>NC_081354.1:66366184-66724184 GCF_030684315.1 Stegostoma tigrinum
TGTTCTTAAGTAAACATAACTGCAATGTTTATAACTTGCAAATGGAGAGGAAATTTTGATACAATCCCATAGACCTGCAATAGATTTTGTGTTTTGGAAAACAAACTCCATTCTGAATTCAATAAAATCAGATCTGGCAGAAGATGTCAAACCAGTGGCATTTATCTTTTGTGGCACTTGACTCTAAGTCAATGGAATGGGCACTGTGTAAAAGGAGACTGATGTAACACACTCACTGCTGTCTTTCTGCCTATATCCAATTTTTATCCCACGGAAATGTGCCTGGGCTGGATTTTGTGGGGTACGCTTGATTGGGTAATATTGTAGTTGAACTCAAAACCACAGACTTGTCAGTGAGTAACCTGCTACCGAATGTGTTGGGAAGAGGAATGTAACTGAGTAGGAAATTTACTCATCTTTGGCATATTTAACCTTCACCAATTTGACACGTAATTCAACTGGATTTAATGTAGCCTTCCCCATTAAATAGAACTAACGTGCATCTCCCATACCTTTAATAACTTGACCTTTTGAACCCTGATGAATTTGATTTGTAGTCAAACCTGAGAGTGAGAGCTCTTTGACTGTAGGGAGTGAGTCACAGGTGTTGCATCATCTTTGGAGAGTTTTTCATGACATTTAATCTTGATAATCTGGTACTTTGAGGGACAGAATCTGAGTTAGCAAGTGACTAAGGATAAATGCTGGTTCTAAAGGTTAAATGTGCAAATGCAAAGCCTAGGGACAGAATTGTTACCTAATATAGTGTCATTGCATCTCTGTGTCCTGAAGGAAAGGATACATCAGAGCTTACTTTGAAAGACAAAGGGAAAGTTTTTGCACAAAGGAAATAAGTCACTCTGTAACCTTTTTTTAGTCTTGAATGCTGGAGGGATTAACACTCTGCACAAACACCAGGCAGCATAGGAATTAGTGGAGTAGCCACAACAGGAGGGATCACCATGACAAGCGGTCAAGCAACAAAGCACCTGAAAGCTTCCAGCACACAGCTGATACAGAAATTGTGAATGTTGGAGAGATAGTATAGGAAAAAATTGTGCCTCTCCAGGGTGACAGTTACAGAATTTTGCACTGTGTGGCAACGTGACCTGAGTTTACATACAGTGTTAAGTTTGGGTTAAGTGGGTGTGTAGCCTATTTCATTCAGAGTAATGCAGATATAGGTCTAAAATATTGTGAAACAATTTAAAGTGTACATTGTGGCCACAGCTAGGAGCAGCATGTCTGACGTCAGCAGTTAGTCATTTGATTCACAAGCTCCACCCACATAAAGCAGTCAAGCACTGTACAAAAATCAATGATCACATCAGCTTCCACAAACACCATGGGTTAAGTGTTCAAATTTAGTTTGTTTTATGGAGGGATTCTTTCCATGATCACAAACTGAATTCTTCACAACTCACCTCATTTATGTATGTGCCACACCTTTTTAAGGTGCCCTGCTCACTTTATCATCCACTCAGCAATGGTCAAGCTCTGCCAGCCAGGAGATGTCCTTCACTATGTGCATAATGGAAGGGGAACAAAAAAAAACACATCTGAGGGCACAATGGGAGCATGGGCAATACTTCATTGAAAAAGTAATTTGCGTTGGTAAATGTATTGCTATTTTATATCATCTGCTTTAACTATAATAGTAATCACAGCAACTAGAATCAAACTACACAGTGCTACTGGTCTTCTTCAAACCCTGACTGAGGGAGTTCTGTTTTTCCTCAATGCCAGATGTAGCCAAACATCTCATTGTTTTAATGTGGCAGCATCACATGCTGAAAAGCCTTCAAACAGTTGAAAATATTTTATTCGACAACAGTAAAAGCAAAGAACAAACAAAATCTGCTTTTGTTTCTGGTATCAAACAAGAATAACAACTTCTTTTTGAGCATCAATAATTTTTCAGTTATTGAATGATCACTGGCCCCAGCTCTCATTAACTGGAACCATTTAAGCTCGAGAGGGTTCAGAAAAGATATACCAGGATATTGCTGGGAATTTTGTTTTACTGGCATGTGAGAGGTTGAGGGTTGACCTTATGGAGGTTTATAAAATCTTTGAGGGCTTTGGATAAGGTGAGTGGAAGTTGTCTCTTCACAATGTTGGGGGATTTCAAGAATAGGGGGCATTTTTTAAGGTGAGAAGAGAAAGATTCAGAAAAGACATGATGGGCAACTTTTACACAAATTGGCTAGCCTTGCTGCTTCACAGCACTGGGGACCTGGATTCGATTCCACCCTCGGATGACTGTGTGGAGATTGCATATTCTGCCTGTGTCTCTCTGGGTTTCCTCCAGCTCTGGTTTGCTCTCACAATCTAAAGATGTGTACAGGTTAGATTGGCTGTGGGAAACTGTCAAATGTTTCCAGTGATTGTGCGGGCTAGGTGGATTAGCCATGGGAGATGTGGGGTTACAGAGATTGGGGTGGGATGCTCCTTGGATGGCTGCTGTAAACTTGTTGGGCTGAATGCCCTGCTCCACACTGTAGGGATTCTACGATTCCATGACTTGAAGTCGTGTCTAGCTTGTTGTACCTGACTTTTGAAGCACCATATCAAGTAGAAGGTGATGCTCCTCCTGCTCGATGGCTTCTTCATCAGTAAACTACTGCTGCTGCTGTCCCAGCTCTTCAGCTTTCATCACATGCCCTCTTTGTCTGGATTATGCAATATACCCTGTATGGAGGGTACTGCCAGGCTCCAACATACCAATCCAAGCATATGACCTTCAAATTCAGCAGATCTATCACTTGCTGTACAGTTGTTATGGTTGAATTGGGCTGAATTGTACCTATACGTGGCCTGAGTTAGGGGTGTGTAAGGGAGTCATCAGCCCCTGTTGCAGAGGACAGCCCTTATCTTCCGGTAGCCATTCAGTCCTTGAAATGCAGCCAGAAGATGAAGAATAGTTATGGATATTATAGCATTACTTCAGCTTCGGGGTACCAGCTGCAGATTTCTAATGATCCACTTGTACATTTGATGGAATCATTTGCTATTCCCCATGTCATTTGGGGGCCATGAAATGGATCTTATTTATTTAGCTTCCCTTGTAATTAAGACTTTAGCCCAGAAGTTACGACTGAGCGTTCTTAGATTGGTTCTATGAAGAGACTGTTTCATGCCTTGCCACAATCTTGACTGTTGTCTCCTGTGATGATACATGGTTAATGCATCATCCAACAGGAATTTTCCAAGGAAGACTGATCATATTGCAATAAAATTTTCACATTTTGAGTTCAAGAATCAAGTATCTAACCGTAAATCTAATTGTAAAACTAAAACATTTCCTCTCATACTTAAGAGAATTGCAATTTTAAAAAAAAATGTGATGAGCAATTGCAACAGATTTGCATTTCATTGAAAAATACCAAATAGAGTTTCATAGCTTCGTCCATGGTGAGCTAAAGAGATTAGGAAGGCATTAGAATTAGAGACTTTAATATTACCAAGAAGAATAGTATGTTTAACGAGTGGGAGAATTTTATTAATAAGTAAAGGATCGCCTTTTTTTTGAAAAAAAAGGAAAAATACAATGTGTAAACTTGATTGCAAGAGCTTCTAGGCTTTAAAGAAAAATAGATTCTGAGAAGCCAGTGAATTGCTTGACAGCTGAGATGGGAGAAATTGGTGATCAAGAAACGGCTGAGGTACGAAATGACAAGTTTTTAAAATCTGTCTTCATGGTGGGGCGGGGAGAAACACAGGTACCAGGAATAAGGGGTAACTAAAGGTCCATTGAAAGGAAGAAACATAAAGTAATTAATATTAGTCAAGAACAAGGAACAGAGAAATTACTGGGACTGAAAGTCACAAATCCCCTGGAACTGCTGGCCTACATCTTCGAGTTCTGTGGAGGCACATAAAGAAATAGTTGTTGAACTGATCGTGACCTTCCCAAATTCTCCCTTCTGGAATAGCAGAAGAGTCCCAGCAGATTAGAAATAAGTGAATGTAACACTACTATATAAAAAGATTGTGAGAAGGTTATCAGGGAGCTATAGGCCATCTGGTCGTCATGAAAATGCTGGGATTCATCATTATGGAAATAGTTATAGGGCACTTTGAAAGTCATAACATAATTAAGTAATGTCAAAATAGTTTTATGGAAGAAAAATCATGTTTGACAAGTCTAATGGAGTATTTTTGAGGGTGTAACTGGGAATTAGTAGCTGTAGTATATTAATGAATTTCAAAATTCATTGGATAGGTCTTACACAAAATGAGGGGCCATGAGAATATGGTGATATATTAGCATGGATGGAAAATTGATTAACAAGAGAGCAAAAATAAATGGGTCATTTTCAGGGAGACAGGCTAGTTGCATGCTGTATGGATAAATAATTGAGCCGCTGTTATTTGCAATTTATGTTAATGACCTAGATAAAGCGACTGAGTGTAATGCATCAGAAATGATGGGAACTGCAGATGCTGGAGAATCCGAGATAACAAAGTGTGGAGCTGGATGAACACAGCAGGCCAAGCAGCATCAGAGGAGCACAAAAGCTCAAAAGATGCTGCTTGGCCTGCTGCGTTCATCCAGCTTCACACTTTGTTATCTGAGTGTAATGTATCCTGGTTTGTTAATGATGAAAGCTGACTAAGAAAGTAGACAGTCGTGAGAACACAAAGGGTAGAATTTTCACCATGCAGGCCCTGCTGAAGTGTTGGCGCCAGTAGAGCTTTGGGAAACTTTCCTGCAGGCTTTGCTTTGTCTCTTTAACTGAGCGATGGCATCTTTATCCCACCTCCTCAGTTCCTGAGCCAATCATTGTGAAAGCTGAAACTAAATCTGTTGAAAAAGATTGCTGATGCATTTGCATTCCGTAAATAGATATCAGCAACCTCCACTCACCTAGGCACTGGTGTAGTTCTTCAATTTCAGAGCTATGTCCATGAGGCAGAGAACAACATGCATAGCATGTTTAAAGTTGTGGTCATACCACATGTTAGGGGCTAGCAGGCAGATGGGGAATGGGTGAACATTGAGGTAGTGCAGGAACGCTTTCCATTCTGGATACTGGAAAGGGCATTGGTTCCTTGAAAGTGCGCAGCAAACATCAAGCCTGTACAAGGAGAAAGAAAGAAGGGTAGGGAGGCAGTAGTACTGGGGATTCTTCAAGTCAGGGAGCGGACAGGCATTTCTATGTCCCTCAACTTGAATTCAGGATGGTATATTGCTTCCCTGATGCTGAAGTCTTCGATGTCATAGAACAGCTGTGGGACACAATTGTGCGGTGGTGTGATCCATGTCATCCATGTTGGAACCAACGACATACATAAGATGAGGAATCCAGTTCTGCAATCAGAATTTGGGGACCTGGGCAGAAAATCAATAAATATGGCCTTAAAAATAGTCATCTCCACTTTATCCCAATGCCACGTGGGTGGAGACAAAAGTAGGAAGGTGAGACTGAAGAACACATGACTAGAACAATAGTGCAGGACTGAGGGGCTTTAGATTCCAAGGAAAGAATAGATAAATGGTTGGAATTGATGTGCAAAAATCCCTTAACCGTACTTTTCCTAATGACCTGGCATTGCCCCAGTATTGTTTTGGCATTACAAGCTGCTGTCATAAAGTGTTAGGACGCTACCCCAGCTTTGCTGCTTGCAAGCATTCTTTTGTGCAGTTCTGCTGAAATGTTAATTGACATTCTGTCGGTCACCAATTCGAGGTATAAAAGAAATAATAGACCAGACTTGCATAGAGAATGCAGGAGGGTGGTGTTAGGGACCTTGCTGACTTCTTTAAAAGGTCCCACTCATATATTTTCATTTTTGAAGATATGGGTTGAGATTAAATTGATCTTGCCATCTCTGAGAGTTGTTTTGAGGTGGATGACTATTTTAAGGCGAGCTGTTTTGAAGGATCATCTCTGTTTTCTAATCCTACAGTTGAATTGTTTTGATACCATAGCTCTCCCTGCTCATAGCTCTGCAACCAAACTCCCTACCCCCTCATTTCCCCCATGCACTCATGTCACTTCAGTGTTCTCATACAACCTCCAAATTCCCCCATGATCACTCATGCTCCCTCAAATGCCCTATACCACCTCACTAAACTCATACCTATATTCTACCTCCAACTCCTTTTACTGAGCAACCTAACATAGTTCACTTTCAAATCTTCCTTGATTATTTAAAAATAAAAGTTCACATTCATGGAATTCATTTAAATATGTACAACTCCTGAAACCGTAAATCAGTTCTTAAAATCAAGCATTTATTTGCTTACCATATTTAAATATGGTTGCACTATCTAGTAATTAATTAGTTATCAATTAAATTATCCATACAGCACCCTGCTGTAATAACTGCTTTGGACTTTTGGAACCCAGCCAAGCATTCAGTGTGCTTGACTATAATAAAATCAAACTCTGAACTCTAAACAATACGACTGAAATTTCAATAAACAGATGGCTACTTTTGTTTTTCTTTCTGTGCTGCACCAGATGTTCTGTCGTCAAATGCACTCCAGCAACAAATTTTCATCTAGTCTAAATGAAAGCTCAGTGTGTAATTTTCACAATTTAATGTGCCCAGGATTTAAATTGTTTCAGTGCATGGGAAATGACTTTAAATTCCCCCTTAACTATTTATATCTCTTTCAAAAATTGATGGTTCCCAATTGCAATTAAGGACTGTTCAAGCAACAATGGTAAAGCTGTGTTTCTGCTCAGCAAACAAATCTGATGGCTGTGCTCCATTTGGGTTTCTCATCCATGCAATTCATGAAGTGCCCCTTTCACCACCAGCATAAATATGACCTATCAGAAAGGAAGGTGAGAACTCCAAATTTTGTTTCTGTCTGCCATCTTTTCAGGTCACACAAGTCATCACAACTTCTTTACAATCTGGGCCAATAAATTCTAATCAGTAATACCTGATTCAGAAAATGATGTGAATACAATGTGTGGTTATCAATGTTTAGCAAGTGCAGAACATGAAAATTCAAACAGTGTGTGTGCAGCCGAGCAAAGAAATGCGGAGAAATTTGGAGTTGTCTGGACTTCTAAAATATTTCATTCCGGTGAAAATGCAAAACTGTTTCTTTTTTGTCCAAGAATTTTATTTTATATGACATAACATCTTCCTCCTAAGTACACACTATTCATAATGAAAATATGAACATTTCTTGAATGTGTGATTATGTATGTTGAACATGTAGAGCAATTGATGTTTCATTGAACACCTATTCAAACTAAAACCCAAACGACTTGTGGATGCTGGAAATCAGAAACGACGGAAATCACTGGAAAGTTCAGTGGCTCTGGCAGCATCTGTGGAGAGAAGTCAGAGTTAACATTTCTGGCCAAGTGACTCCCTAAGAACTGCTATGGCCAGATCTGCTGAGCTTTTCCAGCAATTTCTGTTTTTGCTGCTTCTCTATTCACTTCAAGATCTTTCTTGGCTAACTAGTATGCATGTACTCCAAACTAAAGTTTGCTGATCTGCAAATTGCCACTTCGCTGGATCTTGAATTACAGCAGCCATAAATTATCTCCAAAAAACAAAACGGCATTAACACTGACCATATATTTTGATATGATCAAAGTACCATTCCTAATGCAGAAAAGACAACTAGACAACCAACAATGATATATGTGAGCAATTTCTTTCTATGAATATCTTACTTAGAGCTGACAGATGTTGTGCTTGCCTCCACTTAAAGGTCGCATCGTGATTGAACATTTGTATCCTGGCTCCTTTCAGATGATTTGAAACAGATATATCTGACATGAGTCTAATGGTCATGTTAATACAATGTGGCTCAAGTGACTGCTTGTGCAGTCAAAAGCAGAATTATTTATCCTTTTTTGAGAAGGTAGCCCATCAGCAAAAGGAGGTCAGACACTATTTTGGACAAATTTATGAGGCAGTTCAAATGCTTCAAAGCCTAATGTTTCATGTTTGCATGGACCTTGTCTGGATAAGATCAAGCCTACAGCCAGCACAAATAATACTATCCAGATGCAATAAACCTGTGCTAGCATATTTTATTTCATTGTCTGACAATGCTTTGAACCTGAATTCACAAGTGAACTCCAATATATTTGATGTTCTAAATGCATAAAGGCATTTTTGAAGACACCTTTTTCTCAAATATATTAAGATAAATTTATTGTTGTCACTTGGTCTCACAGTGTGATGTGCTTGCGACATATATAAATGCACAGGCCCAGTTTTTTGCAGACAGAGAGAATACATAAATGCAGCTGCATATTTGACCTGAATAAAATGAGTGATAGCTATTTGCTGATACATTCCTTAGGGTGATGCCTTGACCAACAGAGTTAACCTGCCTGGTTTAAAATTTAAACAAAACCTAACTGTGAACTGTCAATTAGCATTAATGGATGTATTCTCCATGGCAATGCCTATATCTGTCAGAGTCTACTTGTCAAACAATCAGCACTCTCCTCTCATGCAGAATAAATGTTTGTGTTTCCCTTAAATTGGAATTATTGTGAGTTTCCCCAAAAAGTTTAGAATGAAAAGTTTTGACAAAGTTTTTTTTCAGCAATATTCACTAATTGCCACCCAATGACTCCATTAAAATAAAGTCAAGTTTGGAGCAGAACATAACTTCCTTTGCACCTTCTGTACAACTTTCTGCATTCTGTTCTATTCCCTGATGTACTTATGGAAAGTGTGATTTGCCTGATTCACAATTCTAAGATTCCAAACGCCATTTCTGATGAGTGGGATTTTTCTGGCCATGGGATAACTTTGCAGTGGAAGCCCCAACACACAGCAATTACACCCATGACTACTCACCTACTAGTCAATGGGCCATTTTAGACTAGTTACTAATTTCATGGAGTTGGGCCCATTTTGGTAGGCACTGTCATTCCTGCGAGCCAAGAGCCATTGTGGAAGCTTAGTCTAATGTCTGAACCTCTTGACAGATAAAATTAAAAGGTTGTTGACAGCCTAATATGTCACAATGTATTAGGAAATGATACATCTAATATGTTTTTGCAACAGTGATGAATACTTGGCCTTTGGTTCGAAAAAAGGAAGATCACCACATTGACAGCATTGTGAGGCTTCAGATGCAGATTAATTTCTTCATTTAGTCTGTGTGCTTCAAATTTGGAAAATTAGATGTCTAACCTCACTGCAGGTAGGTTCATAACATGGGGAAAGCAAACAGGCTGGTGCTGAAGTGTAACATTTACATTCAGTCCTTGTAGAATGATGAAAGACAAAGTGTGCGTAAGTGGCAGAGATTGAATGAACATTCCCTTTTAATGGTATACTTTTACTAGTTTGTGTTCTGCAAACCTAGAAAACAAATTGCAGTGAAGGAAAGAGGCTGACTGACTGTACCTCAGTGAAGGAGAGCCTGAGAAACAGACTAGGGACAGAGATTGGATAAGAGAGACAGTGCCAGAGAGACCAACAATATTCCACAGCTGTGAAATAGCTCCACAAATGCTGGTATCCTGTCACCGAGTCACCCTTCATTACAGGTGCAGCAACTGACCCTTCTAGCTTAGAACCAGCTCCTAGAGTGAACAGAACCTCTGCCACTCTGTTTATTTCTGTGAGCTAGCGCTCCCTGATTGGACCAGGCTAGCAGTCCCAACTGAGGAACTCATGTTCAACAAGGTACACCAGGCTGACCTTGTTCCAATTACCATAACAATTTTGAGCTTTGATTCTGCCAGGAGACTGAAAGCATTAGAAAACATTGGAAATCCAGTTGTGCCAGCCTGAAGAGTTCCCCCTTTCTGCGAGGAACAAGAATAGACCCATTTCCCATTGATCTGCATCAGTTCCAGATCAAATTAAAAGGTTGTTGACAGCCTCATATGTCACAATGTATTAGGAAATGATACATCTAATATGTTTTTGCAACAGCAATCTTGTGTCTGAGTGTGAAGGTTGTGGGTAGACCCCTGCTCCAGACTGAAGAACAACAATCAAGGTTGATGTGCCAGGACCCCGGGGGGCACTGTACTTTGGATGAGATGTAAAACAGAAGCCCTGTTTACCCCATTGGGTGAGTGTTAAAGATTCCATGGCACCTTTTCGAAGAAGAGCAGAGGAGTTGCCTCCAGTGTCCTGGGCAATATTTTGTCCTCAAAAATATAAAAAACGGACAATCAGATTTTAATTACATTGCAGTTTATAGCAGCTTGCTGACTGAAAATCAGCTTCTTTGTTTTCTTTATTACATTTTGTACACTTCAAAAATATTATTGGCAGTAAAGCATCCTAGTATCAATTGCTTGTTAAAGGCACAATATAAATGTAAGTCTTTGTCTTACGTCTGCATATTGACAGAATCTGCTTCAGTCTCATACATTGCATTTCTTGGGCGTCAAATTCACCTATTAATGGAATGGAATTGGTTAATATATGTCATTTAATGAAGTAAATTGATATAGTGTGCTTAATGACAGAGAAAAGCATCTGATCAAGTAGGGGAGAGAATTATGATTGCAATCAGAAAATATATGCAGTGGAGCATTCCCTCCTAACTTTTGGAGAACCAAGGGACTTAGAAATGCAGAGGATTGGTATTAGTGATGGTTAGGTAGAGTCAATCAGAGCTGCACAACCAGCAAGAATGATGTGTAGGATTTGCGAAGTAATCATTGAAGAAATGAAGAGCCACATACTTGAATTTCCAGAAGGTATTTGATGAGTGGGTACATAAAAGGTTATTGTGTAAAGCCGCAAAGTATTGGGGGTAGCACACTAACATAGAAGATTGGCTGGCTTGCAAAAAACAGAGTTAGTGTAAACATGTCTTTTTTTTCAAATTGGAAGAATGTGATGAGTTGCACATGGATATGTGCAGGTCACTCAACTTATTCCAATTTACATCAATCACTTATGAGTGGGGAACAAAGGCCTGACAGCTAGATTTAAAGATGACACAAGTAGATACACAGGTAATAATAAAATGTGAGGCTGGATGAACATAGCAGGCCAAGCAGCATCTCAGGTGCTCCTGAGATGCTGCTTGGCCTGCTGTGTTCATCCAGTCTCACATTTTATTATAATGGAATTCTCCAGCATCTGCAGTTCCCATTATCTCAGATACACAGGTAAGTTGCTTTGATGCCACAACAAATATGCAGCCAATATAGATTGGTTAAGAGTGGGCAAAAATATGGCAGATGGAGTTTAATACTGGAAAGTGACATTGTTCACTTTGGCAGGAAGAACAAAAAAATCACTGAAACCAAGAATGACGACAGAATTCCATGGTCCAGAGAGTGCTTTAGTACATGAGTTTCAAAACATGAGTAAGCAGGTATACATAGAATATATACATAGAACATTACAGCACAGTACAGGCCCTTCGGCCCTCGATGTCATGCCGACCTGTCATACCGATCTGAAGCCCATCTAACCTACACTATTCCATTTACGTCCATATGCTTATTCAATGAAATTAAATGTACCTAAAGTTGGCGAATCTACTACCGTTGCAGGCAAAGCATTCCATTCCCTTACTACTCTCTGAGTAAAGAAACTACCTCTGACATCTGCCCTATATCTTGCACACCTCAATTTAAAGCTATGCCCTGTCGTGCTCACCGTCACCATCCTAGGAAAAAGGCTCTCCCTATCCATCCTATCTAACCCTCTGATTATTTTATATGTTTCAATTAAGTCACCTCTCAACCTTCTTCTCTCTCTTGAAAACAGCCTCAAGCCTCTCAGCCTTTCCTTGTAAGACCTTCCCTCCACACCAGGCAACATCCTAGTAAATCTCCTCTGCACCCTTTCCAGAGCTTCCACATCCTCTTATAATGCAGTGACCAGAACTGTACACAATACTCCAAGTGTGGCCACACCAGAGTTTTGTACAGCTGCAGCACAACCTCTTGGTTCTGGAACTCAATCCCTCTATTAATAAAAGCTAAAACACTATATGCCTCCTTAACGGCCCTGTCAACCTGGGTGGCAACTTTCAAGGATCTGTGTACGTGGACACCGAGATCTCTGTGCTCATCTACACTGCTAAGAATCTTACCATTAGCCCAGTACTTTGCCTTCTGGTTACTCCTACCAAAGTGCATCACCTCACACTTGTCTGCATTAAACTCCATTTGCCACCTCTCAGCCCAGCTCTGCAGCTTATCTATGTCTGTCTGCAACCTACAGCATCCTTTGTCACTACCCACAACTCCACCGACCTTGGTGTCGTCTGCAAATTTACTGACCCATCCTTCTACGCCCTCATTCAGGTCATTTATAAAAATGACAAAAAGCAGTAGATCCAACACCGACCCTTGCGGTACACTACTAGTAACTGGTCTCCAGGATGAACATTTCCCATCAACTACCACCCTCTGTCTTCTTTCAGCAAGCCAATTTCTGATCCAAACTGCTATATCTCCCACAATTCCATTCCTCCGCATTTTGTACAATAGCCTACTGTGGGGAACCTTATCGAACGCCTTGCTGAAATCCATATGCACCACATCAACCGGTTTACTCTCATCTACCTGTTTTGTCACCTTCTCAAAGAACTCAATAAGGTTTGTGAGGCACGACCTTCCCTTCACAAAACCGCGCTGACTATCCCTAATCAATTTATTCTTTTCTAGATGATTATAAATCCTATCCCTTATAACCTTTTCCAACACTTTACCAACAGCTGAAGTAAGGCTCACTGGTCTATAAATTACCAGGGTTGTCTCTACTCCCCTTCTTGAACAGGGGAACCACATTTGCTATTCTCCAGTCATCTGGCACTATTCCTGTAGACAATGACGAGTTAAAGATCAATGCCAAAGGCTCGGCAATCTCCTCCCTGGCTTCCCAGAGGATCAGAGGATAAATCCCATCCGGCCCAGGGGACTTATCTATCTTCACCTTCTGAAGGATTTCTAATACCTCTTCCTTGTGAACCTCAATCCCACCTAGTCTAGTAGCCTATATCTCACTATTCTCCTCGACAACATTGTTGTTTTCTAGAGTGAATATTGTTGAAAAATATAGCAAATGTCTAAGAAGACTAATGGAATGCTGTCCTTTTATTATGAGAGGGATTGAACATACAGGAAGGAAGTTATTCTCCAGTTACACAGGACAATGATGAAAGTCGTATCTCAAACAATGTGCACAACTTTGGTCTCCCTATTTCAGGGAAGGCATATTTGCATTGGAGGCAGTTCAGAGGAGATTTAGTAGATCGATACTTGGAATGAATGAATTTGTCGTAAGAAGGAAGATTAGACTGACTGGGCTGTCTACTACAGTTTAAAAGAGTAGTAGGTGGTTTGTTTTACATTTCTAAGATACTGAACAATCTTGCCATGGTAGATGTGATAAGTGAGGAGGACTAAGACATGTATCTTCAGAATTGGAGGTTGCTGTTTAAGGACAGAGATGAGGGGATTTTTTTTCTCTGCCAATGCATTGTGAGACTTTGGAACTGTCTGCCTCAGAAGGCTGAAAGCAAGGCTACTGAATCTTTTTTTAAGGTGAAGGTAGGCAGATTCCTGTTAGCCAAGGGAATCAAAAGTTATACTGGGTAAATGGGAATGTGGAATTCGAAGCACATCCAGATCAGCCATGATCTGATTGAATGGAAGAGCAGGCTTGAGGGTCACATGACCTACTTCTGGTCCTAATTCATATGATCATTGTACGTTCATAAGGGGAGTCATATCAAGACAGTCCTGGTCAGAACTTTTTATTGCACATTTCTTGGGATAATATGAATAGCGGGCATATTTTCTGAGACCTCATTTTCGGAGGAGCTGTGGGCTTGAATCCACTTTGGATTTGACACTGCCTTGAGCTACATATGCTTTCAACCTGTTATCCATCCCTTTTTAAGACACTTCCCTTCTGAAATGCACCAGTATAAAGCACCACCCACCTCGGCCAATGGCTTTCTAATGGTGAACTGCTTATCAGGGATTCACTTTGTGTTGGCACCTTACCAGGTTCATTCAAATTAGACCAGCTCAGGAAACTGACATGGGCAACAGGCCCCTCCCTTTTAATAGGGAATGAGTGGGTCTCATTCAGTGCCTTTGGATGTACATTCAACATGATCTCAAATTCCCCAACCCGAGAGGGTAGATCTCGGGCAGTAGGAGAAAACTTTGTCTGTTCAAAAATAAAATTTTTAGGTAAAATGTAAAATTTAATGAGAAGGTGAAACCTGCACACGCCTTTTGGCTCTATCTAATTTCCTCTAAGCATAAGATATCTGCGTCGTGCAAGCAACTTGCGTTTGAGAATAACATTCTAATCAAAGTGGGGCGACCAATCTGAATTTGTTGTTTAGAAACAACATTGCTAACTAATAATCTGTCCGCAGCAAAATCAATATTTTTAAATTTTCAATCTGTCAAAAATATCTACTTCCAATGGAATAGCGGTGTGCATCTCTGAAACTTCACTGATAAAGCCTGTGTTCTGCTGAGATTATACTGCATCTCACTAAGACAATGAAACTGACCATCTAACAGAGAGCCCCTGCTCATGACCCCACCCTTTGCTGCATTGATAGTCTTCACTCATCCCAAAGAAGGCCATCAGTCATGGGTGTGAGATGGAGGGGGACCACAGATACAATGGGAGCAGAGATAATGAGAATCTAAGATCTGTGTTCAGATGAAAATAAAGTAGGAAATGGCAAATTAGAAGGAAAATAGCAACGAGTGGACAGGAGATCGAGAGAGTAACTCGAGACAACTTCAGACAACACAGGTCCAATGAGAAGCAAACACAATTTATTCGCAATCAAAATTGATAATTGTCCAAAAAGAAAGTAGATTGCTATGGTGCAGGCATTTGTCTTAATTCCAAATGATATAAGCCAGTTTGCATTTGGATGAATTGTGACAGAAGGGTACTGACAGCCTGTTAAATCCTGTTATGTTCTGATCTGGGAGGTTTACAGGCCGAGATAAGATGAAACCTTTTCCGACCAATGTACTTTAATAGGAAAGGTGTGGAAAAGCTGAGCGGTGCACATGGGTACAGAGGAGTAATTCAGTATATTACAGGAAGGAGACAATGAAAGGGGATTTGTGAAGGGATGTAGCACAGACCTTCAGGGAAAGCTTGACGGGTAATCATTATCAGTGTTCTACTGGAAAAAGGCATCTGAGTACTCTTCCCAGGGGGCACAAGAAATAGTTTGGATGTTTCATTTTCTTTGGCAATTACTGCATCTGCTCCTTTGTCACAGGCACAGCATTAGATTAAATTACACTTAGTGCGTGGGAGTCAGTCATGTAACATTAATTCAGAAACAAAGAACTGGCAGAACATTTAATTACAGTCGGAGCCCCTATTATAACACCACCTACAGGCATACCTGGAACTACATTTAAATGGTGCTTTAAAATGAATTTTGTTGTAGACAAAGACTGAAAGGAATACCAAAATTATATATAGAAGTGGAATACTTAATTTTAATATTTAAATGACTTTTCACATTTAAAAAAATAGAATTATAATGACAATTGAGGTCTGGGTCAGATCAACATCAAAAGATGTATCCTGTATTTTGTTGATAATTCTTTCAGTCATTCACCGTGACTGTAAAAACTCACTTGTGTATCTGATTTTAAAAAGTTAGATGGCCTTCTGATAATGATATTCAAGTAAAATATCACAGCTTTAGTGTTTATTACTGATTTCTCATTGTTTCTGTCAGATTAGAAACATGGAAACTAGGACCAGGAGTAGGCCACTCAGCTCTTTAAACCCATGCCCAATGATTTTATCATATTTGTACTTACTCCCCATACTGCTTGATGCCTTTAAAACATCAAAGTTGAGATCTTTCTTGAATCTATTCAGTAACTTGGTTCTTAACCTTCTGCGATAGAGAATTTCACAGGGTTACTACCCATTAAGTGAACACCGTTTCCTCCTTTTGGATGGGCAATAAATGCTGGCCTAACCAGTGACGCCCTCACCCCCCAAATGAATTAAAAGAAAATCTCCGTTCTAAATGGTCTACTCCAAATCCTGAGACTATCCTGATTTTAAACTTCCCTACTCAGGAAAACCTCCTCCTACATCTATTCTGCCTGGCCCTGTTTAGAATGTTATGTATTTCAATCAGATCTGCTCTCAACCTTCCAAACCGTAGTGAATACAGAGGTAGTGGGAACTGCAGATGCTGGAGAATCTGAGTCAACAAGGTGTAGAGCTGGATGAACACAGCAGGCCAAGCAGCATCAGAGGAGCAGGAAGGCTGACGTTTTGGGCCGAGACCCTTCAGCCTTCTTGCTCCTCTGCTGATTGGCCTGCTGTGTTCATCCAGCTCTACACTGTGTAGTGAATACAGGCCCAGGTGAACCAATCTTCATTGGACAGTCCTGCCATGCCTGGTATCAGCCTACTGAACCTCTGCTGCACCCACTGTCTGGCAAATATATCCTCTGTTTAGCTAAGGAGACCAAAACTGCACACACTATTCTCAATGTGGTCCCACCAAGGCCTTGGATAACTGTTCAGAACAAGAAGTAGGCCATGTGGAACTGAGACGAGGAGAAATTTCTTCTTTGAGGATGGTGAATCTCTCCCCGAGAGGACTACGTATGTTGCCATTAAATATACTCCACACAGATTGATAGATATTCGTTCATTAAAGATTTTGAGGAAAATAGGGGTGGTGAAGGGAAGTGGCATTGAGATGGAGGATGAGCCATGGTTATAATGAATGGTGGAGCAGGCTTGAAGGGCTTCTGAGTGGCCTTCTCCCGCTTCCATGATCTAGTTGTGATCTATTCCTGCTCATAGTTGCCAGTTTACTATATTCCAGGACTGGATGGGAAGGTGTGTTCATTATTACAGCCGAAATGTTTGATAATCTGTTATAAATCCCTACAACGTAGGCTAATGGTAGGTGATAAGTGTGATAGATGTTCCTGATCAATTGTGATAGAAAGGCAATTGGAGCCTGAGCCATCACTATTCATAGCTGTAGGCTACAACTTGATACATGCATGTTGCCAAAGCAACTTAGACTCCTTAGGTTTGTAGAGAAGGGAGTAGTTTTGGAGCAACAGTTAGCAGAGGTCTGGCCTAATGAGGGCTGATGGGTGATTAGATTGGCTCTAATGCCCAGTGGAGTCACTGAGTAGACTGTGGTTGTAGCTGGAATGATATTCAGCCAAAGACACCAGAATCCTAAGATTTTAGAGGACCTAAGCTTTGTATTTATATGTGGGAGGGGGAGTTG
Source organism: Stegostoma tigrinum (assembly GCF_030684315.1). Taxonomy (NCBI): domain Eukaryota; kingdom Metazoa; phylum Chordata; class Chondrichthyes; order Orectolobiformes; family Stegostomatidae; genus Stegostoma; species Stegostoma tigrinum. Next base: position 66,383,388 of record NC_081354.1, read on the forward strand.
TCAGGAAAGGGAGGTCAGAAGCAAGAGTAGGACATTGATCCTCATTACAAACACACCTAAGTTCTGATGTCCACTCCATTGATCATCGCCTTTGATCAAGGAACTCCCATTGTCAAGGTGAAAAGTGGCCCACACAATTTGACCTGTTGAGCGCACTGCACATTAATGGTCCTATTTGGACCTGGGGATATCCCAGCAGCAGTGGGCTAAGACCCTCAAATTACTCTTACTTGGCCACTTACGGGCTTCAGTTGGCAGCGAGATGTAGACTTTGACCATGGGCTGTCCTCCTAGAATTACGACCTTTCAAAGGCTTGGACAGATGGGAGTCCAGGTCTGACACCACTACCACCCCCACCTAATTCAATGCCCTTTCTACCACCAGTCAGAGAAGATGATGTCACCCACAGAAATAAAACCTGTATTCAACAGATGTGCTGCTGGCATTAAGAAATACAAACTGGAGTAAGAAAGAGAAACAGAATAGAGCACAAGAGTTCATGGTTTGAAATAGTTGAAAACTGTGCATCCAGAAGGCTATAATGTGTCTAATTGAAAGATGAGGGGATTGTCTTCAAGTTTGTTATGCGCCACTGGCTCGGTGTATTGTGCTGTTGCATGTGATGATATCAAGTCAGTAAGCAAGCAACCTGGGCTTCTCTTCACCATTGCAAACATCTACTATAACCTCATTCTTCAGACTGTTCTACCTTTGTCTCCATAAACAATGTGGTACTCATGATTTTTGTGGTTCAGAGTTTAAGATATTTCAGTGAGTTGCTCTACCACTACCCTCTGTTTCCCTAAAGGCAGTAGTATAGCCATTAAACTACTGCAACCAAACACTATTTTGTGAAAATGGTTGCAGTCAGTAAGGAGCGGAAACATGTGAGTGTCACTAGGCTGCGTACACAATCTCACATCTCCAAATCCCAGAGGCTAATTCATGTGTTATCCAGTCAGCATATTTAGCTTTATATTTAGGCAATAGGAAATCCATTCCCTAATCCAATTGTGTTTGACTAACTCTACTCAACCTACAGATTAATTGGAGTAACAGATACGACGGTAAGGTCATCATGCCTATTACTAAATGCAGCCATTTTTTAATATGCAAGCTAATAGGAGCTTTATTTCATGATTGCACTTGTGATTCACCGATGAATTAATGCAAATATATATCGTATTTGGAGTAATTAGCAGTAGAATGAAAATTTTAGTGATTTTTACCCAGTAGTAATTAAAGCTTTGTCTTGCTTTGTTACTCATCTTTCAATGGGAATCAGAGTGCACTGATGAGAATCAGTAGCTAGTAATTGATAGTCAAATCTTTTTGTTTGCTTCTGTGCTGTGTTGTGATTATTTTTGTTTCTGTATGAATTCTTCTTTCAGAGACATCTGTGGCAATAAGCTTCATTAAACCTCTCCAACCACTGCAATTAATGGAATTGTTCCCTCCAGTTTATACTTTTTAAAATGCATTTAAAATTTTTATATCATCAGTTAAGTCCTTTTGGTCCTCTGCTCTAATTCAGTGTTCTTAAACATACTAAAGTGGCATGATTTTTTAAATCTGAAAGTTGCACTGTCATATTATATGAATATAGTTTCGTCAAATTACTCTTAAATGAGAGTTCTCAAGGACTTAGGCATCATGGCAGCTCCAAGAGTATTTGGGCACAATTAAAAAGTGGTGCCAGTGTTCATAGGTGGCATGTATGTTGATAGAATGGAATTCTTTTCTGTTGATGAATTCAGCTATGTTATGATATGTCCTTTCAACACAACATGCACACGCTCTATCACACTCTGCACAGGGTGAAGCCAGTTATATTGCCAGAGCCTACTACCTGGACCTGCAGCACTGACATCATGGGGAAACAAGATGAAGTGGTGTGATCAGTCATAAATGGTATTAATGCTGTTTCCAATACATCCACGGGGGATGATTTGAGACATTCTACAAAGGTCTCCAGTAGCTCCTTGCAACAAAAAGATCTCATGCAGCTCTCACCATAGCAGTTACTCGTTCCTTCAGGTCACAAGACCCACTCCAGTTGGCAGAGTTCTGCCCCAGGTCAACCTCAGTCTGCACCTCACTCATCCAGAGGGAATGGTATTGATAACAATAGACTCCAGCCCTTCTGCATCTCCTGCCCACCCTACAGCCTCAGCGCGGAGGCTGGTCAGCATCCATTAGATGTGTTAACCTTGCTAACGCATCTGCTTCTCCATCTCTGTGTCTGTTTGCAATGCATTTACAGCAAGGATAGCCCCTGCAAGTGGCTAGGTCTGTCAGTCAGACTTGCTGAGAAAAGCAACAGGACAGGTCCTTAGTAATGTGGGCAGTTAGCATTCACATGACTCACAACTGACACTCTACCATACTCCTCCATTCAGTCAGACATGAAACACTCTGACAAGGAGGACCATGGAAGAAGTGTCATGAAGCTTTGACATTGCTCATTATTCTGGTGAATGCAGACCCAGTCATGTCGCAGAGAGACAGCAAGAGATTGTATGTGCTGAATCTTGTCCTCCCAATCCCATGTTAGAGTGGATGAAGCTTGTAGTCAATTCTGCAGTTCCCATTATCACTGAATCAATTATGGACCTCCTTGGGTATCCTCTTCAGTCCATCTATTCTCCTTTGTGTGAAATGACTCCCATCTGAATTCACGACTTCAAATTTCTTCATTTTTAATGCAAATAATTTTTGATTGTTGGCATCTTCTCTGCTGTTCTGCTCTCCTTCACGATTTTTATCACATGTATTTGGCCAACCTCTTAATTAGCTCTCTGCCAATGAGAAAAGGTAAGCAGTAAATAAATTTGTTTATGCCATGTTAATAAATATTTATATGCAAGCAGTGACAATAATGCACTAATAAGAGACAGTGAGCAAAAGGACTTCTTTGGATGCAGGTCAGAGCAACAACTATAATATTAGAAATGAAACTAATGCTGTTTTTGGCAGTAGTTCTATTTGTGCAGTCATAGCACTTGTTTGGCATGTGACTGTGTTTTTAACCATATTGCTAGGATTGTGAGAATACCATCACTGCAATAGCCTCAGCAGTTGGAGCAACAAAATCTTTTCATCTCCAAACTCACTTAGTAGCGAGCAACAAATCTGGTCTTGATAGCATCAGCTACAACCTAAGTTCAAATATATAACAGCAATTTTATTTTCTCTCGCAGCTCCAGTTCTTGTCTCAATAAATTAATAATGACTTAAACACAGCCTTGCTTTAGCTTCACACTTCAGCGGTTTAGTCTTCACTTAGCCATGAGCAGTTCAAGATTATATTTTCTTGAACTCTCACCAAAGTAGTTAGTGTCCTGGGTATGATGTAGCTGACCATCTCTTGGTCAAGGTTACTTGGACACTGTCTGTATATTTTGAAATCAAGCTAGATCCACTACATTACTGCCAAAGGACACAACATTTATTCCTTATCTTTTAACATAAAATACAGCTACTTAATTTATGACATCCAGCGAAACATCAGCTCGCCAATGGATTTAAAAGGCTGAAATATAATTACCAACATTCTCTGAAGCACTGCCTTTGTACCACCACCTTTCAAAGAGTAAAATCCTCTGTGGTATACTTCGATATGGATTGTAATTTTTAAATCAATTATCCCAGAGTTTATAACTTCAGGTAGGATTTTGCAACCTCGCACTGTTTTGTAAGGATTGTAATTCTAGAGGTGATTACTGTGATGAAAACGTTTTGTCTTATTTATTGTTATTCTTTCTTTAATGGTGCATTCTTAAGAAAGAAATAATTCTCCAAAGCCCTGCAGGTGATCTGTGTTCTGTGTGCAAAAGTACAAAGAGTATCCTGTTTCTAATTTTTTATTTTGCCCTCACAGCACATAGATTATTTACTGGCTAGGCTTTTAAAAATTAGATGTCATTTTTTCCAAAGACACTTTTTAAAAGATGCAGAATAATACATGGGATACATCTAAGGGTGAGTCCTCAACATTTATATTACTTACTAATTATCTTCTTTTTGATTTATTTTTGCTACAATCTTAGCTAGTGGCAAGTAATTATTTTCCTTAATGATTTCTACGCAGAAGCTGATAGATATAATGTTTTAGTTCTAACCGTGGATTAAGTGCGATCAACTTAGTTTGAATCAACCTTACACCATTTTTAAACACAGAGCTGCTACGAGCATGGACTCTGCTTAAAGTGGTGTTGTTGAAATGTAAGTGAGTTTGCAGTGGCGCTGCTGTTGGCATAGAGTCCTACAACTTAAGTAATGGCATACGTAAAGGTCTCCATTCTGTGTGTTTGGCTGGAAATTTCATATGGTGCTAATGCCTTTGGCCTACTCTGCTCATACAACCGATGCTGTGATATACCTTCATTACAGGCAGTTGTATTACAAGCAATTCTGTTGAAGGTAGAGTAATAGGTATCATTTTATTCCAGACATAGTGTACAGAAGTGAGGTCCAATTTTGAAGCGTTTATATGGAAGCACAGCTACTAAAAGAATAATGCAGAAATTTTAAAAGCTGCTTCAGGCCACTGGTCCCAATTGGAAGCAGGTCCTACCCTAGCTACCAGTCAATTTGCTTGATTGACAGCTCATAGTGCCAGCTATGCTAAAAGAAAATGGTAGCCACTGTTGTGACGACAGCCAATCCACACAAAAAAAAGTCAAGATGGTTATTGAATTTAAGGTAATGCCAGAGGTTTTGGGTGGCACAGCTGAGAGCACAGTGAGGTGGGAGTCATTTGAGAGATTCCAAGAGAGATATGTAATAAAAGGAGGATACACACACCACCACCCCACCCCCAAATAATCTATGGCTATGTCACCTTCATACCCAACATTAGCCTGGATAGTTTAAACTGTTGGGCTATTCAGCTCACAGCTGTCTTCCCCAAGAGATGAATAATTTAGAGAGGAGGCAGAATGAGGCCATTATATTGCAATAAGATCCACTTAATGCCTCAATAGCTGAAATAAAAGGAATCCTGTCTTTCACCGTACTCTAGAAAAGATCCAGTAGTTGAAGAGAAGACAACAGAATGACAGCTGCTTTATTGTACATGCTTCCCCACCCCCTGTCCTATTAATAGACCATAGGCATCGATAAAATTCAGCCCCATACGTTATTTGCTGTTTGACAATGCTCCAACTGGGATTATGGTGAATGTTACCATGCATCACTTCATGTGGTGATGTATTTGAAACTATTTACATATTCAGAACTATGTTAATCCATCTGGTAAACAAGCTGTAGTTATTACAAGATCCCCTTAAATAGATTTACACATGTTATATGCACTGTATTGAATGGAATTGGGTAACTTTGAAAAGTACTTGCACATATATTGATAACGAAATGTGAGGCTGGATGAACACAGCAGGCCCAGCAGCATCTCAGGAGCACAAAAGCTGACGTTTCGGGCGTAGACCCTTCATCAGAGAGCTTTTAAGATTTAAAATGGACCCGATTTTTTTTTTCATAGTGGTGCATGTATGGAATGAGCTGCCAGAGGAAGTGGTGGAGGCTTGTACGTTTAAAAGGCATCTGGATGGGTATATGAATAGGATGGGTTGAGAGGAATATGGGCCAAATGCTGGCAAATGGGACTAAATTAATTTAGGATATCTGGTCAACATAGACAAATTGGGCCAAAGGATCTGTTTCCCTACTGTACATCTCTCTGACTCTAAGACACTCCTTTTAATTATTCAAGTGTCTCTGAAATGTACTGACTTGGTTAGATCTGGTGACAGTGGAACGTCCTCTGAAGATGCCTCCCTTTGTTCTCACTATTCATAAGTAATGATTAATATAAGTAAGGACTAATGATTAACTTTCACTACCATCTTTCTTAACTGCACTCTCCAGGCTTGAAAGAGCACTTATTCTCAGCTCTGAACAAGTGCTGGGAATGATGCTGTTAAATAATTATCTCAATAGTCATCGATTCCTCCTCAACATCTCTCCTTTCAGGCTGGTCATCATGTGACTGTGGCTCATTACAGATCTTTGATTCCTCTTCAGAGACGTGTGTCTAGTTTCGCGGCTGTGTCCCCCTGACCTTTTACGCACCATCCACAGGAGGCAACTCCACATCTTTGTCGTGTGTGGTTTTCATTTCCTGTAACCTTTTTTTTCCTTTAGCTGATAGCGGCCTGATCAGATCTTGGCTCAGACGAGTTGTCCTGATTTGCCTTCTGAACATAATCTATTGGGGAAAATGGTAATCCTGAATCTAGTGGCGTGTTTCCTCATATGTGCAACATCATGATTTGAGCACATTTCATAATCAGTGACTTTATTGCTTGCAACATCCTTTCTTGATGCAAGATAATGTGCTGTTCATTAGTGTGCCAATAACATAATGTAGGGTGGGGTTGGGGACAATATGGAGATTGGATGAGTGAGCTTAAATGGCATGGAGCATTATGGGTTTGAGGTTGGGAGTGGTTAGGTGTTGGAGTCTTTAGATGAGGTTGGGAGTTGGGCTGCTGTGTTAAAGGTAAGTCTTCCAACTAGCCAGCCTCCGCAGTGCAAGCCATGACGGAGTCCGTGAGGATTATAGTGTGTATTGAAAGCCAGATCTCTTTGCGAAAGGACAAAAATTTTGGGCAAAGTTGCAACTGAGTCGGGTTTGCATCTTGGAAAGTGTAAAAGTGCTCACCGGCAGATTGTCCTAAGCCCACTGCAAAATCCAAACCGTGGTATGTTGGGCCTTTGGAAGTTGATACAGCAAGGAAAAACTGAGAACCAGAGATTATCTAATCAAATTGTTCATTTCTTTTAAAAAAATCCCTTTTCTGACCTGTAATGGTTCTGTGAATGTCAGTGCTGTATAAACAATGTCACAGAGTAGTTTTCACATGGTGGCCTTATCTGGTGATTTCAAAATGAGTCTTGAGAGCTATCAGCAGCTCCAACGCTCGGTATTTAAGGAGTGTAAATGATGGAAAACTTGTTGGAAATGCTAAAACCGACAATTGACCTTTTATTAATGAGCAGGCACAGTTTGCACTGTCACGAATAGCCTGGAAACCAATGGGAAGAAGGCAACACCTTGATATGTTTTGAACTGCATTCTGCCTTTGGCAGCCAAGAGCTACCTAAATGTTGCTATTAGTGAGAGACAGTGGTCACGATTTATAATTTGTTTAAGACTTAATAGATGCCACTTATCTTTTGTAATCCAGAGTGCCAAACAACAAATTAAACATTTACAAAAAAAATCATGGATACATTCGGAGTCAACAGCACAGAAAGAATGAAGTATGGACATGTTCACTATGCATGGGTGAAAATGTTGTAAATCTGTATAAGTAAATCAAAATATAAGTTCTTCAGTCCCTGTTAATTCATGACATTAATTTGAAATTAACAAAGTGGTGGAAAGAAATATCAAAAACAGTAGTGAAAGATGTAGATTCTTGGGAATAAAAATGAAATTTTATACATTAGACCACTATTAATCAGCAATTTTGTTAATAAAGTGACATCTAATAAAATGGATATTTGCCTAACAGTAAAAGTATGCATGGAACTGTCTAGTGAATTGAGAAGCTATCATTGAAATCTGTGATTCTATGTTGTTTAGCAATTATCGAACAAAATTATGTTTTAAAAGTTCTCATTTGAAAACAAAACTAGCTGGTGTGATTCTTTCAGACTGAATTATATCCATGATAAATGGAATTGATACAATTGTATAAATTTAGTTTTTCAGCCTTCATTTTTATCATTCAGCTGTTCATCCGTTTTCCTATTTTAGTTTCTGATACAAATGTTTTGCATCAGCTGTTTTTGAACATACTGCGGGCAGTATTATTATCATTAACTATTCTTTAAAAACTTCAAAGTTATGCGATTGTATTGGGTTTATTTAGAAAGATATGAGTTTGCCTTCATAGCAGTGAACAAGGACCTTTTTATTAACTAGATGTGCAATATACATGGATGGTACGTGAGAGCAGTACTGGAAGCACACTGTCTCAGTCCTAAAACCATGTTTTTGACCTGATGTCAGCAGTCATCACTCATACGACCTGTTTATGAGCACAATGGAACTGAACTGTGATCATACACCTTCTGTAAAGTTTTTTTTTCTTTTATCCCGATTAAATCATTTTGTCTCTTGTCATGAACAACATTTAATTACCTACATTGATGCATCAGCAAATAACTACTTACCTTGCTCTTAATCTCACTTCCTCAATCCCCAAGTCTGTGCTTTTTGTTTGAAACCTTTCGCCGCCCAGAAGGGTGGGGTGTTCCTAGTTCACATTCCTTTGGTAGGAAAGCGGAATCTTGAGCAGGCTGGGATATAAGTGGGCACCACTGCAGACACCTGAGCTGCACCCATCGGTTCTCACTCTGTCTCTGTGGAAGCAAGCACCACTGATGGTGTATTCCATGCACAAGTATCATGTGACATAACCAGTAATGGTCCGAAAGGTGACTCCTCCATCACGAAACAGTGATGTGTGTGATTGCAAAATTAGGTAATTGTATGTACCGTTTCTACATACAATTTGCAGCACTCCCAATATTCAGTCTTATGTCACACAGATTACTTAATATTTGAGAATCACTTGTCCGATGGAGTATATGGGATGAATAGCTATATGCTAATAGTTGGATTGCATCATTAGTGATAGCAGATAATGTTTGATCTGATGGAAGAGGATTTTAGTGAAGTACAGCTCAAACATGCCTCTGTGCAAAATGTAAGTAGTTCATCCATGTTCACTTTTTACCAGAGCGTGGCCACTCCTGACCTGACTAAGGCTCCAGAACCTGTTTATGATGTGTTTACAACCACTGCTGACTTAAAAGAAACTATTCTACCCATTATGCCAAATACAATATCAAATTACCTATCTTTTCCAAGTCACAGAAGTTGCAGTGCAGAAGCAGCCTATTTACAAGTCTGTGAATAAACATCACAATTAGTGTCTTTCTGGTGCCTTTTTCCATAACCAAATCCACTGTTCATTTTCAAATGACCATCTAAGTTCCCTTTGAATGTCTTGACTTCCACCACACGCATAATGTATTGCCGACCCGAGCTACTCGTTGAGTGGAAACATGTTTTCTCATAATTTCGGCTTCCTTCACTCGCTACTTTAAATCTATGGCCTGTTACCCTCCTTTTAATGGCTGGGATTTTTTTTTTCCTGGTGTGCTTTGTCCATCGCTCTCAGGATTTCAATATTTCAAACAAATCTCCTCTGTTTTCTGTCCTCCAAGAAAAATCTCTGCCAATTTCTCTCTTTCCTTAACTGAAGTTCCTCTTCCTACAAAACAATTCATGTTCATCTCTTCTGCACTCGGCCAACACTTTCACATGTTTCCTTTGTGTGCTGCCAGAAATATATGCAATAGTCCAGCTGATGTTGAAGTAGTTTCTTATTTAAGTTCAACATCATCTCCTTGCTGTTCCACTTTACTATTTTGTTTCTTAAAATATTTTCTAACTCTATCATAAATGTTGTGAACACCCCAGCTTTAATAGCCAATTGTAATAAATAGTTCAACAACCATTTTAATGAAAAGGAGATCCCTTTCAGCCTCTCTCTTTATGCATCCCTTGTTGATCCCAAATTTATGATCACATGTTACTGTCATGCAAACCAAGTTATTTATCATTTCAAATCTTTTCACATGCTTGAACAACATTTTGATTTTGACAAGCATTTTGACTTTGGGCAATAGTGTGAAATGCACACTATCAAATCAACGGCCTGTTACACAGGTCTCCAAATCCTAATCTCCAAAAATTGAAACATATAGTAGGAGATTGATACCTATTCCCTATTATTGTCTCACTTAGGTCTCCATGCTTTACTTTTTAGAAAATCCTGTTAGTGGCAATCTGCATTAAACTGTTCTGTAGTCAGCCACTGCTGGTTATTCAAGGACAGCACAAGGAGTCACCTATGTCAGTCTTCTTCCATTGGGAACAGCACCTTTTGCAGCATCTTTCTTTGTTCAGATCAGAAGCTCATTATTAGGCATCTGATTTCTCTGGGATCCAGTCTGCCATATTTTACCAATGCATCATCCTTCATTAAACGGTGAAATCTCAATTTGCATCAGATTTTACTCTTAATCAGTGCCACATAATTATACTTGCACTTTGGAAATAAATAGTCTTGATGAATATTGATTCGCCTAGGCATGCAAAATAGTTTTCGAGAGATTATAAACAATATGTGCCCTGTTTTAGATGATAACATGTTTGTCATACATTTGTAGATGCTGCTATGACAAAAAAACTATTTGTAGGAATGCTAAAAATAGCATTCAAATTTGAGGCTAAGACTTTCTGCTTATTCCATCTGTACTGCAAAGGATTACTGGAATTTGAAACATTAAAGTTTAGGACACAAGCTAGCAAAGGTGATTTTGATGCCTAGATATCTGTGACAGACAATGTTATGTTTCTGATCAGGATTAGTCCTTTTGATTATAGTATTGTAAATGTAACAATTATTTCAAAAGTGGAATGAATACATATGTATTGTGCTATTTAGCTAGGAATAAGTCCTATGAGTATTCCACATATATACATTTGCTTATTCTCACGTTTATGGCTGTCCAAGAGACTCCTGCATTTCTCCAACTAGAGCCCAATGAAATGGGACTCATGTTGATCAGGATCCACTCAGTTTTGGAGTGAAATTTGTGTGGGCTGTGGAAAGGAAATTCCTTCCAATACTTACTTAGTCAGAGGGGTTAGGGCTGAGACCAAGGACTTCAATATGAGGACTTTCTACAGCCTCAGCTTGCAGTAACATCAGAGCCTGATGCTCCAAGTAAGAAAAAGCTGGTTTCATTCTGATGCAAGTAGCCCCAGACACCTTTTAAGATAGCACGAAGTCATGACGGCCACCAAAAAAAAGCAAGTTTGTTCTTATGAATGCAGGCGGTTCTTGTTAAATAGTGAGTATGAAAGATTAGACCAACCTTTTTATTCAAAGAGAAAATGAGTAATGTGGGGCTAACTATCATGTTTCTGGAAATGACAACCTAAGCCACTTGACATTGGCTTTTCTGTTTTTGGGTTGCCAGTGTCCAGCTCCCTGAACATCAGTGGCAATTAGGGACGGGCGAGAAATGCTGGCCAGTCAGTGACACCTACATCTCTCAAATGAATAAAAAAAACCTACTGTAGTAGAATTCCTAAATCTTTTGTTAAGCTGTGCCAGGAAATTTTCGGCACTTACCTTTTTGTTTTAGAATAATTATTATTTTAAACGTACTTATAATTTAAGTTTTGATGTAAAACAGTGCCTAATATAAGTTTCACCTCAGTCAATGCTAAGCTGCATCTTTTAGTGTTTAGCATGATATTTATTGATTCGTTAAAGAGGAACTCTGCATTTTTCCAATGGATTTATTTTGTCTTTTCTAATCCATGAAAATTAATGTGACTGTAATCAGTCATATTTATTCTTAAGTGATAGTGTTCCACATAAAAAGATTATGAACCTATACTGACTTGGGAGCTGAATACTCCTCCAACTGTCACAGGACTATTCCCAATTCAAGCTTCGTGACGTATGCGGTTAATGTTTCGTTTCTCCCCAGTTTGATGTGGAGCTCAGCAAATTTATTGAAAGGGCACATTGCAATTTAGATCTTATGTTATTTTAATGTTATGTTATTGTGGTTGGGGTTAAAAAATGCTGACTTTGATCTTCTCAATGTTCTTCTGCAGGAAATTATTGTTCACCCTAAAGCAGGCAATGTACAAGCAGTATGACAATACAAAGGGAGAGGATGAGCTGGGAAAGCTGATTCAGGTCCATCAGCATAAATATGAAACCTGGGTCTTCTGTTTTTGGTTGATACCCCCAATGGTGAACATATGGTTAAGGCAGAGAAGGGGTAGGTGCAGTGAAGGATCGATCATTGAGCATCTTCAGATGTCATAGTATGGCGAGGTCAGAGTGAAGCCAAATGGACGCAGGCTTGCCTGATCTGATCAACAGAGGCACAGAGCTGGCCTGATACATTGTGTCAAAGACTGCAAAAAGAGAGAAAGGAACTTTTTGGACTAAGGCCCTATGATCAAGGACCATATCAGTTGTGATTTTTATTGCAGCTCTAACTTTGCTGCTGTGCATGCAAAATAACCAATAAATACATGAGGCCTCTATGACCTTTTTAAGAATTGACAGGCTATAGAATTGGCCTACAAATTTTGTTGTATTCTTCTCTAGTGATAATGTATATCGATATTTGTATTTGATAAAATGCTTGTGACTTTGACCAAAAGAAAAAGCGGAAAAGGAGGAAAGCGAATAGTGATTATGAAGACCTTTTGCTGTGTTGTGATCATCTTACACTGAGTGTAAATGTGCAAACCCATCACTTAAATGTTTTAGTTTTGACTCTTTGAGATTTTTGTGATAAAGTAGTGTTTGATATAGTTAGTTGCATAATCCTCCAGAGGATGTCGACTCCAATCATAACAAGAAATAGAAAAGGTAAAAGTATCCCTGGAGGGATTTCCAACAGATCTAAGGGTCAACGAACAGGGCAAAACAAGGAAAATCAAATAGTGTGATTGTATTTCTTTTAAAATTGATGATAATAACTCTCCCTGAGACAATTCCTCAGCACACTGGAGCTGCAGCAGTTTCAATTATAGACAAGTGAAAGATTTAGATCACAAGCACCATTTGGAGCAATCCAGTTAGATGGTCATTTGCAGCCATTTAAAGTGTTAGAACAATTAGAGATTTAAAGTGTTATGACTGTATCTGGGAGGGCTGTTTTTGTGCCATTGTAGCATTCCTCAAACTAGGAGGCCCAGGTTCAAGTCCCACGTGCACCAGAGCTGGATATTATTACTCATTGATTAGAAAAATATTTAAAACTGGACCTGCTGCTGATTTAGTCCTTACTTAATTCATTTTTTTGTCTTCTTTCATTTGATGTGTATGCCCAGTTTTATTTGTTAAAATTGTAACTTCTAATATTATTACTTTCTTCCTTTTAGCTTTCTTCCTTGTTTTCAGTGGGAAATCCCACTAACAGCTAAGAGGTCAAATGGAGAGCCAGTTAAAATAGGGGAAGCCCATTGTGTTGGAGAGACTCTAGAAAGGGGTAGTACATTTAAAAACGTTGGAGACACAACAGCTTTCTCGCTTCCATGATGGAAGCAGAGAGATTTCACTCTATGGAATCACCAGAATATGTGGGGGATCAGAATGAAACCAAGCAGCAGAGGCTTGCACTAGTATTTTCATTAATGAATTGATATGTTCACATTCATTTTTTGATAGGTTTGTTTTGTAGATTTCTTGATGTGCAGTGTTATTTAATGAGTATTTTTTTAACTACATTTTATTTTCAACTGAAAGGCATGTTGGTATTTGGGTTGAGCGTACTTTAGTGTTGGTGCAAGGCCGGGAACTGATGCTGGGATGGACTGTTGGTTCGTTGAAGTAGTAATTAACAAATGCTCCCAGATGAGCTTCTCTCAGAAGGTGCTGGTGGGATAGATTGACTTAATTTCTCTGTATAACCTAAGCACTTGCCTCCTTTTTATTGGTGACGCAGTTCTCCTCTAACTTTTTCTTGGTCCTTGAGTTTTATTCCCGTAGGTAATTCTTCCAATCCAGGACAAATTAAAACATGAAAGTGACTGTCTTGATTTTTACTCGGTGTGAGTGTGTCGTACGTGATTTGTTGTGACATGTCAGAAAACTAACTGTAGCCTACTGAATTCTGTTGTAAAATGGATTTGTCTATTCACTTAAGGTCAGACCAGGTGTCTATTTTAAACAGTACTTATTTATGTTATATGCTTGAAGATTCTTCAGTAGAAATCTCCATCCTAAGCTCCTCTAACTTCATATTTCTAGCAGTGTCTCTTGCGTGACTACAAACTGTTCCGTCATCTCACACATTAAAGACTCATCTATATCTTCCTTTTAAGTACCATCCCTCCCAGAAGTATATTCCCCATTTCCAATATAATTAACTGAAAGTATTCTCCAGACATTGTTTACTGAGATAAATTAGCAGCAAGTATTTTCACCACCTCCCATCCTGAACAATGGAGTATATCAGTTCACCCTCTCCGGCAGCCTCCCAATTCTCCCTGTTGTTGATGAAAGTGGTGGAAAAAGTCAGTGAGCTGATCTCAAGTTGTGTGTTCAGCCACAAATGAGTGGAGTAGGCTTAGTGACATTCACCCAGACTTTAGGATTTTGAGAAAGAAGATTGTGTCTGTCTGTGGGCAGTTCCATCAGGATCAATGATCATGGGAACTGCAGATGCTGGAGAATCCAAGATAATAAAATGTGAGGCTGGATGAACACAGCAGGCCCAGCAGCATCTCAGGAGCACAAAAGCTGACGTTTCGGGCCTGGACCCTTCATCAGAGGGGGGGATGGGGTGAGGGTTCTGGAATAAATAGAGAGAGAGGGAGAGGCGGACCGAAGATGGAGAGAAGAGAAGATAGGTGGAAAGGAGAGTATAGGTGGGGAGGTAGGGAGGGGATAGGTCAGTCCAGGGAAGACGGACAGGTCAAGGATGTGGGATGAGGTTAGTAGGTAGGAGATGGAGGTGCGGCTTGGGGTGGGAGGAAGGGATGGGTGAGAGGAAGAACAGGTTAGGGAGGTTGGAGTGGTTTTGGGATGCAGTGGGTGGAGGGGAAGAGCTGGGCTGGTTGTGTGGTGCAGTGTGGGGAGGGGACAAACTGGGCTAGTTTTGGGATGCGGTGGGGGAAGGGGAGATTTTGAAGCTGGTGAAGTCTACATTGATACCATTGGGCTGCAGGGTTCCCAAGCGGAATATGAGTTGCTGTTCCTGCAACCTTCGGGTGGCATCATGATGGACATGTCATCGAAAGAATGGGAGGGGGAGTGGAAATGGTTTGCGACTGGGAGGTGTAGTTGTTTATTGCGAACCGAGCGGAGGTGTTCTGCAAAGCAGTCCTCAAGCCTCCCCTTGGTTTCCCCAATGTAGAGGAGGCCTCACCGGGTACAATGGATGCTGTATACCACATTGGCAGATGTGCAGGTGAACCTCTGCTTAATATGGAAAGTCATCTTGGGGCCTGGGATAGGGGTGAGGAAGGAGGTGTGGGGGCAAGTGGAGCATTTCCTGCGGTTGCAGGGGACGGTGCTGGGTGTGGTGGGGTTGGAGGGCAGTGTGGAGCGAACAAGGTAGTCACAGAGAGAGTGGTCTCTCCGGAAAGCAGACATGGGTGGGGATGCAAAAATGTCTTGGGTGGTGGGGTCGGATTGTAGATGGCGGAAGTGTCGGCGGATGATGCGTTGTATCTGGAGGTTGGTGGGGTGGTGTGTGAGAATGTGGGGGATCCTCTTTGAGCGGTTGTGGCGGGGGCGGGTTGTGAGGAATGTGTTGAGGGAGACGCGTTCAAGGGCATTCTCGACCACTGTGGGAGGAAAGTTGCGGTCTTTGAAGTACTTGGACATCTGGGATGTGCAGGAGCGGAATGCCTCATCGTGGGAGCAGATGTGGCGGAGGCGGAAGAATTGGGAATAAGGGATGGAATTTTTGCAGGAGGGTGGGTGGGAGGAGGTGTATTCTAGGTAGCTGTGGAAGTCAGTGGGCTTGAAATGGACATCAGTTACAAGTTGGTTGCCTGAGATGGAGACTGAGAGGTCCAGGAAGGTGAGGGATGTGCTGGAGATGGCCCAGGTGAACTGAAGGTTGGGGTGGAAGGTGTTCGTGAAGTGGATGAACTGTTCGAGCTCCTCTGGGGAGCAAGAGGCGGCGCCGATACAGTCATCAATGTAACGGAGGAAGAGGTGGGGTTTGGAGCCTGTGTAGGTGCGGAAGAGGGACTGTTCCACGTAACCTACAAAGAGGCAGGCATAGCTGGGGCCCATGCGGGTGCCCATGGCCACCCCCTTTGTCTGTAGGAAGTGGGAGGAATCGAAAGAGAAGTTGTTGAGGGTGAGGACAAGTTTGGCTAGGCGGATGAGGGTGTCGGTGGAGGGGGACTGGTCGGACCTGCGGGACAAGAAGAAGCGGAGGGCCTTGAGGCCATCTGCATGCGGAATACAGGTGTATAGGGACTGGACGTCCATGGTGAAAATGAGGTGTTGGGGGCCAAGGAATTGGAAGTCCTGGAGGAGGTGGAGGGCGTGGGTGGTGTCACGGACGTAGTAGGGAGTTCCTGGACCCAAGGGGAGAAAATGGAGTCCAGATAGGTGGAGATGAGTTCGCTGGGGCAGGAGCAGGCTGAGACGATGGGTCGACCAGGGCAGGCAGGTTTGTGGATTTTGGGAAGGAGATAGAAACGGGCCGTGCGGGGTTGGGGAACAATGAGGTTGGAGGCTGTGGGTGGGAGGTCCCCTGAGGTGATGAGGTCATTAATGGTGTTGGAGATGATGGTTTGGTGCTCGGGTGTGGGGTCATGATCGAGGGGGCAGTAGGAGGTGGTGTCGGAGAGTTGGCGTTTGGCCTCGGCGATGTAGAGGTCAGTGTGCCATACTACCACTGCGCCACCCTTGTCTGCGGGTTTGATGGTGAGGTTGGGGTTGGACCATCCCCACCCTTGTCTGCTTTCCGGAGAGACCACTCCCTTGTTCGCTCCACACTGCCCTCCAACCCCACCACACCCGGCACCTTCCCCTGCAACCGCAGGAAATGCTACACTTGCCCCCACACCTCCTCCCTCACCCCTATCCCAGGCCCCAAGATGACTTTCCATATTAAGCAGAGGTTCACCTGCACATCTGCCAATGTGGTATACAGCATCCATTGTACCCGGTGTGGCTTCCTCTACATTGCGGAAACCAAGCGGAGGCTTGGGGACCGCTTTGCAGAACACCTCCGCTCGGTTCGCAATAAACAACTACACCTCCCAGTCGCAAACCATTTCCACTCCCCCTCCCATTCTTTCGATGACATGTCCATCATGGGCCTCCTGCAGTGCCACAAAGATGCCACCCGAAGGTTGCAGGAACAGCAACTCATATTCCGCTTGGGAACCCTGCAGCCCAATGGTATCAATGTGGACTTCACCAGCTTCAAAATCTCCCCTTCCCCCACCGCATCCCAAAACCAGCCCAGTTCATCCCCTCCCCCCACTGCACCACACAACCAGCCCAGCTCTTCCTCTTCACCCACTGCATCCCAAAACCACTCCAACCTGTCTCTGCCTCCCTAACCTGTTCTTCCTCTCACCCATCCCTTCCTCCCACCCCAAGCCGCACCTCCATCTCCTACCTACTATCCTCATCCCACCTCCTTGACCTGTCCGTCTTCCCTGGACTGACCTTTCCCCTCCCTACCTCCCCACCTATACTGTCCTGTCCACCTATCTTCTTTTCTCTCCATCTTCTGTCTGCCTCCCCCTCTCTCCCTATTTATTCCAGAACCTTTACCCCATCCCCCTCTCTGATGAAGGGTCTAGGCCCGAAACGTCAGCTTTTGTGCTCCTGAGATGCTGCTGGGCCTGCTGTGTTCATCCAGCCTCACATTTTATTATCCATCAGGATCAAGACATTGGACGACTCAGACAGGATGGAGCTTCCTCTTGGTTAGACTTTTATTGGTCGCATCTTGTATTGATTTTTTTAAACAGCCTGGGCAGTAGAATTTGGAAATAACCTAGCTTCCCCCAAGTGCATCGCCTGTACGCACATTGGGTACTGAGAGGGTGGAATCAAAATGCTGAGGAATTCATCTACATGAAGGGAGTTCATTCCATTAATGTTTCAGGTTATACATACTGTTGCCACTTCTTGGAGGTGTGTGCCCACTACCCTGACAGCTGCCATGACTCCTATAGCCTAGAGTGTACCTGGTGCATTTTAGAGTCCAGGGACTTTACAAGTCCGGTTACTAGGGGCAGGCTCATGAAACCATTGTACAACGTCCCTGACTGATATGGAGCACAAGTACCAGTTACATATGCTTTGACCAGGGCTGTGATGGAGCAGATGAAAAAGCTACTGAAGATGTGGTCTGTTGTTTGGATTGGACTAGGGAGGCCCTCCAGTATAGACCAGAAATAGAGCTCGTGCATCATTCTGACCTGCTGTGCTCTGCACATGTAGGTGATGGCCTGGATGTTGAGAAACTGGGGGAATTTGAGCAGGTCTTCCAAGGAAGATGATGAATGCTGGTGTAGCAGACTGTCATTGTGTTTTTGTTTTCATCACTGTCCCTAATTCTGGTTGGCGTTATGGGGCTGCAGTTCAGCATCTGTTCTCTTGCATTTTCTGTCGTTAAAAGTTGACATTTTTCTTTGTAATCATCTGATTGCTTGCCTATCCATGATATTCCCCAGCTGGTTCGTGACAAGATGCGAGTGTACCATGTGAATTCAGGACAATAGTGATGACTCAGGGAGAGTCATTAGATGGAGTGTAACCAAGAATGAGAATACTTTGGGGTCTGGTGGTTAAACAGTGCCCAGATTGATAGGAAAGGCTTATGTATGTGATGGAGTGTCTGCCATATTGGCTTAAGAGTTGTGAGCATCATGTTGTACCTTTACTTTGTTGATGGGGAGAAATCCCAGACTGTCAATTCATGTCCAGGTCATCAGTGACCTTTAAGAGGTGGCAGAGGTGCTGCAAGTGATGCTGATGTTTTGGAGAATATCCAAGAGGGACAAATTGCTCTGAGAATGGTGTGTGGTGACATGGGTCCAAAATAGAATTGAAGGCTCCATTGATGCATGATTGGTAATTAATGAGGTAGGTTTAGTAGATGGGCCAAGAAAACTTGCTCAGCCTCCAGTCAAAAAAGCCTTCCAAGAAACCCAACGCAAAACGGACTTAGCCTAAAATATTTGATTCCACCTATCATTTTTATTTCGTAGAATCCCTATAATGTGGAAACAGGCCATTCAACCCACCAAGTCCACACTGCCCCTCCAAAGAGCACCCCCACCCAGACCTAATGCTCCTGCATTTCCCTTGTCTAACCCACCTAACCCAAACATCCCTGAACACTACGGGTAATTTAGCTTGGCCAATCCACCTAGCCTGCACATCTTTGGACCATGGGAAGAAACTGGAGCACCTGGAGGAAACCCACACTATGCTTGCCAAGTACTGCCAAGAAACTTTTTGGTAAGTGCAGAGTTTATTGTACTGTTATCCGGCAAAATCTATAAGATATATCATTAGATTTAGTCTATATGTTGATGTTGGAAGATCATTGTGACCCCCTTCTACACAACTGGTAGTTCAGTAACATCTTTGATAATCTCATGTGGGGATCCTTTGTTAGCACAGTTTTCCTGATGGATTGGCATTACTGTTGGAGTAGTTGAAGAATACTGCTCATCCTGGTCTGAAAGAAAGCCAAGGAGCTTTTGGTGCAATGACTTATTCTGAAATGCTGCAACTAGGCTAATGGTCTCGTATTCTCTGGATCCCCCCACTATATGCTTCTCTTGTCGAGCAGCTTCTGATTCAGATAGGTTTGTCTTCTTCAAGCATTTATTGGGGTGAGTTATACTCTGATGTTTATCGGACTTTTTTGAAATAGCAGAGGCATTTTTTCACAGACATTGTCCAGTACACTTAGTATGAAGTGGTTTGGAAAATAGGGGATAAATCACGGAAGAAGTGTCATTCAAGAATTTTGGTCCAGAGGTTCATATTTCTGGAGTAACTGGGGTGACTTTTCGCAAGTGAAATGTAGCAGTCATCTTGACATGGAGTTTCTTGTACCAGCTACAGAAGACCTAATTATGTACATGTCTGCCAACTTAATAAGCAGCTAGTCAGATTGTGTGAGACATAGACAGGTTTATAGGCCATCGTAGGTAAGTGTTTCTACAAACAAGCTTTAATTGAAGGTATTTTGCCTGCCAGGCCTTGAATTCTTACGACAGATGTTTAAAGGCATCATTGTCCAGCCATTCCACAGTGTCCGCTGGTACAACATTGGCTGCTGTGGAATCAAGACAAGATTTAATATCAATATTCTTGACTTTTAAGGTGACTGTCAAAAATCCTGATCCAGATCATAGCCAGTGTTTTCCACTTGACCACAAAACCGTAATTTCATGTTTTTCTCTTCTGCGTGTTCAGTTTGTTTGTTTTTGCTGGTGTTCAGAGACTGACCTTGTTGGTTTGCCTTTTCAGAAATGATCTGATGAATAACACTCCCATTTCTCAATAGAAAGTAATTGTACACTCAACACACATCCATTGCTCAAATGGATTTCTCACTCTTTTTTTTCTTACTATTAATCGCAAGAGAAGACCACGAAAGAGAGAGAAATTGACATTGTGGGAACAAAAGGAACAATCATTTTGTTCATGCAGCAAAATTAAACAAACTGAATGTCAAATGTGAATTCAGTTCTGACAGTAACTTCTGAAACCTCTAGGTTTCCCATGGTACTAAGTTCCTTTCCTGCCAGCTCATTGCAGAGTTAAAGCCCAGCCCTATTACCACTGCCTCCATGTCTTTGGAGTCCATCAAGTACGTCGATAAGACCGGGAGAGGTAAAGGTGACTGTTGTGCTGATCTGATAGTTGATCATTTAAGTGACTTCCTCAAACAAAATGAAGGCTGTTTTCTTTGATCTCAGATGTGTAGAATGACTTCAAGAGGGAGCTGTGAAAATCTCACTTTGCATAGATAGCTGACAATCTAAAGAAATTGTGGAATTTTCTATTTATGGGCTATTAATGAATGACCTAATAAATGTAAAGAATCATTGCCAGCAGATATAGAGTGAAGGTTTTTTTTTCAAGTTGAATTCATGAGTCATTTGGTGTTGACTCATTGCAGTGAATCATGAAATATTCTATGTAAAAAATTGGACTATTGTATATGTGTCATTGTGTCAGATATTGCTAAATTATACCTGAAAACATTATTATACAAAACTTAATTATGTAAGACTTTCAATAATTATTTTATATCACCCTAATAACTGAAGAAACAATCCTGCTGCCACATGTTGTGGTCTTAGTGGAGTGACAATTCCATTAGTGTGTTTCTAATTTTATAGATTATCTCATTAGAGTTCATTTTAGAAACAAACCCTTTACTATTTTGTTAAAATACACATTTAATAGCAATCTCCCGGTAGAATGTTTTGACAAATGGTAAGTTGATGTTGACTGACTTATGATAAATTGTCAAAAACTGTTTGCTAACTATGGAGATCTTCAAGATACAGTAATGTGCTCCTGTTCAGCATCCAGGAAACAAATATATAAAACTGAAACTTTACCTTCAAATAAAGTGTTCAGCAGTTCTTCATATCCTAGAGACCAGTCTAGTGACTCTTTGCTGTGCGGTCTCCAATGCAACTAGATCATTATTTCCATATGGAGACCAAAATGCTCATGGTATTCCAGGCGTACTCTCACCAAAATCTTTTATATTTTCATAAAGCATTTATTCCTCTATTGCTGTACTGAGAACCCTTGTAATAAAAGTTGGAATGCTAAAACAAGCACTGAAATTGCTGAAGAAATTCATATGTGGAGAGAAATTCAGCTATTGTTTTGAGCCTGGTATGACTTCTTTAGAACTGAGAATTGTGGAAAAGTAGTTTTGTTTTAATATTTTTGACAGAGGCAGAGACAGTAAACAAGAAGAATTTGTCAAAATCTGTCAGTTACCAAATGAGTCATGTTAGAAACATCAACTCAGTTTTTCTGTCTCACAGATACTTCCAAACCAGCTGAGTTTCTCCCGCGTTTTCTGCACTTGTGAAAAATTTCTGGCATGCTGCTTTTGGTGTGTGCACGTGTGTGCATGCTACGCTTCCAGAGTAATACTGCTGAGATCATGGAACTTCCTGCAAGAACTTCGTTTTACAACATATTCTAAACACACACTTCCTGAAGATCTTGATAGCATTTCTGCTCCCTTCCAGTTTCTTTGGAGATAATCATGTGACTGGCATCATGATGCTGATGTTGCCCCATTGCTAACTTTGTGTTCTTTGTATAAGCACAGCCAGATGTATTTGACCATCAACATTTCCAGGTTTTACGCCTTTTTAAGGGAAAAGTCATCTTTTGTATTCTTATCACCTCTGGTTAGATTCAAACTCTCTGCTGTTTGGATTCATACTTTGCACAAATGGAAGATGGTTGTGGTTGTTGCAGACCAGTCTTCTCAACTACAGGACATAACTACTAGAATACCTAAAGATAATGTCAAGGGCTAAATCACCTTTGGATCCTTCATCATAGGGTGAAGGTCAATCAAAAAGTCAGAAGTGGGAATATTTGCTGATTGCACAATGCATTGGTTATCATTTTCCATAATTACAAACATTCTGGTATGACTACTGTAGATTGGCAGCTGGCAAATGTCACCTTTAGTAATTAAGAAACGAGTAAGAGAGACCACAGGGAGCTACAGACCTATCAACCTTACATCAGGAGTCAGAAAAGGCTAGAATTTGGCATAAAGGACATGATAAGAGGACACATGGATGAACATGATCTGATTGGGTGTGCTCAGCATGGATGGGTGAATGGAATATCGTATTTAACAAGCTGGAATTTTTTTGAAGATGTTAAAAGGACAGTGTCTGGATGCAGTATGCTTAGATTTTCAGAAGGTGTTCAAGATCTACCACATGGGATTATGGATTTGAAATCCAAGTGTCGGAATAAATTAATCATTTTGTATGTTGGCAGGCTGTGGCTAGTAGGGCACTGCAAGGATCAATACCTGGGCCCTATCTATTTGGAATATAAGTATCAATGGGTTAGAAAAGGGGATCAAAGGTAGTATTTCCAAATCTATGGATGCAACAAAGCTCAATGGAAATGTGTGCTGTGAGGAAGCTGTAAAGCTGTTCAGGAGGATTTGGATAGGTTTAGTGCATGGGCAAATACATGGTAGATGTGAGGTTATCCACTTTGAAAAAATAATTGTATATCTTACTCTCTTACCAATGTATTGGGGGACCTTGGTACCTTTTCAATAAGTAACTGAAGAATAACATGTCAGTACAGCAAGCTTTTGGGAAGACTAACGAATGCTATCCTTAATTACAAGAGGATTTGAGTTCAGGAGGAGTAAAGTCTGACTTCAATAGGACCTTGATCAGACTGCACTTGGTGTAGTGTGTGCAGTTTTGGATGCCTTATCTGAGGAAATATGATCACCATAGACGGAGTGCAACAAAGGTCGCCCATGATGGGACTGTCCAATGAAAAGTGATTGGGCAAATTGGGTCTGTATTTCATGGAGTATCAAAGAATGAGAAGTGATCTTGTTGAAACCTACAAAACACTTTAAAAGGGACAGGGTAGTTGCATATAAGATGATTCCCTGGCTTGGGAAGCCTAGAACCAGGGGCACAATTTAAAAATGAGGGTGATACCAAATTCAGACCAAGATGAGAATTTTTTTTTACTTTGGAAATTTCCACCCCAGAGGGAGCTATGCCTTTGTAGGTGTATATTTAATGGAGAGGTTCATATGTTTCTGATAACCCGATGCACCAGTGGTAGTGAAAATAATGTACATAAAAGGCATTGGCTCCATGTCTAGTATTCAGACAGCCATGATCATATTAAAAAACAGCAAATTTAACAGGCTGGATGGCTGACTCCTTTCATGTGGTTTTATGTTCAGTAATATTCAGCACTCTTCAGACACTGAAACAGTGCATGTCCAAATGCAGAATCACCCAGACAACATCCAATTTTAGATTTGGAAAAACTGGCTGGTACAATTTCTATCAAATAAGTGCCTGACCATGGATATTTTCAACAAGAGACAATCTGACCATCATCCCATGACATTGAATGGTATCATCATGACTGAAACCCCCTTCATTTGCATCCTCAGGTTGGGGTTATTGATTGACCAGAAACTGAACTAGACTAGCTATATAACTAGTGTAGCCAGAGGAGCAAGTCAAAAACTAGAAACCTTACATGGTTAACTCTGCTGGTTCCCTAGTGCTTGTCCAGTATTTACAAGTCATGGGTCAGGAGTGTGAATGGATACTCCCCAGTGAACTAAATAAGTGCAATTCTAACACTGCTGACGTAGCTTGACACTATCTAGAACAAGGCAGCACTTGAGTGGCTCTCCAATTACCACCTTCAATGTTCACTCATTGCACTACCGATGCACTGTGGCAGCAGTGTGTACTCAACAAGACTCTGGAGACAGCAGCTTCTAAGCCTGCACATTGCAGCACCCAGATGCCTGGGAACATCATCACCTGCGAGTTCCTGTCCTGGCCTCTCACCATCATGACTTGGAACCATATTGCTGATTGTTTATTGTTGCTGAGTCACATCCTGGAACTTTTTCCCTGACATTAGTAAACCCCAGTGACTACTTTTCTTTAAAATTATTTCACAGGATTTTGGCATCACTGACTGGACTAGCATTATTTTTATTCCTAGCTGCTTTTGAGAAGGTGGTGGTGAGTTGATCTCTTGAACTGCTGCAGTCCATTTACTGTAAGTAGACCCACATTGCCATTAGGTAGGAACTTGCAGGGTTTACAACTGTACACAATATTCCAGACTGTAACTTTTAAATGGAGTAGTTGAAATTCAGTCACATCTACCCAGTTTGGTGGTAATTAGTTGTCATTACACACATAAAATTTTGAAGTGAGATGATACATGCTGGACTTCAAACTAGAAAGCTGACCTATTAGTTAAGCACACTTTAGGCTTGACAAGCATATAGTTCCATTTGCATGTGTGTAGTTATCAATGGTTTTTAGCAAAACCATATTTTACAATGTTACCTCTAATTTTTGCATTATTTTAAAAGCCTTACAGAACTAAGGATTATATGTGGTTAAAATTTTAGCAGAAATGTTCATTTGGATGGCCCGTAAGCTAATCGATTGCAAATTCTCTTGGATTTCCTCCAATATAGTGCTGAAATTGTGGTAAGAATTTGGGCAGTCTCCATGGAAATTCTAGCCAGTTATATTTTCTTAGGGACAAAGCAAAGAACTGTGGATGCTGGAGATCTGAAACAAAAAATGAAAATGTTGCAGAAACTCAGCAGGTCAGGCAACATTTGTGCAAAGAAAACAGAGGTAACGTTTTGAGTCTGGACTCCAAAGTTATCTCTCTTTTCCTCCTGTTATTGCTGGAGAAAGTGTGGGCTATACTCTTGGGATGGACTTCATTTAAACCATGCTGGGACCAGTGTTCTTTTGAATCAAACAACAAGTAAGGTAGAGAGGACTTCAATCTAAATAGTGTGGGACTTGTGTTGGATAGTGATGGTGGGTAGGGAAATTGAGAAGAAAGATATCATGTGAAGACAGATTTAGTAAGTTAATGAAAGGATAAGTCAATACAGTAGGTTAACAATATAGATGATGATAACTAGAGTTTGGAAAGGGAGAGACAAGGCATAGAAATAAAGAGTGAGTGTTTTAAGTGGTGCAGTGGTAGTCATTTTACCTCTGATCTAAGATGCCCAACTCAACTCCCACTGTTCCAAAGGTGAGCAATAACATCTTTGAACGGGTTGATTAGGAAATGTCTGTAAATGTAGAGTACATCGCAAACAAGGCTTGAGTTTGCAAGAATGATAAAAATTACACAATTAAAAGTTCTGATTCAGAATGTACACAACAATCATGATGAAATGGATGAATTTATAGCACAGATTAAAAACCAATATATATAATCTTTATAGCCATTTCAGAATTGTGGTTGCAAGATGACTAAGACTGGGCACTTTATGTTGGAATGTTTCTCATTTTGGGAGGACAAGAACAAATAAAAAAATGTGCCGTTATAACTCTGCTAATTAAGGATACATTACATAAACATAGAAAATAGGAGCAAGAACAGACTATTCAGCCCATTTAGCGTGCTCTGCTTTTGAGAATGACCATGGCAGAAAGTAATACTCAATCTCTCTCTCTCTCTCTCTCCATACCAACTAACACATTTCAAGAAATCTACTTTAAACAAATCCAGATGTTTGGCTTCCACAGCCTAGCTGGTAGATGATTCAACAGTTTCTATGAGGTGAAGGAAGAAATGTGTCTTTACCCCAATCCAAAATGACTGATTC
This sequence comes from Stegostoma tigrinum, assembly GCF_030684315.1. Lineage (NCBI taxonomy): Eukaryota > Metazoa > Chordata > Chondrichthyes > Orectolobiformes > Stegostomatidae > Stegostoma > Stegostoma tigrinum. The sequence goes on from NC_081354.1 coordinate 66,409,408, forward strand.
TGAACCATGAGACTTTTACCCCTCATTTCAGAACCCCACAGCCAGGGGAAACATTTATCCCTGCATCTGGTCTGTCCAGTTCTGACAGAATTTTGAAATGAAGTAGAAAGTACGAGAGAAACTCAGCAAGTCTGGCAATATCTGTGAATAGTGAAACAGAGTTAACCTTTTCAAATGAAGTCTGAATCATCTTCAGAACTAAATTCAGCTGGGGATATTTTTTATGCCTGTGGCAGAGGGAAGAGAGGAGAAACCAGAACATAGAATTCATTCATAGAATTCCTACAGAATTCAGAGAATCCCTACAGTGTGGAAACAGGCCCTTCAGCCCAACAAGTCCTCACTGAACCTCAGTGCATCCCATCCAGACCCATTCTCCCTATAACCCACCTAATCTACACATCCCTGAACACTACAGGTACGTTAAGCTAATCCAACTAACCTGCACATCTCTAGACTGTGGGAGGAAACCGGAGCACCCAGAGGAAACCCATGCAAACATGGGGAGAATGTGCAAATGCCACACAGGCACCCAAGGCTGGCATCAAACCTGGGTCCCTAGTGCTGTGAGGCAGCAGTGCTAACCACTGTGCCACCGTGCTGCCCTGAACAGAACAGGCGGTATGCATGTTCAGATCAAAAATCAAAGCCAGTCACCATGATGCTAAAGGATTGATGGGTGTGTAAAATATGTAAATGTTAGCTCTGAACTTGCTTACTGATGTGCTGTACATTTACAGATATTTCCTAATCAACCTGTTCAAAGATGTTATTACGTACCTTTTGGAGAACGGGGGAGTTGAATCTAGACCTCCTACATCAGAGGAAAGGGCACCACAAAAAGAGAAATGGGTCCACTCCACTGAGAACAAAGCCAACAAAATGTAAAGAAGGCATAGCTGGAAGAGAATGTAAGAATTATTGGAGTGTAGAAGTCATACCCTGAAGTTGTGGAACCCAATATGGAGCCCTAGAAGCTAGTGGCAGTGGGGTGGATGAGAATCGTTCAAACCTGTTTTCAAGGAAGAAGCTAAGATTCTTCAGACCACCATGATATGAGATGGGCATGTAGTGGGAGTACACAACAATTTGAAGAGGGGGCAGCTAGAGCCAAGAAAAAACTGCAGATTATGGAACCAACATACAGCTTCAGAATTTTTATACGGAAATTATTAGTTGTGTTTGCAAGTTTGGATAGAGTTAGGAAATTGTCAAGATAAGAAGTGAAAGTAATTAATACCCTACCCACCCACACACACACACACACACACACATACACACACAGCATATCATTAATACTGTACGACCGAGTATGCAGAAAGAAGTGTAGTGGCTTGTTGGAAAGGTACTACAATAGTTGTGGCTGACTTTTAATCTTCGTTCAGATTCGATGCTTCAAATAAACAAAGCTAGCCTGAAAGATGATTTCAGAGTTTATTCAAAAATTGTTAATTGAGCAGTACATACTGATGCCAACAAGGGAACAGATGATTTTTGACCTGACAATTTGCAATGAGAGAGAATTAATTTATGATCTAACAGTAAAGGAGCCTCAAGGTGACAGTAATCTTAATATGCCATAATATAACAGTCATCCTATATTTAATATTTGTGAGTGAGAAGTATGAGTCTAACACTTGTGCCTTAAAATTAAATAACGGCTGTTTCAAGTGTTTGAGGACAGATTTTGCTAAAGTGAACTGAAAAAAATAATTTGCGAGTGTGACAGCAGAGAAACAGTGACGGATTTTTAAGGAGATGGTTCATAACTCTCAGCAAATGTATATTCCATTGAAAAAAAAGAGAAGGACACACTCTCTCTTGATAACCAAGATAATTAAGGATAGAATCAAATTGAATGTAAAAGGACACAATACTGCAAAGTTTAGAGGTAGGTCAGAAGATTGGATGGACTTTAGAATACAGCAATGGATTACTTTTCCTTTTTAAAAAAAAAGGAAGACAGGAGAAACACACGAGAGAAAGCTGGGTGGAAGTACGAACAAAAAGTCCTGCATATATATTAAAAGGACAAGAATAACTAAGTGGCTGTTGGTCAGTATAGGATGACACTAGGTTATTGACAATGAGAAACAAGAAAATGGTGAAGGTGTTGAATTGATATTTTATGTCTGTCCTCACTGTAGAAGATACAATAAGACAATCAATTGGTTTCAAAAAAAAGGGAGGGACTTAAATAATCACAATCCAAGAGTACCAAAGAGACAAAATACAGGGAATGCTATTCGAAATGATAGTTGCAAAGTTCCCGGGACCTGGTGGTTTGTATTCCAGTCGTTGAAGAAGGGTTGTATAGATGTACTTGTTGTGATGTTCCAAAATTCACTCTATTGAAAGGTGACAGAAGATTGGAAAATTGGTTTGTTATACCTTCACTGAAGAAAGAAGGGAGGTGGAGCAGTAAACTATAGCTCCTTAAACTCAATTATTATTGCAAAAATGCTATAGTCCATGATTAAAGAGGTAATAACATGACATTTAGAAAGTCATGATACAGTCAGGCAGAACCAGCATGTTGTTTTGAAAGGGAAATTATGTTTGTTTAATTTATTAGAGGTTTCTTTTCGAAGAAGTAAAATGAAAGTTGGACAAAGGGGAAAATGATATACTTGGATTTCCAAAAGAAATTTATTCTGGTGCTACATCTCAAGTCACGACACAAAATAAGAGCTCATGATATCTGGGTAACATCTGAGATTGTATTGGTTAACTAATATGAAGCACAGATTAGGACTAAATGAGTGAGTTGGCAAGTTGTTACTAGTGAGTGACACAACGTTCAATACTGAGCCTCAACAATTTACAATCTATATCAATGATTTAGTTGAAGAGACCTAATGTATGATTACTAAATTTAGCAACACAAAGACAGATGGGAAAGTACATTATCAAGAGGATATTAAAGCCTGCAGCAGAATTCAAATGGGTTCGGTCAGCAGGCAAAAAATTGGCAGTTGGAGTCTAATGCGATAAAATATGAACTTGTCCACATTGGCAGATAAAGTCGGAAATTATTTTAGTTGAAGAGAAACTGCAGAACAGTAGTGCACAGGGATATGTGTGTTCTGGTATGCAACTCACAAAAAGGTAACGCAAGTTCAGTATGAAATTCAGAAGGCAAATTGAATGTTCTTTTTATTTTTGTAAAGACTATCAAGTACAAAAGCAGGGATGTATTGCTTCAGCTGTACAGAGCTTTTCACTGCGTCTGGAGTATTGTGCACGGTTTTGGTCTCTTTACTTTAGAAAGGATATCATTGCATTAAAAGCAATTCGGAAAAGGTTGACTGAATTGATTCCTGGCTTTTTTTTTTGAGAAAAAGTTGATCATGTTGTGCCCATACCTATTGTAGTTCAGAAGAATGTAAGGTGCATTGGTTGAAGTACATGAAATCCTGAGGGAACTTGGGGTTATGAGAGAATGTTTGTTTGTTTTTTGTGGTGGAGAATAGAACCACGCATTGCAGGTTAAAATTTACACGTCTCCCATTTAAGACTGAGACAAGTGTTTTGTTTTAATCTCTGAGGATTGTTAGCTTGTGGAATTCTCTTTCACAGAGAGCAACAAAGATTGGGTCACTGAATATATTCAAGGCTGAGTTAGATTTCCGATTTAGTAAGAGAGAAAATTTGTCTTCAAATGGGGGTAGGCATTACAATCAGTAAACTGGTGTTAATGACATGACCAGATCAATGATTTACCTTATTAAATAGTAGAGCAGGCTAGAGAAGCTGAATGGCCCACCTCTCTAATTTTTATGTAGTTGATAATTTTATTTGAGAAGAGAATTTTCATTTGTGTTCTTTTGTGAAATGCTGATTTCTTAAGTTTTGATAATGCATAATCCTTGACATAAGAGGTGACTGAAATTGTATATAATCCATTATAACTTTTTTATTTTTAAATGGAAAGGAAGATTCACTTCAAGGAAGAGTGTTTCTTGGTCCTTTTGATAAGATGACCTTGACAGAAAGGAAGGTGAGCTTTAATGTTACTACATGACAAAAAAAATTACTTGACTCACATACCTAATGACAAAGTCTTTGAATATTGATGATTAATAAGCTGTTGTGCCACTTAATTCATAGCTTATATCATACAGCGAGGAGAGGATGAGGCAATACATAGCTTCTGCCTTGATATTTACTCAAAGAGAAAGCTTCTTTAGATGCCAAGCATACTCCAGATGAATAAGGAATTCAGTAGAGGTTGTTACTTTGCTACCTTTAAGGAGTTTAGAATATTAAAAATAAGTATTACACTAGAGGCAGTGTGTTATGAGAATGGAAAATATGAATCTCATCATCACAGACATTTAGTTTTCAGCCTTTTTTGTGCTAGAGTTGTACTGTCATGTTCTATTTTTTTTGTCTCTAGGTCTTAAAGTCATCAGAAAATGTAAGACATAAATAGGTTGAATTTCCTTAGGGTTTCTCCCTCTCTGACTTTATAATTTTTGGTCAACATTTAACAGAAAAATGATTTACCTCGGAGAAGCAGGAGAAATCCCCAAAAAATAGATGCCCTAGAAGATGTATAAATGTGATTTGAATGTTCTGTCAGATTGTCCCAAATGGTCAACCTAACTTTGAAAGACCAATGGCAACCCTGATAAAATCACACAAACCAGTGTTTTTGCTGAAGAATTTCCACCCAATAGGTTTCATTTTCAAAGGAAGCAAAATTATTAAACACTCTTGGGATGTGTCTAGAGGGAGCATATGTTGGAAAATCGGGTGCACACAGTTCATTTATTTTCCATTTAATTTCCATAAGGAGTATATTATGAAATAAAAGGAAAATTGTATGTTACATGTGTTCTATTGTCCAACAATCATTCTCAATAGAAAAATGGTCCACATTTGGGACATGAAAATAGTCACTTGAACTCTCAAATGTGTCATTAATATAGAGACATAAGATTGTGTTTCTAACTTTTCAACTTGTCTTGCTTTAGAGGAACCTATAAATCCTTTGTAAATTTAAGACCTTGCAAATCAGACATATAGCAGGCCCGCTGTGATGATATAACAACCTAAAGAGCTGCAGATACTCTGCTCAAGAGACGAGTGAAGAACTTGCTTTTGTGTTAACAAAGGAGGGACATTTTTGACTGTTCTTAGCGAAGAAGTTTGAATCAAAAACTGAAGTCACTCTGACTTCTCTCCACAGATGCTGCCAGATCTGTTGAGATTTTGCAGCAATTTTTGTTTTTGTTTCAGATTTGCAGCATCCATAGTTCTCTTAGTTTTTTTTTCATTCTTTGAATTTTATTTGGGAACAATTGACTGCATTGTTTCTTTCCACGTAATTTGTGTGTGATGTATGTATTAACAATGGAAGTTTAATTTGATGCTCAACACAGACAGTTCGGCCAATGCATTTAACAATGTGATTGTGAAGAAGGTTTCTTTAGGAATAAAGATTCACAAAAATTCAGTGAAGATTCTGTAAATATTTTGAGGAACTATGACAAAATAGTATTAGAGAAATTTGCAACCATCATAATGTCAGTGCCGCTGTGTATGCTTCCACATAAAACTGAATCATAGCAACTCAATTATACACCATATGGAGCCTCAGACTGTAAAGTAAGTTGAGGAATCAATGTCACACCTTGTCTTTAAGCAAGCTGAGTTTATACCTGAAACAAGTAATTACATAGAATTAAACACTATTTACAGCACAGCAACAGGTAATTTAGTCCAGAAAAAATCTGTAACCACATTTAATCTTCGCAAGACTCTTCCCATTTCACTTCAACTTACCTTTCCATAGGACATGCATACTTAGTTACTGTGATTCCGTTGAGACCATTGCGCAGCCTTTCCATTCTTTTGTCAGCACAGTTGACTGAATTGCGATTGTGCAGTGAGGTTTCCAACTGAAGGTTGCATGAGAAAGAGTTGAAAGTTGGAGTGGGTGGGGAGAGGCTGTTCGTACGCCTCCACTGAAGAAACCACTTGGCACCCAGGTCCTGCCAACGATTTTCAAATGAAGCTCAAAACTGATGATGGCTTTGGCTTCCTGATGCTAAGCTTTGGACAAAGGTGTCCATTTTCAGTAGAATTCAAATTGTAATGACATCCATATGACATGATCCTCCCCATCATTAGTTGGCCTCTAAATACAATATTATTTTTAAATTTTATGCCTACTTACTGTATGGACTCACCACAATAAATCATTGCAACACAATTAGGAATACTAAATAACTGTAGCTATAAAATGATTATTTGAAGTTGAACTTTAATCCTTTTGAAAAGATTGATGTTGTTTTGGTTATCCATTATCTGCTTATGTCAGTTCCTAATGCAGTGAAATAAGATTGAAACACATAGCTACTTAGTTGTAATGAAACTAGAATAATGTAGTCTGGAATGTTTTCATCATAATTGTATTAGTTTTGGAAACTGGATCTTGATAACTATGGCAGAGACTCTGTCATCTTTACTGGCACAATCAGATTGCTGCAACGCATAGATTAACTTCTGGAGATACACATGATTAATTTTTTTTCATAATCTATGAAGCAAATGTAAGTGTTCTTCTAGATATTTATCAAAGGTAGGGTAGATGTATCCTCTATCATTTCTAGTCTAGGTCTAAATTCAGAATGCCCTTCAGCAAAAACAATTATAAAATTCTGCAGAGGTCAAAAATCTGAAATTAAAACAAGAGTTCTGGGGTTACAAAAATACTCAGGTCTGGTGACACTTGTGGGGAGGGAAAGAATAAACATTTCAAGATGAATATGACTTTTGTTCAAAACTGGGCAGAGATGCGAAAAAGCGATGAGTTTTATACGATAGAAGAAGGAGGGGAGGAGCATGTGAAATGGTATGAAAGATTAAGGGTAATTTGGAGAGTGAGGGATGTTAGAGAACACAAGTATTTTAAAACAAAAGGAAAAAATTAAAATTGTTTTACACAAGAGAGCTCAATACAGTATGGTTACTTCATGTTAGATTGGTAGTGTCAAAATGTAGGTCAGCTGTGCTGAAAGCAGAAGCATGAAAACCAGACATTGGGGAGAAGCTGAGAAGACAGGAGGAAAAATAAATTAGAGACCAAAGTTTGTGGTTTGACCTTTGCCAGCATCAAAGGGCATGAGAAACAAATCCCAAGGAAAAACCGTGTTTGATAAGTCCAAATGTTCATTTGAAAGCCGTAAGGAAGAATTTCAGTGGTTGAAATTATTTGTGAAGTATAGACAGCCAATCCTTTTTTTTGATGCAACACAGGAACATTATCCACTTTGTTGCAAAGGCACTTGTAGACAACTGGCAAGTGAAACCTAGAACATGAAACGCAGAAGAAGTCAGGATCAATCAGCCTATCTTGTGCAGGCTGTTGATAGAGTTGAGCAATAGAGTAAGCCTTGCATGGTCAGGAAGGAGAGATCACAGCCAAAGTGAGATATAGTCAACACAGTGTGGCGCTGGAGGAGCATAGCGGGCCAGGCAGCATCAGAGGAGTAGGAAAGTTGATGTTTCGGGTTGGGATCCTTCTTCAGAAATGGGGAGAGGGAAGGGAGCTCAGAAATAAGTAGAAAGAGGAGGGTTGGGGCTAGGGAAGGGAGGTGGAATGGTGATAGGTCAGTGCAGGTAGGGAGTGTGGTGGGGATTGGTCAGTGAGGTGGGAGGTGTGGATAGGTGGGAGAAAGATGGACAAGTTGTGTCAGGCCAAGGAAGTGGGGACAAGAGGGAGGGTTAGTCATGGGATGAGGCCAGGAGTGGGGAGATTTTGCAATTGATGTAATCCACATTGAGACCATTGCTCCCGAGGCAGAATATGAGATGCTGCTCCTCCAGTTTGCGGGTGGTGTCATTGTGCCACTGGAGGAGGCCCAGGATGGACATGTCACCCAGAGAGTGGGACGGGGAGTTAAAATGTGACCAGGAAGGTGTTGTTGTTCATCATGAACAGAGTACAGATGCTCTACAAAGTGGTCTGTAAGCCTCTGTTTTGTCTCACCAATGTAACGGAGGCTACGTAGAGAGCAGCAGATGCAGTAGACCAAGTTGGAGGATGTACAGGTGAACCCCTGTCTAATGTGGAAGGTTTGTTTTGTGCCTTGAATGGAGGTGAAGTGGGGGGCGGTATAGGGACAGGTATAGCACTTCCTGTGGTTGTAGGAAACGGCGCCAGGAATGGTGGGATTGGTGGGGAGTATGGAGTCACATACCACCCCACCAACCTCTGCATCCAATGTATCATTCTCTGCCACTTCCACCACCTACAATCTGACCCCACAACAAAAGAGATATTTCCCTTTCCACCCCTATCTGTCTTCCAGAGGGACTGCTCTCTCCGCAAATCCCTCGTCCACTCCACACTCCCCCAAAAGCCCCACCGCCCATGGCACCGAGGACATTGTTGCTCAGTTTGCTGATAATGCAAAGGTAGGTGGAAGATCAGGTGATGTTGAGGAATTGGGGAGACTGCAGAAGGACTTGGACAGGCTGAGATAATGGGCACAGAAGTGGCTAATGGAACACTTGTCAGTAAATGTGAGGTTATACACTTCACTAGAAGAGAGGCGTAAAGTATTTTCTGAATGGGAAAGGATTCAGAAGCCTGAAGCACCAAGAGACTCTGGATTCTCTTAATGTTACCATTCAGTTTCAAATGGCAATTAGGAAGGCCAGTGCAAGGTTAGAATTCATTTTGAGAGGGCTAAAATACAACAGTGTGGCTTTTTAAGGCTCTGATCAGACGTAAATTTTGGATATTGTGAGCAGTTTTGGACCCTGTAACCAAGGATGGATGTGCTGGCCTTGGATGGGGTCCAGAGAAGATAAATCTGTGAAACTCATTGGCATAGAAGGCTGTGGAAGCCAAGTAATTGTCTTTAAGACCAAGATAGGTTCTGATTAAGGAAGGCGATCAATAGTTATGGGTAGAAGGCCAGATAGGTTTCTCAACCGCACTATCAACCATGATCAAATGGTGGAGCAGATTTGATGGGTTGAATGCCCGAATTCTGCTGCTGTTATCTTATGGTCTTGTTAACATCCCTGATTACATACCAGGTAAAAGTAGAAGCAAAAAAGCAACAGCTAAAATGATCTGGTTAATCCCAACGAACTGAAATGGTCTAAGTATTGTTTGATCATTTTACCTATAGCTCACAATTGTAATAGACAGGGAACTTAACTTATAGTTTCCAACTTTCTGGCCTGAAGTGACTTATTTTGTTGTAAAGAATACACTGGTTTCCTTGCTCAGAGTCATTGGGACCACACAATCACTCATGTCCAGGAGGATTGTAAACTATTCCTCCTTCCCCTACATCTGCACAATCCCCACTCCCAACCAATTGAAAGCCAAGGCACAAATCCGGAAATAATATGAATGGTGTTTGTCTGTATCTCTCCACCAAGTTCATCTGCAAGTTCCAGTCAATCATTCCAGAGTTTACAATAACAGGGATAGATTACATACTCGGGAATGACCTAGCTGGCCAGCAAGCAAACTCTGAAAGCTTGGGTTAGACCAGCATCCCAAGAAATATTGCTTAATCATAGAGATTTATGGCGGTCAGTCCAGTTCATTACGAAGGGAATATAAAGAAAACAGTACACTCAGTAAATTAAGGGGTAGAAAGGGACTCCTTTAGGACAAGGAATCTTGATTGACCTCCACGAAGAGCAAGTCAATGCCCTGAAATGAGTTGTGTCAGTGAGGTCTTGCAGAGGTGTAGAAAACTGAGCAAAGTTCAGAAATCATCGTGGCAGGCTTCTTAGACAGGTGTTGAAGGGTGTAGGCCTGAAGTGAAAATGGCAGACTCTTCTCCTCAGAGTTAATGTAAATGGGAGCCAGGAACCAGGTCCCTGTTATTGACAGGCAGACTGTGAACATATTCAATGCTGAGATAGTTTTATTCAGTGAGGGAATTAAGAGATGTGAGGAAAAGGCAGCAGAGTGAAGTTGAGGATTAACAGCTCAGCCATGGCTGGATAGCTTACTACTGCTCCTACATCCTACAACCTTACGGTCTTATGATCAAACCGTACCTCACGGTCTCAGTCTTTAAATGGGGAAAATGAGGTTTAAGTTCACCTTATTTAACCATTACTCATGCTTGAACTTGAAGCTTATTTCCAGGGTTGATCAACCGAAATAAGCCAAAATAATAAAAAATAGTACATAAGTTAAACCAGAATCCAAATTTTTAAAACCTGCTTGAATCTTTCAACCTGATTCAAAGAGGCAAAAAAACAGTGGGTAAAATAATTTGTAAGCAAAAGACAGAATTGAAGGCCAACTTTTTTTTTTGATCTTACATTAGAACGATGGCCATTGATACAAAGGTATTTCTGGAGCAATGACATCTGACAAATTAAACATTGACATTTCGGATTCCAGGTAAAAATGTAGTCAGGGACTAATATGGTGCCTGAAGAGTGGTAGCTCCTACTTTGGTCAGTCTGATGCAGGCAGCTGTGAGACCATGGAGGACAGGTGGCAATGCAGGAGTCATTGGTGAGCTGGCTTGGGACTTTCCTTTAGTTATATCTTTCATTCTTTTTATTCTTAAACTATACAAAATGGGACAGATTGTGCTTTTGCAGCTTTTCCCTGTGTTTTACTGTATTATTCACTGCAAAATGCAAATGACAATAAATCTTTCCTTCTGTTCTTATCTATGACATGTTTGATTTCTGACCTCCTTCATCGTCTGATGTTCCTCTAACCTTCTGTTCTGTTCTACTGACTCTTCTCCACCTTTTTCTACAGTAAACAAAACCACTTCTCGACCTCCCTTCAGTTCTAAAAAAGAATCTTTTTTTAAAAAAAGTGCTCAAAACATTAAATCTGTTTCTTTCCACATAGATACTATCAGCGCTGCTCAGTTTCTCCAGTATTTTGATAAAACAGAAACAAAAACACAATCTCACAATTTCTCTGTATTATGATTTTGAGCCATTCCTGTACTGAGGCAACCCATGAATCTTGTATTTCCAAACTGATTGTGCTCCACTGTTGTAAGTTACTTAGATAAATAATGCTTCATAAACACAAAGGTTTTTTGGATAGTCAGCAAAAGGTTGAAAGGGCACAAGACCATAAGAAATAGGAACCGAGGTAAGCCATTTGGCCTGCTTTTTTGAGCCTGCTCTGCCATTCAATATGATCATGGCTAATCCAGCATTCCTCACATTCACTTCCCTGCCTTCGCCTCATAATCTTTGATTCCCCTACTTGTCAAGTACCTATCTATCTCAGCCTTGAACATACAACAGGACTCTGCTCCCACAGCTCTCTATGGAGTTCCAAAGACACACAACCCTCTGAGAAAAGAAATTCCTCTTCAACCCAGTCTTAAATTTGCATTCATTTATTCTGAGGCTACACCCTCATGAGGGAAAACACGCTTTCAGCATTTATAACAGGTATGTTGCTGAAATGTGACATTGGTTGTAAAAATTAGATTTGTCCAGAGCCTATATCAGAATAAATAGCAAGCATTGGGTTAGAGGAAGGACAATCATAACATGTTTCAATTGAAGCAGGGAGTGCAACAAGGCTATTTTGTGTTATGTCTTATCTATGTAAGTATACCTATAAGAGACAGGCTCATGATATCATGAGCCTGAAGAAGGGTCCAGGGCCAAAACATCAGCCTTCCTGCACCTCTGATGCTGCTTGGCCTGCTGTGTTCATCCAGCTCTACACCTTGTCATCCCAGATTCCTCAGCATCTGCAGTTCCTACTATCTCATGATATCATCACTTAGTCATCCATTTTTGGTGATTAAATAGCTTAATGCTAGTGCAGACATATATGTGCCCACGAATGTAAAGTTATATATAATAGTTGGCTGTTCGATTCATAAATATCAAATGGCCAAACCCAGTTTCTTACCTTACAATAAGTGAGACAAGCAGTACCACACCAGGTAAAACACCCTGCCAGAGGAAAGATCATTTCATGGCAGCAGTTATAGCCACCTATGATAAAGACTGCCAGATATTTGGAAAATAAATTGAAGACCAGCCAAGAACAGCTTTGGATATCAGAAAATACGATCAACAACACCAATTTCTATTATATGAATAGCCGTGCACAACTGTGTTTAGAGCGTTGACCAGCATGCAGACAAACCTCATTGATGTCAATACAATTTCTTTCAAGATTCAGTAAGTTTACGAGAGAGCCAATTAAAATGAAAAAGGTTGATCTTACAGTGAAATTAAAATGTACTCTATCTCTGTCACCTTTTATCTGAAAGAAAAAAGAGACAGCTGATCCAGGTTTTTGACAAAGACAGTTAAATAGTCCTGAACACAGATCTGAAATCTACCCCATTGAAGAAAATGCGGCTTAAAATCACTTGAAAACAATTGGTTTCTACATTTAAAAGCTTCATCCATTCCCAACTTTGGCCAATTCCAGTTTTGTTTTAAAAATCAGCACAAAAATATAGAAACCATCATTCCTTTGGAAAGCAAATGCTACCAACAGGCAGAAACCCTGCTACCACGAGATTGTAATTCTTAAAAGAGATGCAACATAGAGAATATAAATAAATACAGAAGAATAAAAGGGGTAAAAATATATCTTCCTCCTTAATTAAATGGAAGGACCCACAGCCAAATGGAAGGCAAACATTAAAGTATGAATTGGACTTACCATGACACCTTTATTAGTTCAGCTATGCTTACAATGTGTGAAGATGAAACATGAGGTGATTCTAAGAGCTATGAAAGTCTTGCTTGCCATCAGTGAGGAGGGGCTTCACAGAATTTAAAAAAATGGTCTTTTCCTGAATAATCAGAAAGACACAAAAAGATTTGCAATGTTCTTGAAGGCAAGCTCAGGGTAAGAATTAAAGATTAAAATATTCAAGCTCATCTCATAGAGGAGCAGCCCCAAGTGTGTACTGACAATGGGTCAGTGGGTTGAAGGGTAGCAGATGGAATTTAATTTGGATACATATGAGATATTGCATTTTACTGAAACAAATAAAAGCAAGACCTTTTCAATTGAAAGTAGAGCATTGGGTAGTATTGTAGAACAAAGACCTAGGAGTTCAGGTATGTAATTCGTTCCTTTTGCATTACATATAAATAAGGTGGTTGCCTTCATTGCTCAGACCTACGAGTAGAGGAGTTGAGATGTTATATTAAGGTTATGCAGGATGTCGGTGAGGTGTCTTCTGGAATATCGTGTGCGGCTCTGGTCATCCTCTTATAGGAAAGATATGATTGAGCTGCAGAGGGTTCCAGGATGTTGCCAGGAATGGAGGGGTTGAGCAATGAAGAGAGGCTGGATAGCCTGCAACTTTTTTCACTGCAGCATAGAAGCTTGAGGGGTGACATTATAGAATAATGAGGGGTATAGTTAAGGTGAATAGCAGATATCTTTTCCCTAGGGTGAGGCATTTCAAAACTACGAGGTTTTTTTAAGGGGACAGGAGAAAGATTTTAAAAAGACATGAGGGGCCATGAGGAATGAACTACCAGAGAAAGTAGTGGATGTGGGTGTCATAGAATCCCTACAGAGTGGAAATGGGCCATTTGGCTCAACGAGTCCACACCAACTCTCTGAGGAACATCCTATCCAGACTCACTGCCGTACCCTATCCCTGCATTTCCCATGGCTAACCCACCTGACTACACATCCCTGGACACTATGGACAATTTAGCATGGTCAATCCATCTAACCTACACACCTTTTGCACAGTGGGAGGAAACCGGAGCACCCAGAGGAAACCTGCAGCAACATGGCGAGAATGTGCAAACTCCACACAGACACTCACCCGAGTCTGGATTTGAATCTGGGTCCTTGGTGCTTTGAGGCGGCAGTGCTAACCACTGAGCTACCGTGCTAGGTACTGGTATAACATTTAAAAGACATTTAGATAAGTACATGAATAAGAAATATTTGGCAGGATATGGGACGGGCGCAGGTAAGTGCGACAAGTTTAGTTCGGGATCATAGTCAGCATGGAATGAAATGGAAGGGTCTGTTTCGGTGCTGTATGACAGTTTTTCGAAAGTACTACGGCAAAAATGCGTGAATGCCACTTTGATGAGATTAGATTAGATTAGATTCCCTACAGTGTGGAAACAGGCCTTCGGCCCAACAAGTCCACACCTCCCCTTGATATATCCCACCCAGACCCATTCCCCCTATAACCCACACACTCCTGAACACTACAGGCAATTTAGCATGGCCAATCCACCTAGCCTGCACATCTTTGGATTGTGGGAGGAAACCGGAGCACCCGGAGGAAATCCACGCAAACACAGGGAAAACGTGCAAACTCCACACGGACAGTCACCTGAGGCTGGAATCGAACCCGGATCCCTGGTGCTGTGAGGCTGCAGTGCAGAACTATCAAAAAGTCTTATTGATTTGTTTATCACCTCCATGTCAAGTGAAGCTTTTAGGAAGGACCACTGAGTCAAGAAGAAAAGAGCAATGTCATTGATGAGTTACTTGAGATACGATGCAAGGATGAATCCATATGGCAGAACCAACAATAATTACATGTTTTAGGTAGAGTCAATACTGCTGCTATAGTCAACAAAGTGTACCAAACCATATTAACCTCAAATAGCTGTGGTTTGTTGCACTGATCCAGAACCTGTCCAGCTTGATATTATAAAGCATATGGCACCAAAGAACATTGGCAACATTGGCCACACACGTGCAGGAAATCTGGTTCTAAAGGCCAAGTTGGATCCAAAACAGACCTCCAGTGAATAACATGACAGTACACTACCACAACACAGGCAACAACGACAGTGTTTAGAATGTGTGCAAATGCAAACACATCTATAAGGTGAAAAGTCAACCAAGCAAAAGACTGAATTTCAGAAGATGACCAAGTCTTTTCTCATATAGTAGACATTACACAATATGCTGGTGATGTAATGCAATGAAAGATTTTTACAACTATTAGTATCATATGGTCTTAAAGGGCAGCGCAACATGCACTGTAAGCTAAAATTAATACAGGAGCTGGTATCAAAATATTAGCATGAAGCAATTTGCAAGACATATACCTCAACAGGTGGGCCTTCATGTTACTGTCTATGAGAGACCTTTCCAAGGTATATAATGGGACACCGGTTTGGCAGAATCCCATCACAGTGCTGGTATACAAGCTTATTTTGTATTCCCAAAACCTTTTACCTAGTAGATGCCAAAGGTCCAGCAATGGAAGGGCTACCAGCATGCACAGATTTCCATACAGTCACAATCATGAACTTCAAACCACACCTCCTGATGCAGAGCAAATCAATCAAATCAGTCAACAATTTCCAAAAATAACACTTCAAAGTGAGATGCAGGCTAGATACCAGGATGATTATATCATATACTCCGAGCAGATGACCTAACCCACACAAAGGCCGAGATACTGCTCTTAATTGACATGTTAATGCTGTAGGCTATGAAGCTGAAGGTGTTCTCATGGTTGATCTGTTATACCTTGGCAGAGCCAGTGTGAACAGTTGCAATCAACAACTGTCAAAGATGAGGAACGTCCAAGAGTAGCAAAGATGATTTTTTTTTGCCTCAATGCAGTTGTGGGACATGGACATCACTGGCTGGCCAGCATTTTTGCCTGGCCCTTGTTTCACTTGAGCAGACAGTGGTGCTGTGCCTTCTTGAACTGTGGTAGTCCATTTGCTTTGGTAGAGACACAATGCCCTTAGGGAGGGAGTTCTAGAATTAAGACACAGCAATAGAGATGGAATGGCGATATATTTCCACATCAGTACAGTGAGTGACTTGGAATAGAACCTGCAGATAGTGGTGTTCCTCTGTATCTGCTGCCCTTGTCCTTCTAGATGGAAGTGGTAATGGTTTGGAAGCTGTTGTCTAAGAATCTTTGGTGAATTTCTGCAGTGCGTACTGATCTTATAGTGTTGGAAATGGGTTTAGTAAATGTTTGGATGTCATGCTAGTAAAGCATGCTGCTTTGTCCTGGATGGTGTCAAGAATCTTCAGTGTTGTTGAAGCGGCATTCATCCAGGCAAGTGGAGAATATTCCATCACGCTCCGGACTTGAGTTACTCGCTGCAGTATTCCTAGACTCTGACCTGTTCTTGTAGCCATTGTATTTATGTCGCGAGTCTAGTTGAGTTATTGATCAATGGTAACCCCCAGGATGTTGATAATTGGGATTTTTAATTACTCATGGGCCGATCGCATAAAAGAAGCACTTGAGAACATTTATTTTGTTCACTCCGGCACAAACCTGGGAGATTATAATCACAATCAAGTCCTCATACCAAAAGCATTTTGCCAAGATATCAAAACTGTGCTACATCAGCAATACTCTGATATTGAACATGCGCACAATCACTTGCAGATAACCTGTGACCAGAGATGAATCAGGATAATAAACGATTCATGAATGTATGTGATTCCTACCCAACATATCAACCATGGCAGCAGAGGGAGTGTCACCATCTGCACAACGTTCTATTCTCTGCTTGGATGAAAGTAGCAGCAGATCTATTCACAGCGCAAAAGAAAATTGCATCTTTGTGATGGATTACTTTCATTTTATTATTTTCCATTCATCTGGCATCTAGAATAGATAGCGTCTGACAACAGGCTGCAGTTCACTGAGGAACCATTTCAACAATTTGTACTGGGTGGGGAATGACCCATATCACATTCCTACCCCACTATCCACACTTGACTAGTATAGCAGAACATATGATATGTACTATAGAATCTATATCAAGTGTCAAGGAAACAAAAAACCAGATTATCCCATCGGATTACTGCAATGTTTTGCTTATCCATAATTGAGAAGGGATTATCACTCTGAGCACAATTTATGCTTGGAAGGCAAACACAAATGCAAATAATCTTGCCCAGCAACTAACAGGCAGGGCATTCTTCCCCAGAGACAGAGGAGTGTTAAAGAGATATGTGATGAGTGAGCAAGTAGAGAGGTACCAAAACTGCACGCTAGACAGAGAGTATGTGTTTAAAATCCAAATAGAAATGCTTGGACACGAGCCAATGTTTCTGAAATATGCAATCACCTCTGATAGTAAGATGCCATTACTGATCATGATGCTACATGGCAAAAGAACAAAAGCCAGATCAGACAGCAAACCAAGCGTGAAGAAGAAATTTCATGACAGTAGTTACAAGCAGCAGCAGGAGTCTGTGCTTAATCGATACTTTTGGCTTCCCTGAGTTGGTTCCTGATTTGGTTGAGAACATTGTCCTTAAACGAATGGCTGAGTTAATTGGGCCTGTATTCTCTAGAGTTTGGAAGAATGTAAAACAATCTCATTGAGACCTATGAGTTGGAAGGGGCTTTATAGACTGAAAGACAGATTCCCAAATGTTGGAAACAAACATGCTAGGTCACTGTCTCTGGATAAGAGGCTGATCATTTAGGATTGAGATGAGGAAAAAATACTTCATTCAAAAGGTTGTGAATCTTTTGAACTCTCTACCTGGTTGGAATCTAGATGTTTCATCACTGAATGCATTTAAGAACGGAAATTAGTTTGATCTCTTTGACAATCAAACGATATGGATGCATGTGGAGTTGAAGCTTTAAAAAACAACTATGCTAGTATAGCATCATGGCTGAGAGTGGAAGATGGACCAATTAGAGAATTGTACCCTCCTTCTAAAGGCTAATGTGGGAGGGTAATAAATGCTGGTGTTGCTCACGACTATCACAATCTAATAACGCATTCTTCAAAAAAAACTTAGAAAAGTTGCATGCTGCAACTGTACAAAAGCTAGTGTGGCCTCATTTGGAATATTGCGTGCAGTTTTGGTCGCCCCATTACAGGAAGGATGTGGAAGCATTGGAGAAGGTGCAGAGGAGATTTACCAGGATGTTGCCTGGTCTGGAGCACAAGCCCTATGAAGAAAGGCTGAGGGACTTAGGTCTGTTCTCATTGGAGAGAAGGAGGATAAGAGGGGATTTAATAGAGACATACAAGATGATCAGAGCATTAGATAGGGTGGACAGTGAGAGTCTTTTTCCAAGGATGATGACTTCAGCTTGTACAAGGGGGCATAGCTACAAATTGAGCGGTGATATATTTAAGACAGATATCAGAGGCAGGTTCTTTACTCAGAGAGTGGTAAGGGCGTGGAACGCCCTGCCTGCCAATGTAGTTAGCTCAGCCACATTAGGGGCATTTAAACAGTCCTTGGATAAGCACATGGATGATGATGGGACAGTGTGGGGGAGGGGGTTAGATTAGTTGACAGGTCAGTGCAACATCGAGGGCCCGTTCTGCACTGTATTTTTCTATGTTCTATGTTCTAAGGTATAAATCCTCTATCAATGCTTCATTCTGCCTTTTAAGTGAAGTCAGCTCAGCACATTTTCAGTTTTCCTAAAAGACACATTTCCTCTAAACTGTGTGATTATTGCTGATTGTTACTTTGTTATATTGAAATGAAGATTGATGATTAAAATCGATTAAACCTCCAACTGTTGACATACGGTGGGTGTAGCAGACACCATTGGGATTTTTTTTGTTTGTGTAATAGATTAGATGAAACAAAAACAATTGTGTGAGATAAAAAGAGTCTATTTTATCACCTTTTCATTTGTGCAAGTTGTCAGTTGACATTTGTTAAATATTCCCATTGAAATTTCTGGCAATAACATTAAACAATAAAAACATGAAAGAAATGCAAAAGAATTCTGACAGGTGCATAAAAAGTGCTTGGCTTCTAATTGCTATCCAAAATTCCATTCATGGCAATTAAAAATGCAACTGTTATTTGATGTACATGAACTAGATGTCTCTTTTGCAGATTTCTTGCCAGCAGTTATTGCTGAAGGTCTTTTCTGAATAGCATTTTCCCTGTTGAAAAATCATTTTAAAACAATGACTTTCGAATTGATAATTGCAGCCTCAAATCCATGAAAACATACACTTACTGCTCTGCCTTGTAGAATGTGTGAAAAAAATTGAAGTGCCAGAATACTGAAGTGGTTCAATTTAGTTCCAATTAGAAAAATGTCCACCCCAAAGAAAACTAGCTTAATGATTATTCTGAATAGGCACTAATTTGCTCTCTATATGAATAAGGCATTAAATCGTACAAATACACATGGCGTGGTGGTAGTGTTCCAGATAGCCCAGATTCAAATCACACCTGGTCAGGAATTTTATCCAGCATATCTAACCAGATTGCTTTAAGAGACCACCTAAAAGCTTATCATTGAGTCATATAACATGACCCATGTCTGAGAAGGCAGTCAAAGTGACATGGTATAGACAGGTGAAAGGCAGAAAACTTTGGATGTCAGGACTGTCTTTGCTGGTTAGCCCCTTTTTAAAGATATTTATAAAAGAGGTCTATTATGGCAAATCGGTAATATCCCTCCCTCTAGTCCAAGTTCATCTGCCCCAATTGTGTGTTATGACATGGTTGTTTTAAAATGACTTTATGCCTCAAATCTAAAAGTCAAAGAATCCCTACAGTGTGGGAACAGGTCCTTCAGGCAAAAAAGTCCACAACAGCCCTCAGAGCATCCCACTCAGATCCATCCCTCATAACCCACCTAATCTACACATCCCTGAACACTATGGGAAATTTAGCATGGCCAATCCACTTAGCCGGTACATCTTTGGACTGTGGGAGGAAACCGGAGCGTCTGGAGAAAACCCACACCGACACAGGGAGAATGTGCAAACTCCACACAGACAGGATGGAATCAAATCCAAGTCCCTGGCACTATGAGACAGCAGTGCTAACCAGTGAGTCACTGTGCTGCCCATCAGAAAGTGTCTGATCTTGCAAGTGAATTAGACTTAGGCTTGGTTAGTACCTGAATGGGAGACCACAGGTTTGGAAGGTTTCTGCTTCCAAAAGAGACTGTTTGTGTCACCCTTCTGCATTGCATCCTGCTGAATCATGGAGCTAGTCAGCAGTGTATGCAGTGCTGGACTGCAAATTACTATTGTTTGAGTGAGCAGACCACACAAATGTCCATGCATCCTGCATCATAATGAATGACCACTGACCAATAATGCAATGTGACCCTGCATGGTTATTGGGTCTTATCATCTTCCATGTACTTAATTCATCTGTCAGCTTGTCATGTCTTTATTATCTTTGTTTGTATTCTTCTCTATATACATTTGCCCTATCACCACCCACTTCCCAAGTCCTGACACTGTTCACCTTCAGTTGCCTTTTGGCTGTGCCAGAGTCCATGAACTGGTATCAGAGGCTGACCATGACTTACTGTGCCAAGACCCCTGGACTCAAAGATGACTCCCCCCCCCCCCCCACCCTTTTTCTATGACTGAACACTAATTTCCTTTAACTTTCAGAATGGCCATTAAAAGCATGATTCCTGTGTTTGTCACTTCAGCTGTATTGTACCACAACACTCCTTTATTTACATCTATATATAGCAGCACAGGAAATACAACTGTCCAGTATAGAGTCTAAGACCTCTGTCTTCGCAAGCTCATTCTAGACTCCTATCTTCTCTCCCACAAATGTCAGATTCTTGCAATCATACATGATTTTCTTTAATCTCATTATACCACAAGAATAGCAGAGTCTTCCTGGTGTCCTTACCTACATTTATCCTCAACCAGTATCACAAAAATAACCTGATTATCTGGTCATTTCTTCAAGAGGGACCTGGTTGTGTACAAGTTGTCTGCCAAACTTCCTGCACTGTAACCATTACCTGGAAAATGCACTGGGATATCTGAGGTTTAAATAAATGCAAATTTAATTTTGAAATGAGAGTACACCAAACTCAGCTTTTACTAAGATAATAAAGTGTGAAGCTGGATGAAGCTTTTGTGCTCCTGAGATGCTGCTTGGCCTGCTGTGTTCATCCAGCTTCACACTTTATTATCTTGGATTCTCCAG
Organism: Stegostoma tigrinum; assembly: GCF_030684315.1. Taxonomy (NCBI): domain Eukaryota; kingdom Metazoa; phylum Chordata; class Chondrichthyes; order Orectolobiformes; family Stegostomatidae; genus Stegostoma; species Stegostoma tigrinum. Next base: position 66,430,289 of record NC_081354.1, read on the forward strand.
CATCTGCAGTTCCCATTATCAGCTTTTACTCAATTTAGTCTGCAGCACCATGTTCCTTAATTTGACATTATTTAGATTATGGTACAAGAACGGTTGTGTATGGAATCTAAATGCATCATTACATTAACATGCATTCTTCTAAGGATAAACTGCAGTATTTGGAAGGTAATTTTCTGCTGTTCATGAGCTATAATGAATTGGGGACTGTTTTTGGGATGATATCAAACCAGTGTGAAATTAGCAGGGCCAGAATGAGCAGCCTATTTTCCAATGTCTTTTTTCCATCGAAATACTGAAACTGAAGTTCTAACACTTTGCAGGCTTATTTCCCACTCTCATCATAATGGATGCTTAATTTGAAATCGAAAACATTAGCAATATTTTCCAAGCCAATGCAGAAGAAAAACTGGCACAGTGTGGATGTTGCTAGAAGCCTTTCCCATCTGTCTGGCAGAGATAAATTTCTCCCCTGTTCTGGATACAACGGGGGGACTTTTGACAGAATTTCTCTTGACATACAATGTTGATCGGAGAGCACAGAAACTAAGGGGAAACAGCATTCATCCTATTTTTTAAGACTTCTGTGGCTCTGCCGCCAGTTAGGGTAAACATATAAGCAGATCTTTATGAATTCAATGTAACTAATAATCACAGCATTCTTCCTTCATAGTAATGGGTGAAATAACTTACTTGAAAATTCAGCTTGACTTATTGAACACATTCTCTCCCTTCATTTTTTTTGGTTATTCAAATGTCATTAAAGTTTACCTTTTTAAGGAAATTTCTTTTAAGGAAATTCCTTTTGGTTAGGTTTGATATTTTTGGCATCTACCACTTTCTCATTCATATTCTTATCTAATGTATATTTTATACATCAGTCCCATTTGCCTCAACTGCTTCTAGTTGTAAAGTATTCCATGTTCCCATAGTTCTCTGGGTAAACAAGTGTATTCTGAATTAATTTCTGTTTGATTTTTTTTGGTGACTACCTTCATATAGATGGCCTGTAATTTAGCTTTTTTTTATATATGGAAAATTCACTTTACATCTACTCCACCAAAACCTTTTATTATTTTAGAAATCTTTAAATACCTCTTTACAGGATCCCAGTTTAATAACTCATATGGGGAGACAGTATGGTATTATCACTAGTCTGTTAATCCAGAGACCCAGGGGATGTTCTGGGGTTAGAGATAATGGGAACTGCAGCTGCTGGAGAATCCAAGATAACAAAGTGTGAAGCTGGATGAGCACAGCAGGCCAAGCAGCATCTCAGGAGCACAAAAGCTGACGTTTCGGGTCCAGACCCTTCATCCGATGCTCTCCAATGAAGGGTCTAGGCCCGAAACATCAGCTTTTGTGCTCCTGAGATGCTGCTTGGCCTGCTGTGTTCATCCAGCTTCACACTTTGTTATCTTCGATGTTCTGGGGTTATCGGTTTGAATCCCACCATGGTAGATGGTGGAATTTGAATTCAATAAAAATCTGGAGTTAGAGGTCTCACGACAACCATGAAATCATTCCCGATTGATAGGAAAATCCATCTAGTTCACTGACATCCTTTCGGGAAGGAAATTGCCATCCTTACCAGGTCTGGCCTCTATGTGACTCCAGATCCGCAGTAATGTGGTTTACTCTGAATTGCCGGATAAACAATTAGGGATGGGCAATAAATGCTGGCCTAGTCCCACACCTACATTTCATGACAGAAATAAAACAATCTGGAAGATAGCACCTTGAAAATGCAGCGCTTTCACTTTTGTTTGTGAATTTTCACTTATTTTGTGTGCCTGTGGACTACGAGTTGAATTAATCACTCTCTGACCAGAAGAAAAGCATGTCATTTGAGGACTATCTAAGACATTTCAAAGTTTGAGTGGTCTGTTGAGTAAATGAATCTTCTTTGATTTTGCTGATTATACACTTTTTGTGAATAAATAGCGTTAATTCTGGAAAATTGTAGCAAAAATACAGAGATTGTGTGTGCAGCTGATGGTGTTGCAAATCTGTACCAATGTAATTTGTCATTGTCATTTGTGGTCATTATTCACCCTCTCTCTTTTTACATGTCCCGTCAATAAGCCACACTGAGCCTCTGGGCGGTGTCACAGTCAGATCCATGGATGAATAGGAACTCTCATTAAGCAGATCACTGGAGCCCTCAAACAATGACTAGGATATTTTTGGTTAATTTCCAGGATAGAATCCAGAAAGAATGCCTTAAATGACAATTGTTTATGCTTCTCCAACTTTGATTTTCAGTGGCAATATTTGTGATATATAAAGGAATGGTGGAAACCCAACAGGGCTCCAATATCAAAACACTAAGCTGAGCTTTGCAGAACGTCAATAACATGTGAAGAGGAGCCTTACCTTAACAATTATGGTAAACTAATTATATTTGTTCCTCCACAAGATTGATCTGTCCTCGCACCAGAGCCATCAAACAAATAATGTGGGCGCTCTGCCAAGCAGCCTATTGTATAACGCAAAGGGTGAAAAATTGGTGAGTCCAGCTGTAGATTCTTAAAGGGTCAGATGTGGCATCCTCCTGAAATGTGTCTCCAGAGAGTCTTAGTAACTATGTCCAACCAGCCAATGTAACTCATGTATGTTGCCAACGTGCAAAAAAACTACATCTTGCTCTTAAATTTACTCTCGTCATGACTCACATAGTTTATCCCCTATCAATGTTTATCAATTAAATTCTTAAACCAGTAAAGCGGAATGGTGGCAGTAATTTCCCTAACCACAAATGGCTAGTGATTGGATCGACAAACATATCAGAAACCTACTACAAACACCACAAGCAGCATCATCTCTCGGTTTTTATCCTAGTGCTATTATTTATTGTTATTTGACATGTTTGATGCTGTGGGTGACTGATGAAAACATTGATAATCAGCTACGTTCAATACAAAATTGTCAATAATGATTCATTTTGCACTTCTGAGCCATGTTATCAGAACAGAATTAATGCTATACCACTTTGTACATTATTCAGTCCATTTTTTAAAAATATTGCATTCTTTTGGTCAATGCCAGTTTTTTGGAAGATTTTCACTGCAGGGCCTGGTGAAATTATTTGCCTTGGTTTACCAAACTTGCCTTGCTAATTACACAGCAACCCCACCCCCCCGCTTCAGAATCAGCTGCATCGCTAACACCCATGGCCCATTTTGCATCTCATTGAGCACTGCCATTATAAAGCTGCTTTGATCACTCAAGGACAAGAGTTTGAACATGTCAGAGAGGGGGAAAATTGCATTGGCTTTCTCTGACGAGGACCTTGAGGTCCTGGGGAATGGCCGGCCCAGAGGAGTGTGTTGTCTTCCTTGTGGAATGGCAGAGCAGACCATGCCACCAGATTCTGCCAGCCCGGTCTGAAGTCATCAGATGGGTGTGAACTATCTCCAGGATGTGAAGGGATGGCGAGCAATACAGGAATTAAAAAGCTCAGTGACTTAACCACTCTGCAAGGGCAAGTGCCACACTCTTCTCTCTGCCATGTTGCACTCACTCCTTCCCTTCTACTGCACTCATCTCCCATCATGGCTTATGTTCTGCCACTTGTGCAAGCCAGTCCCTTATTCTCGCCAACGTACTACAACATCTCATACTGCGAATAACACTGTAATTTGTTATTAGTTTTTCAAGTAACATAATGCTGATGAAAAGTAACATGACACAAACCAATGAGACATCCAACATAAACACTTGGGAATTGCTGTCATAAATAGCCCTAATAGATTGTGAGCATCTGTCTTCCATTGGGCCTCATTCCCATTTTCACTCAACACTGGCACTAGTAGTTGAATCTATCACAACTTACATTGGTAATTCCCACTCTGAACAGAGATTTAAGAATTTAGAACAGATTTATTATGGATAAAATTGACTGGAATTACATGGAGATGTGAAGTGTTTACTACATTACACTGAATAAAAGTAAATTGTTTGAATTTGAATGAGACTGTGTGTCCATATATAATTATAGCTCTAATCCCACCTTATTCAAACACACCTATTGACTCCCTAGTGCATTGTGACATTGACTATTTTGTGTGCTATTGTTTTTGGTAACAAAGTCCGCCATCAATGCCTTCCTCATTAATTGGTGGATTTACTGATAAAGGCAAGATAGAAAATTTCAGTCTTTGAGCAGTGGAAAGTGGGTCAGTTTCTGGGACAGCCTATTTGTTATAGATGTTCCCTTGTGACACTCCTGTGCTTTTACAGGTGTAGATGTAAAGCAAAGACTGTCAAAGGAATAACATCAGACATATGTTAAACTAAAAGCAAGGAAAGGAGTATAATGCAGAATTTTTAAAATGATGATAATGAGAAAAAGGGTGAAAATGAATGAATGAGAAGCAGTATGGAATGAAACACGTACCCTGGTGTGTGCTCAACCTCCAGCAGATTATCTTTCCTTTATGTATCTTTAAATATATTTGCTCTTGGTCTCCTCTGCAATGGAGAGTTGAAATGCATACTGAGTGACTGCTTTGTGCAAAAGCTACATTCATAAATAAATGTGGATGCTGGATGTCAGGAACACATAAAATCATAAATTGCTGGAGAAACTCAGCAGATATGGCAGCATCTGTGGAAAGAGGGATACAGTTAATGTTTTGAGTCCAGTGATCCTTCTTCAGAGTTGCTAGCAACTCGGAAAACGTGATATTTATGATGAAGACCAGGGGGTGGGGGAAGGAGTGAGCAAATAAAAATGACCCTAACCTTCCAGATTTCTCCACCATGCTCCCTGTTAAAACACTTCTGACTCAGGCCGGCTGCATTACTCCAGCAAGACTCAATACAAGTTGTAAGAACAACATCATCTTCCATTTGGGTACATTACAGCCTTCAGGTCTCAATATTGAGTTTAATAATTGTAGAGAAGGAGCACCTGTTCCAACATCGATTACCCACTTCCATACCCCAAGTACTGCCATGACATGGGTTTCTTTCAGCACTGCCAACCCATTTTCACCCAGTCATAGCCCCCATTAGCAATTTTCAAGCTTCTCTTTAGCTTTCTATCAATAAGCCCTTTGCCTTTTTATTCTCCCTCTCTTTCTCTGCACTTTGTCTTCACCTATTTGCTCACTTCTTCCCCCGACCCCCTTTTCTTCATCATAAATATCACGTTTTCTGAGCTGCTAGCATCTCCGAAGAAGGGTCACTGGACTCAAAACATTAACTGTCTCCCTCTTTCCACAGATGCTGCCATATCTGCTGAGTTTCTCCAGCAATTTATGATTTTATGTGTCCCTGACATCCAGCATCCACATTTATTTATGCTGTATTTGCTTTATGTTGATTTTTGTATGATATTCTACATACAATATGAACTTGAGGTAGGTAATATGATATTGAAAAATCAAATGGAAATTTATTACAACTTACTAATATATGCTAATATTACATCTAGAAGCACATCTGCATCTGGGCTAACATTAGTAACACAGTTACAAAGAATAGCACGGTTACATCTGTATTTAATGCTTTAAGTGAGCCAAGATAAGTTAGAAACTGAAACCTTCATACTCTCAGCTCACGTGTATGATATAGTGATGATATCATGAGCATATCTCAAGGTTATTTTGGCATATTAACTATGACAGAGCATCCCCCTTTTCACATACATGGCTGTGCTTAACAATGTTGTCAATTTGTGAATTATACACACATGTAGAAGTAGTATTTACATAATTAATACTTCAAATTTTGGTGTAGTGTTTTGGTGGTTTGACAACGTTATCCTGATCTGGTAATCACATACCAGTCTGAAGAGGTATGTGTTGTTCCAGTTGCCCTTGGTTGAGAACTTAGTTTTTTTTTGCTGTCACTCAATGTCACTGTACAATTGTCAGATTTTTCTCCTCACTCTGTTTTGCATGTGATTAGCTTGTTGGCCAGGGTACAGGGCAGGATGTAATGTTTGATATAAAACTGGAACTTCCAGCTTACGTACCTGGCACAATATCGGTACTAAACTTCATATACCACAATACTTATTTATTTGACAGGCAGAACATCTTTTTGGCTTGCTGGCAACATCCTGTCAGTGAAAATCACCACTTGTGTTACTACTGCATAGTTGCAGTACGAAGCAGCTAGCTTCACCTGTTTCTGAAAGATGTTGGGTGGGGGATGAGGGGGAAAAAAAACACCTTTCCAGAGTGAACTCGAGACCAAGAGTAATGATCTTAGGGCCCTTCATGAGTTTGCACAGTATCTGGCAAGAAATTATCTGATGAGGGTAGTTATTATCCAACTGAATGGTTTTGATGCGCTGTATTTCAGCATGAGATTTTCATGATGAGTAAAAGCATGTCACTTACTTTTTGCTGTTAAGGCCATTCTTATGGAGTATTTAATTGTAGGAATTGCAAATGTGTATACTAAGCCATTAAGGCAGTTTTGCAGTTGGCAGTAGAAGAGAACTTGGTCAATTTCTCATTTAGGATATCATTGAAATAGAACTTATTTGACTATCCTATTTCAAATGTCAATTTGAATGCATGACAGAGCCCATCAAGCCCTGTAAGGAACTTCTTATGTCAAGCCACAGATAGAAATAAAATGCAAACATATCTTCTGACTTCAAGAATATGCAAGGATAAAGGGGCTAATCCTCATTCCATCAAAACATGCATCTCATTGAACCCAACATGGGAGTTATTTGTGAGAACTGGGTCGAGCAGGGAATCTATGCACCACCATATAATAGGACGTACATGATGCAATTGAAATTGAGCAGAACCATGGTGAATACTGATTCTCACAATGTTGGTTTGCATAAGTTGGCATGCTATAATACTGTAGTACCTAGTACCTCTGTCTTTAGTTTCCACGTATTGCACATTGGTAAATAGACTGGAAAAGTCAAATGAGCACACTCATACAGTATTGATTTTGATATGCCAGCCCTGTGTAATCTTCACAAGTTTGAAGGAACCCTCCATCATACAACTGGTTGCAGCAGTGCATCTATTTGGCCAGTTCATGTTATACAGAGCCAATCATTGACTAGATACAGTGTAAGGAGACATACTTTTGTGTGCCTTGGGCAGCCCATCAAGTAATGCACATGAACCTGATCATATATATCATTCGCAACTCCTTGATCTTTAATAAAGCTACCACATATCTATAAGTGTGATTTTGGAGTCATTTCTTTAATGGTGGCCACCACTGCTAACCAATATATGTGCTTTTCCTCCAGTAGTGTATCTTTTGCCTGATGTGGCATTGCTTTTGTTATCCCTCATAACAGAAGAATTAGATGTGGATAACATGGTACTTCAACAGGTGTTTATTATAGTACACTAATATATACAAATATTACATTCACAGGCCCATCTGCTACGAAGCTACAAAGACTAGTATTCTTCCACCAGTATTTCCTTCTTCAAGTAACCCTTCTTGAAGTCTGAGATCTTTTATACCTTCAAGTCACATGCTGTGATAGAGTGATGATGTCACGAGCATGCCTCTCGTGGTGTCATAAATTACGAACTGTGAAGCATAACATAATACATGGTTAAAAGCACATTTAGGAGGCATTTCATACTTGGTATCCTTTGTACCTATTGGCTATCTAGTAATAAAGTTACCAATTTTCTCCATGAAATTATTATGTTCATATTTTTATGAGAAAGTAGGAAATAGTGGAAATATTTTAAAAAAGACGTGTGATTGTTGAAACCAGAAAAGAGAAGAACAGGCATTGACATCTGTCTAAAAGAATATTGCAAGTAGAGTATCACATAGATTTGTTTTGGGACATTTTTAAGATCTTTATAAATAATTTGACTCCGCTATTATTGAGTGTAGTGCCTACATTTACAGCTGCTATAAGACTGATGAAGGCAGTGGATTTGAAGGCTCAATGGGATAAGCTGAAGGAAGATTTGAAGGTGCTTGGGAATTGGGCAGTCAGGTGCCAGATTAAATTCATTCAAAGTGAAGAAATGTCAAGTGCTTCACTTGAAGACAAAATAAATACATGGAAAGACAACTGCCCAAATGGAGATGGAAATAATGTCCACAGAAAATAGAAGCAAACCTGAGATCATGAGCTGACAATACGTTGAAAATATTCCAACAATATTCAGTGAAAATGCATAAAGTAAATGAGATGTTGGCTAACATTTGGCTGAAATAGTGAGATGATTGCATGGCTTATAAATAATTGGTATAATTACACTTAGAGTACTATTTACCGTTCTGACCACCACCACACAAGAAGCGTGTTGTTGCTGTTGAAATAATATTAGAAAGCAACAACATTGAATGAAGGGGTGGAAAGATAATGTCATGAGTAGCACTTGCGTAAGTAAGCATACTCTCTTTTTAAGAGTCCAACTACGTATTGTGAACCAAAACAAGCTACCTCACCTTGTCCAGAAAAGTAAAATTAGAGGCCTTGAGTGGGATGTGAAGTGGGTGTGAGGGTGGAGCTTATAAAGGGGTGTGGGTGGATAAATTCAGAACTTTGACAGTAATAGTAGGAACTGCAGATGCTGGAGAATCCGAGATAACAAGGTGTAGAGCTGGATGAACACAACAGGCCAAGCAGCATCTTAGGAGCGGCTGCTTGGCCTGCTGTGTTCATCCAGCTTTACACCTTGTTATTTCTCATTGACAGTAATTTTTTTTTAAACCCGTGTGGTCGATCTGTGGGAAAGCCTTCCAAGAGTGAACTGTTCATAATGTTTCATTCACATGTATATTTGATCAATTTCCTTCTGCAAATAACATTTTAGTATACTATGGATGTATAATTTAAGATACAGCATGGTAAATTTGGCAAACTTGGAAAGAAAAAAATGTAACTTTGTATTTATAATTCTCAAAGCTTTCCTTCACTGGAACTTTGGGTTTGCTGTGAATTAATTGGGGGCGGCACAGTGGCGCAGTGGTTAGCACTGCAGCCTCACAGCGCCAAGGACCCAGGTTTGATTCCCGCCTCAGGCGACTGTCTGTGTGGAGTTTGCACATTCTCCCCGTGTCTGCGTGGGTTTCCTCCGGGTGCTCCAGTTTCCTCCCACAGTCCAAACATGTGCAGGCTAGGTGGATTGAACATGCTAAATTGCCCGTAGTGTTCAGGGTTATGGGGGGGATGGGCCTGGATGGGATGCTTCAAAGGGCAGTGTGAACTTGTTGGGCCGAAGGGCCTGTTTCCACGCTGTAGGGAATCTAATCTAATTGTTTAAAATTGGTTACTGCGTTTCATCAACAACCATTATTATTGCATCATGCAACGACCAAATGATAGGAAGTGATCCAGATAGATTTTAATCTACTTTCATCAAACAATTTCAATGCTTTCCAGGCAGCTTTTCTAGCTCACTAATATAGCTCGAAACAAACTGATTGTTGGATATTTTTCATTATTTCTAATTTGCAAAAGTTGTCAATGAGAAAGTTAGCTAGAAGTCATAATTATAAAGAGATTGCTTATGTTTACACTCCTGTGAAATAATTAGCTTTTATTGATTTTGCGAATAAATCATATAACAAGATTTTGCATACGTTAATGCAAAGTAGTTTTGTAATTAGAGGTTGAAAATCATGCCCCATGGGTTCATAAACAATGCAGGAGACAGCAAGCAGGAATCCACAAGTGGGTTTTGTATTGAAATTAGGATCAGGTGGTATTTGTTAATTCAAACGTAATCTGTACATTAATCTCCTATACATATTATAAGAAACATGTTGATATTACAGGTAGCATTTTTGTCTTTGGAGTGACCAAGCTATTTAATGTCACCCTGGCTGCTATTAAAGCTCTCCACGCAAACGCAGTTGGGAGATTTATTGGTGCCTCCTGAGTCTACAGCACTAGTTATTTTGAACTGAAATTGCATTACATCATATTAGAGTTGAGCATGTGGCATTTGTTACAGCTGGTACCTTGTCGTACATTCCATCAGCGACAGAATGTGGCACAACATTAGGGTTGTTTGATATAGTTCTCCATCACCAATCCACCTTTATCTGTGTTGTCTCTAGGATTTTTCTAATGATCAGCGGTGAAGAATAAACCACTGCGGATTCTTTAAAGAAAAGGCACTTGTCTTTATTCAACATGTTTTCTTGCAATCAATTTAATGTGAAACTTTCTTTTAAACGAGTTGTATTGAATGAAACCATTTCAAGAAATATACATGGAATTTTAACAGCATTTTAAGAAGGAATTAAATATAATTTTTTTACTATTTAAGGAGCCAACTCACTGGTCTAATTGTAGCAAGAATATTGAATATTTTTCCTTCAAAAAATCATTGCAAAGGGGGAAAAATTACTGTATTTACTTTACATCAGATTTCAAAAGTGATTTTTGTACTCACATTCAAAATTTTGTGATTAAAAATTGAACAGAAGGAATCTTCCTCACTCCCATAATGATAAATTGAAAATTGTACAAAAATGTTGAGAAACTTGTACAGTATTAATCTATCACACAGTTGTAGTGTTAAATATAAGTTTTTTTTTAATATGTCTGGTGGAGACCTTTACACATTGGACACTGAATGTGAATAATTTCTCAATAATTTATTTTAATAGCCAAAAAACTGTACAGCTCAGAATCCAAAATTCCAATCTGCTGTCTTGGTAGGTAGGGTTCATCATTGGGAACACAACATTGGATAATCATTCCTACAGTCTAGAATTTCTGACCCTTTGTCTGAATCTCACTCATAATGACATTATAAAATTACTAAATTACAGACAGAGAGAAAACCATTAGCCTTTTTAGTTATGTTTAAAATGGTTATTGAAAGCTTGCATAGTTACAAGTAAAGGGTTACACTTCTATGATCTAGGAGCATTAAATCTGCTTCATGTAATCGTCTTTGTTAGGTTTTGTTTTATTAGGTAATTATTCTTGCATTTTGGAGTATTTGAGGATAGAATTTATCTTGTGTTTTAGCTTTGGAATAATTCATGGTTTTCCAGTACTGTCACCAAATTTTTAAAAAAGTTAGTTAGCCTAAAAAAGGTATTGACTGCATTAGTGAAAAGTTTTGTAATGTTAGGATTTTCACCAGCCAGCTAGACAGCTAACAAACCGAGGGTAATAAAACGTGAGGCTGGATGAACACAGCAGGCCCAGCAGCATCTCAGGAGCACAAAAGCTGACGTTTCGGGCCTAGACCCTTCATCAGAGAGGGGGATGGGGTGAGGGTTCTGGAATAAATAGGGAGAGAGGGGGAGGCGGACCGAAGATGGAGAGAAAAGAAGATAGGTGGAGGGGAGAGTATAGGTGGAGAGGTGGGGAGGGGATAGGTCAGTCCAGGGAAGACGGACAGGTCAAGGAGGTGGGATGAGGTTAGTAGGTAGGAGATGGAGGTGCGGCTGGGGTGGGAGGAAGGGATGGGTGAGAGGACGAACAGGTTAGGCAAGCAGAGACAGGTTGGACTGGTTTTGGGATGCAGTGGGTGGAGGGGAAAAGCTGGGCTGGTTGTGTGGTGCAGTGGGGGGAGGGGACGAACTGGGCTGGTTTTGGGATGCAGTGGGGGAAGGGGAGATTTTGAAGCTGGTGAAGTCCACATTGATACCATTGGGCTGCAGGGTTCCCAAGCGGAATATGAGTTGCTGTTCCTGCAACCTTCGGGTGGCATCATTGTGGCACTGCAGGAGGCCCATGATGGACATGTCATCTAAAGAATGGGAGGGGGAGTGGAAATGGTTTGCAACTGGGAGGTGCAGTTGTTTATTGCGAACCGAGCGGAGGTGTTCCGCAAAGCGGTCCCCAAGCCTCCGCTTGGTTTCCCAATGTCGAGGTAGCCACACCGGGTACAGTGGATGCAGTATGTCACATTGGCAGATATGCAGGTGAACCTCTGCTTAATGTGGAAAGTCATCTTGGGGCCTGCGATAGGGGTGAGGGAGGAGGTGTGGGGGCAAGTGTACCATTTCCTGCGGTTGCAGGGGAAGGTGCCGGGTGTGGTGGGGTTGGAGGGCATTGTGGATCGAACAAGGGAGTCACGGAGAGAGTGGTCTCTCCAGAAAGCAGACAGGGGTGGGGATGGAAAAATGTCCTGGGTGGTGGGGTCGGATTGTAGATGGCGGAAGTGTCGGAGGATGATGCGTTGTATCCGGCAGTTGGTGGGGTGGTGTGTGAGAACGAGGGGGATCCTCTTTGGGCAGTTGTGGCTGGGGCGGGGTGTGAGGGATGTGTTGCGGGAAATGCGGGAGACGCGGTCAAGGGCGTTCTCGACCACTGTGGGGGGAATGTTGCGGTCCTTGAAGAACTTGGACATCTGGGATGTGCGGGAGTGGAATGCCTCATCGTGGGAGCAGATGCGGCGGAGGTGGAGGAATTGGGAATAGAGAATGGAATTTTTGCAGGAGGGTGGGTGGGAGGAGGTGTATCCTAGGTAGCTGTGGGAGTCGGTGGCCTTGAAACGCAAACCATTTCCACTCCCCCTCCCATTCTTTAGATGATATGTCCATCATGGGCCTCCTGCAGTGCCACAATGATGCCACCTGAAGGTTGCAGGAACAGCAACTCATATTCCGCTTGGGAACCCTGCAGCCCAATGGTATCAATGTGGACTTCACCAGCTTCAAAATCTCCCCTTCCCCCACCGCATCCCAAAAATCAGCCCAGTTCGTCTCCTCCCCCCACTGCACCACACAACCAGCCCAGCTCTTCCCCTCCACCCACTGTTTCCCAAAACCAGTCCAACCTGTCTCTGCCTCCCTAACCTGTTCTTCCTCCCACCCATCCCTTCCTCCCACCCCAAGCCGCACCCCCATCTCCTACCTACTAACCTCATCCCACCTCCTTGACCTGTCCGTCTTCCCTGGACTGACCTATCCCCTCCCTACCTTCCCACCTATACTCTCCTCTCCACCTATCTTCTTTTCTCTCCATCTTTGGTCCGTCTCCCCCTCTCTCCCTGTTTATTCCAGAACCCTCACCCGATCCCCCTCTCTGATGAAGGGTCTAGGCCCGAAACGTCAGCTTTTGTGCTCCTGAGATGCTGCGTTCATCCAGCCTCACATTTTATTATCTTGGATTCTCCAGCATCTGCAGTTCCCATTATCACTGATACAAACCACCTAGGGTGTTGTTTTTCCTGAGGGCCCAGTCAGCCACAGGCCAGCTGGGAATCAGGCAGCAGTGAGGCCAGCTGCATGCCTACTCATTCAATTGAGACCCCAGAGATGGAAATGTCACTTAATGACAGTTGCCAGCTAGTCAGGCCTGCAACTGTTGTAGTTGGCAAAAGGACATGGGTGCCACCAAATGGACACCCAACCTTAGCTTTCAGAGTCCCAGGATCACAAATGATTCAGGCCACAGCTAAATGCTGTTGCGTTGGGATTGGGTGGCGATTGTTGGAGAGGGAGGAATGGGTGGTTCGAAGCCAGGTCGGATGATAGGCTATAACCATCATATCTCTTCCTGATGGTCAGTCTCTTGTTCTGACTCTAATTGCCATTGATCATCGGATCCTATTCTCCTCTCCCAGTAGCAGTCTACACAGTCTGTCCTGTGATAAGTTTGCCACATGGCAATGGGACAGAGGCAGAATGATCAGGGTTTTAAGTGGTCCTTACTTGTTGCTAATTAAATGTTTTTCTGTTTGTAAATCCACTTTCTCAGATACAGATGTGTTAATGTGAAATGTGTGTGTGTGAGAGAGAGAGAGAGAGAAACTCATATCCAATGTCATGTTCTTTATCCCTGAATATGTTAAGATTACATTTTGATCCAAGATGACAGCAGAGTGAAACTATCCAGCTGGATCTCCTCTGCTCTCCCTGTTCTTTTTCTTTATTTCTCTGTTTCTCAAACTTTCAACTTTTACTCACTGGAGGCAAATAGCAGTGAGAAAGGGCAGCCACCTAGGCGGCAGCAAGTCAAGGCAAGGCCCAGGCCAGGTCAGTATAGAAGTAGCGAGTCAAGGCAAACACTAGAGGCAAGGTCCAGGCCAGGCCGATGTGGAGGCAGCAAGCCCAGGCCAGGCCAGCATGGAGACAGTGAGCTCAGATGAGTCCCAGAGACAAGGCCCAGGCCCGGCCGTCACAGAGACGGTGAGTCCGGGCGAGTCTTGGAGACGAGTGGAACAGAGGCCAGTGCTGGCATAGTGGTGAGTCCCTTCGGTGCTGCAAGTGAGGCCTTCAGGATCGATGCCCAGCATCTCCCATACACTTGACCCGGTGGTCTGAAAGCTGGCATGGACTTGGTTAAAAGACTACAGTTGAGTACTTTTTAAAAGAAAGCTTCTTTATCCTTTATTCTTATGCTGAACTTTTATTTATGATTCTCTCAAGTCTGTAACACATACTTACCCTGTACCTAAGATGGTGCCAAGAGGCAACATTACAAACTTTCACTGTGCTCATTTGTGAGAATGTGACTATAAAGGCTAATTCTAATTGACCATACATGAAAGGATCAGTACAAAATACTAATGATTAACCTGTAAAGGTTTATATTCTGAGTGCCAATGGACTGTACTGTGACATCTTAAAGAATCCAACCAAAACATTTTACTCAGCACTATATTCATTTCATGCTTTATGCAAATTTTTTTCAATTGCCTTTCACTCGATGTCCTCAAACTTCAAGCCTGTGAGACTGCTGATTCTGATCCTCACTCTTGACATTCCATAGCATTACTATCACTGACTGGTAACCCCTCGGATTTTGACAGCAGGGCATTGTCCAGAAATTGATCCATAAAGATACTGCGGGTACAACAGCAGATCAGAGACTAGGAATTTTAAAGCAATTAACTCACCTTCTAACTCAGTAAAGTCTGTCCACTGTCTATAAAGCACAAGTCAGGAGTATGATAGAATATTCTCTGCTTGGCTGGATAAATGCAGCCTCACAGCACTCGAAGCTCATCCATTTTCTTGTTGCACAGGTTGCAACAACCTTGAAACTATTTGCCAGATGTGAGGGCCAAGGCTGCTGTACTACTAGATTTCCCTTACTGCCTCACTTGTAGTCACATCCTCCTGTCCCTGATGACTGACCAAATTGGAAGACCCTGTGCTATGGGATGCAGTAGCTTCCTGGAACAAAATGACCAGGAAACTCTCCCTCTTCCTAATATCACAGTTTGATGGCCATGGTTGAGGAGTAGGGATGGTGGAGTAATGCCTGTGTGGTGTGCAGGGAAAAAAAGTGGTTTAGCACTGCTGCCTCACAGCGCCAGGGACCCAGGTTCATTTCTAGCCACGGGCAACCGTCTGCGTGGGTTTCCTCCGGTTTCATTCCCACAATCCAAAGATGTGCAGGTTAGGTGGATCGGCCATGCTAAATTGCCCATAGTGTTCAGGGATGTGTAGATTATAGGGGGATGGGTCTAGGTGGGGTGCTCTGAGAGTCCGTGTGGGCAGAAGGGCCTCTTTCAACACTGTAGGGATTCTATGAATTAAGTTTAAAAAAGAAGAAAAATTAGGCAGGATTTGTTACACTCAATTACATGGAAACAGACCATTCAGCCCAACTAGTTTTTCATAGTAGGATGAGGATACTCATCCTATTGATCTCATTAATGTATTTCAATATATTTTCCTATTACCAATAAAGCTAGTTCAATTTAATTCAGTTTTCTTCACATATACATCTAGTTTTCTTTTGAAAGTATCTAAGCACTTTACATCAAACAATTCTTTTTGAAGTGAATTCCACATTCTAATCACAATAGGTAATTTAGCCGTACTTCCCTATTCGATTTATAATCAACTGTCATGCATTTCTGGCTTCAAGTTTTGAATTATCCTCTAAGTGGAATCATTCTCTCTACATCTATCCAGTCCAGCCATTCATAATTTTTTAACACCTGTAATAAAAAACTTTAAAGTCATTTCTTCTTGAAAACAAAACAATGGTATGATGGGTGAAGTTTCTCCCCTCTAGTTTCTGCAGTGCCTTCTGTTCATTCTTATAGTATATGCAATAGATCTGCACACAATTTTGAAAGTGCAAGCTGACCAAGGGTCCTATCCAAATTTCACTTAATTCCACTACTTTTGAATTTTACAGCCTTAGAAGTAATTGAGAGGATGGAATATTACAGACACCTGAGTTGGTGGGCTATGGTGAGATTTGTGGCAGAATTGGACATGAAGCCTGGCAAGACCCAACTCAACATCTGGAGCATTGCACTCCATTCTTTATGTTTTTTACAAGCAGCTTGGCAAGTTTCTCATTTGGGACTTGCCAGTCAATAGGTGTGATTACTTTTCAAATGTCTTAAAGGCTCAACTCACCTAATTAATAAGCTCTCTGATGAAGGGTCCAGGCCCGAAACGTCAGCTTTTGTGCTCCTGAGATGCTGCTGGGCCTGCTGTGTTCACCCAGCCTCACATTTTATTATCACCTAATTAATATTCCACTTTGCACTGCCTACCAGTCCCACCAAAGAAGCTACATGTTGAGATAACTCAACATAGAAATCCATGCACATACTTCCCCATTTATCTCACCACGTTCTCCAAATGACCTCCATGTTATGTATAACCAACAGGGCATGATCAACAGGCTCCAGCCTCATGCAACCCTTGTCCACAAACATTGGAATCTGACCTCTGCCAGTCCCTCACAACCATCTGGCCACCTCTCCAATACATTGACAGAGGTCTGTCAAAGCAGAGGCTTGCAGTGCAGGGTGCATTGGGTACTAAGATCGAAAGGCTGCGGCAAGGACATGTGTGCATGACTGGCACCCAGTTGAAGGAATGGATCAGACTGCATCTCAGTGCTGCTTGCTTGCTCTCTTAGCGCTCACTCCCTTAATGCATACCTGCTTGCCATGCCTTGCTCTCACCTTACCTTGCTGTGCCTGTTAATACAGTCACAAAACAAGGCAGTTGTCTTACTGGTCAGCAGTTCTCAGTAAAGGTGGCTACATCTTCCTAATGGCAGTGTGCTAGGTCAATCTTAAGCATGCAACATTTACCAGCAGCTTATGTGACAAATACACTCCATGCGCGGCGAGCAATCAGCCTTTCATCACCCATCAATTTACTTCACAATTTTCATCCTGCCATCGAGAAGCTGCCTTTTCATCTTCCATACAGTTTAATGCCACTGCCACCCTTGTTTCTCAGTCCCAGGGATTTCACCAATTTCACTCATTATTTCTGTTTCAACAAAGAAATGACCTGAGCTGATCACTGTTTCCAATACTTTGATTAATTAATTCTGATTTATTTCTTTGTTATCTCTAACACGCACTCCAATTCCTCCAAGACTTTTTTCACATAACAGCAACAGAAGCAACACCTCCCCCTTTACATCCTTTCCTTGCAATATCCAAAGCCTCAAACAGTCCTTACAAGTTCTGAAGAAGAGTCAAGACCCAAAACGTCAGATTTCCTGCACCTCTGATGCTGCTTGGCCTGCTGTGTTCATCCAGCTCTACACCTCGTTATCTCAGTGATTTGCTTGTACTTCTTTCAATTTGATACATGGTGTTCACGGCTCATGGTGTGGCCATTTCTACACAAGGGGTACTAAGTACAGATTGAGTGACAACTTTGTGGAATATTTCCATTCAGCCAGCGAATGTATTCCTGTCCTTGTAGTCAGGTGCCATTTAAATGTCTTATTCTCATTCTGACCTTTCTGTCCTTCGACTCCTGTAGTTTTCCAATAAAGCTTATCACAAACTCAAGGAACTGCATCTCACCTTTCATCTGGTTACTTGACAGCATTCTTACACAACATTGCATTCAATAATTTTAGATTGTTATCTCTGCCCTCACTATATTCCCTTTTGCTTTGCTGATTTTTCCCTTTCTCTCAGTTCTCTTAATTCCCTTTCATTGTTCTTTAGATGATGGTTATTAAGGATCTTGTCTTTCACACTCACTCTCGTTGTATATGTCTTTCTTGTTCCACTACCATTACCTCCGTTTGTACCTATGAAAAAGCATCGTCATTTTATCATTCCTGTCTTCCAACTGCTGACACATTTTCCAGTTTGCTCATTATCCCACATTCCCTCCATTTTCAATTCCTCAAAACCTATTCCATTTCTAACCTTGATAACAAGATGTAGAGCTGGATGAACACAGCAGGCCAAGCAGCATCTTCGGAGCAGGAAAGCTGACGTTTCGGGCCTAGACCCTTCATCAGCTTTCCTGCTCCTCTGATGCTGCTTGGCCTGCTGTGTTCATCCAGCTTTACACCTTGTTATCTCGGATTCTCCAGCATCCGCAGTTCCTATAATCTCCATTTCCAACCTTTTCAGTTAAGATGAATGGAACATAGAGCATTAACTCTGTTTCTCTCTCTATGGTCACTGACAGACCTGCCAAACATTTTCTGTTTTTGCTAACATTGTTGACTCTCAATCTTTCAAATCATTTATTGTCACATGTATTTAATGTAAAAATGCAGTGAAAAGTATGTACCTTCGGCGTACATACTTGGCGCCACGCACATTAACTTAGAATAAGGCAAGAAAGAAAGATAACTTAAGAAAGTCCAACCTTCCTTTCCACTGCCAGAGTCCCACTGCGGGATTTCCAGCCCTCTCTATGCATCCGCCAGCATCCCACTGCAGGCTGCCTCACCGACTCGCTCACGCCAGCCCACTCTTGATCCGCCGCTGTCACGACAGCCAACGCTCCATCCGCCGTTCCTGCGGGACACAACACATGCATTCAGCTCTCGCCACGTGATTCCCGGTCGCGACCCGGCTCCTTCCCACTCCTTAGGTAGGTAGTTAAAAGGAGTAGGGGGTGATAAAATTACAACAGGGGGAAAGACAAGAAGGGAGAAGATAAAGGAAGGAAAAAGAGAACCGGTGAGCAAAGTGGAGCTCTGAATGCAGCGACTTACCCTAAAACTCGATATGTATCACACTTCTTGAGCCATGGGTCTTCCTATTTCAATAATCTCCATCCTCTTAAAATCTGCTCTTATCGTCCAGAATGTCCCATATGATTTCAAGTTTTGTGTCATCTGTCAACATGAAATTAAGCCCTTTATACCCAAATCTAGGTCACGTGTCTATTTTAGATTTATGAAATTTTCACTCTCACCATGTTGTCAGGATTTATATCAGTTCTGTGCAAGTATAATGCTTCTCCTGGATAGGACGCAAATGGAAAAATAAAAAAACAGGCAGAAAGGATTCGGCACTTAATAGTTTTAAAGAATAACTAATGCTGTTGGAGACTTTTAAAGCCACCCAGAGGCATTGAGAAATTACAAAAGCAAAATATCATGAAGTATAAACATAAATAATAAAGTGCCTTACAGACAAATGAAAAATAAAATATGAACAAAAACAAAAATTGCTGGAAATTCTCAGCAGATCTGGTCGCATCTATGGAGAGAAAACAGAGCTAATGTTTCAGGTCCAGTGATCCTCCTTAAGAATTTCAGAACAGAAAATAATGTAGGGACAGGACAATTAAAGGATGCAACACAAGAAAAGAGATTGCAGTCTGGCAAATTAACTTTAAATTGGACAAAATGTGCTGATGTGCTTCAGTTAAAAAGAAAAATCAACTCAATCTTAGAAAATGAGAATCTAAATGCAGACAAAAGTAATGGGAGGCAAGGATACCCATGAACAAATTCTTAAAAGCAGCCATTCGGATCAGCAAAACAATGACTAATTTTAACGAGTACATTGGACTGAATCTTCTGTTAAAACCCAAAGTGAATGGCTGCCTGCGGCCAAACCCCAGCTTTTGTTTTGGGCTGGAAGCGCAGCAAGTGAGAAGCATGACCGTATGTCTTTGGGGAGTTGTCATCAGGCTGTCAAGGGTCTCAACAGTGTAAGTCTGCGGTAATCTCCCATGTTAGTTATTGACAGTTGTATTCATTTGCAATAAGTTCATATTTATTGGAAATGGTTTTTCAATAACTGGTTGTTTAGTTGGAAAAAACCTGACCTGCTAAGAGGAATATTCAATGGAATTTTCACTGACTGAATTGATTAACAGCTTTATAAAAATACTTGCAAGAGTGAGTTTCAATGGGTGATTCTTTTTATTCAGCCTGTATTTCAAAGATTTGCCAGAATTATTACGTGGCTCATTAGCTGTTAATGCAAGACAGCTACAAATCATCTGCAGATATCAGGACATTAAATCAATGTTGAAATCAAACGACAGGGTGTGCCCGACAAACAGGTATACCTGTTTTTCTGTACTTTAGAACAAGAGGACTTCATCCATTGGATAAAGGACTCTAAAGCATTTGAGCCCTTTCACTATACTGGTTAATTTAATGGTCTCCTAATAACCCATATGATCAATCACTGCAGTGAGTGCATGCTTAAATCATCAAATATTATTTTCCAGTACTTAAATAAAATGAGAGTACAAAATGACCAGAGGTATGGATAGAGTGGACAGCCAGAGACGTTTTCCTAGGGTGGAGGTGGCTACTATGAGGGGACATAGTATTAAAGTGAGTGGAGTTAGATATAGGAGAGATGTCAGAGCTAGGTTCTTTACTCAGAGAGTGGTAGGGGTGTGGGATGCATTGCTGGAGAGGGTAGTGGAGTCGGCCTCATTAGGAGCAGTTAAGCGGCTATTATGTAGGCATATGGATGATAGTATAAGGTAGGGGTGGAGGTTAGATAGATATTAGGTTTAGGGTAAAAGTTCAGCACAACATTGTGGGCTGTAGGGCCTGTACTTTGCTGTACTGTTCTATGTTCCATGTTATAAATAAACTAAGATCATTTCAGTGAACATTGAGCCATGATCGGCTATGGTTTTTGACCCAATGAAAATGGTGGGCAGTGGGAATCAGAGGTGAGATTTAAAAATACAGCTCCAATTGCCTCCTGTTTTGTACTGTCAAGGTAGGTCTGCCCAGCAGCAGGAGGAAAATAACAAAAATCAGCCCTTGATTTTCCTTCATTTCTTTCAAGATCAGCTTATGCCACCCTATACGAAGTAAAAATGAAAGAGCTTGCATTTACATAGCACCTTCTGTGATTTCACTATGTCCAAAACAAAAGCCAGGTGATCTTTTTAACGTAATTTAGGAAACATAGCAGTCCTGATGAAGGGTTTCAGCCTGAAACATTGACTTCCCTGCTCCTCAGAGGCTGTCTGACCAGCTGTGCTTTTCCACCTCCACATCTATTGACTCCTGCAGCCAATTTACAAACAGCATGGTGCCATGAATAGTATTTAAATGTAGGACGAAGTAAATTGTTTAAGTGATGTTTGCCAAGGGACAACGGGGAAACCTCTCTGCTTTATTTGACTCATGCCACTCTATCTTTCACATCTCTTCTTCAGGAATAATAGTGGTTTATCTCAACTGAAATAAAAAGAAGGGTGTAAAAGCTGTGACCAGCAAATATAAAACAAGGTTGAGGAAGGACACAGCAATTGTGGTTTCTTCTGCATCATGAAATTCAAGTGCAAATTAGATAATGTTCTGCTGATTACTCTCCTATTCATAAATGTGACCCTGTGCTACCTGTCACTGTTTGATGCAATTGTCCATTAAGATCACCCTGACCTCATTGTTGACCTTCATTTGTGTTCCAAAGCAGCTTAGCACAATATCAAACCACACGAATCATCGAATTTGGTTCTGGATTTATTTGTTTATTGCTGAATGTATGTGTTGCTAACGAGGCTGGCCTTTATTCTCCATAGTTAATTGTCCTTAAGACGGTGGAATTCCATGTAGTGAAAGTGTTTTGATATCTTTGAAAGGTCTGTTTTCAATAAAGTTATTAATAAATTAAATAGCTTAGTTAGGGATGCAATTTTCTCTCGAACATCGAATGGACAATTTTAGCTTTTCAATTGTTGCTTCTTGAGATGGAGCTATTATTTTGAATGCTACGTTTGCAAAGTTGTCAGCATCCTGCAACAAACTTATAATCCTTCTTTAAGGCCATTTGGCCAATGACGTTTTTACCACTTTACACGGCTTCCTTCCTACCCACTTCGGACTCCTAGCCTATACCACAACTGCCTGTATTACCACCTCTAAATGATTCAAATTACTCTCTCATGAAAATCTTTGACCTGATTTTGAATAAGAAATCAAGTGTTGTGTAAAACAAATTGCCATTTTGCCATTGTCCATTTTGCATTTTCATCAAGAAATGATTTCACCACCCCCCCTTGTGAACTCCAACATTGCATCACAAGGTTTCAAAGCTCAATATCAAAATGTGGGCATCCCCAGCAACAACAGCATTATTACCAAAGAAACAAAGAAGCCTACAACACAGGAACAGGCCCTTCGGCCCTCCAAGCCAGTGCCGATTAAGATCCTCTGTCTAACCTGTCATCTATTTTCTAACGGTCTATGTCCATTTGCTCCATGCCCATCCATGTACCTGTCCAAATATATCTTAAAAGACGCTAACGTGTCTGCGTCTACCACCTCCGCTGGCAACGTGTTCCAGGCACCCACCACCCTCTGCGTAAAGAACTTTCCACGCATATCTCCCTTAAACTTTCCTCCTCTCACTTTGAACTGATGACCTCTAGTAATTGAGTCCCCCACTCTGGGAAAAAGCTTTTTGCTATCCACCCTGCCTGTACCCCTCATGATTTTGTAGACCTCAATCAGGTCCCCCCTCAATCTCCATCTTGCTAATGAAAGTAATCCTAATCTATTCAACCTCTCTTCATAGCTATCACCCTCCATACCAGGCAACATCCTGGTGAACGTCCTCTGCACCCTCTCCAAAGCATCCACATCCTTTTGGTAATGTGGCAACCAGAACTGCACACAGTACTCCAAATGTGGCCGAACCAAAGTCCTATACAACTGCAACATGACCTGCCAACTCTTGTACTCAGTACCCCGCCCAATGAAGGACAGCATGCCATATGCCTTCTTGACCACCCTATTGACCTGCGTTGTCACCTTCAGGGAACAATGCACCTGAACACCCAGATCTCTCTGTTCATCTATTTTCCCTAGGACTTTTCCATTTACTGTACAGTTCGCCCTTGAATTTGATCTTCCAAAATGCATCACCTCGCATTTACCTGGATTGAACTCCATCTGCCATTTATCTGCCCAACTCTCCAGTCTGTCAATATTCTGCTGTAATTTCTGACAGTCCCCTTCACTATCTGCTACTCCACCAATCTTAGTGTCATCTGCAAACTTGCTGATCAGACCACCTACACCTTCCTCCAGATCATTTACATATATCACAAACAACAGTGGTCCCAGCACAGATCCCTGTGGAACACCACTGGTCACAGGTCTCCAATTTGAGAAACTCCCTTCTACTACTACCCTCTGTCTCCTGTTGCCCAGCCAGTTTTTTATTCATCTAGCTAGCACACCGTGGACCCCATGTGACTTCACTTTCTCCATCAGCCTGCCATGGGGAACCTTATCGAATGCCTTACTGAAGTCCATGTATGTTACATCTACAGCCTTTCCCTCATCAATCAACTTTGTCACGTCCTCAAAGAATTCTATTAAGTTGGTAAGACATGACCTTCCCTGTACAAAACCATGTTGCCTATCACTGATAAGCCCATTTTCTTCCAAATGTGAAGAGATCCTGTCCCTCAGTATCTTCTCCAGTAGCTTCCCTACCACTGACGTCAGGCTCACCGGTCGATAATTATCTGGACTATCCTTGCTGCCCTTTTTAAACAAGGGGACAACATTAGCAAGCCTCCAGTCCTCTGGGACCTCACTCGTGTCTAAGGACGCTGCAAAGATATCTGTTAGGCCCCCGGCTATTTCCTCTCTCGCTTCCTTCAGCAACCTGGGATAGATCCCATCCGGACCTGGGGACTGGACCACCTTAATGTCCTTTAGGATACCTAACACTTCTTCCTTCCTTATGTCAACTTGACCTAGACTAAGCAAACATCTATCCCTAACCTCAACATCCGTCATGTCCCTCTCCTTGGTGAATACTGATGCAAAGTACTCGTTAAGAATGTCACCCATTTTCTCTGACTCAGCGCATAACTTTCCTTCTTTGTCCTTAAATGGGCCAATCCTTTCTCTAGTTACCCTCTTGCTCTTTATATATGAATAAAAGGCTTTGGGATTTTCCTTAACCATGTTTGCCAGCAATATCTCATGTCCTCTCTTAGCCCTCTTAATCCCTCGTTTCGGATTCGCTCTACATTCCCGATATTCTTGCAAAGCTTCGTCTGTCTTCAGTCGCCTAGACCTCATGTATGCTTCCTTTTTTCTCTTGGCTAGTCTCACAATTTCACCTGTCATCCATGGCTCCCTAATCTTGCCTTTTCTATTCCTCATTTTCACAGGAACATGTCTCTCCTGCACACTAATCAACCTCTCCTTAAAAGCCTCCCACATATCAAATGTGAATTTACCTTCAAACAGTTTCTCCCAATCTACCTTCCTCAGATCCTGCCGAATCTTGGTATAGTCAGCCTTCCCCCAGTTTAGAACTCTTCCTTTAGGACCACTCCCATCCTTGTCCATGAGTATTGTAAAACTTACAGAATTGTGGTCGCTATTTCCAAAGTAGTCCCCTACTGTAATATCAACACCTGGCCGGGTTCATTCCCCAGCACCAGGTCCAGTATGGCCCCTTCCCGGTTAGACTACATACATACTGCTCTAGAAAACCCTCCTGGACACACCTTACAAATTCTGCTCCATCTTGACCCCTAACACTGAGTGAATCCCAGTCAATGTTGGGAAAATTAAAATCTCCCATCACCACCACCCTGTTTCTCCTACACCTTTCCATTATCTGTTTACATATTTGTACCTCTATCTCATGCTCGCTGTTGGGAGGCCTGTAGTACAGCCCGAATGTTGTTACTGCATCCTTCCTATTTCTGAGTTCTACCCATATTGCGTCACTGCCTGAGTCCTCCATGGGGCCCTCCTTCAGTGCGGCTGTGATATTGTCTTTGACCATTACTGCAACTCCTCCACCCCTTTTACCTCCCTCTCTATCCCGCCTGAAGCATCGATATCCTGGGACAACTAGTTGCCAGTCATGCCCTTCCCTCAACCAAGTCTCAGTAATAGCAATAACATCGTACTTCCAGGTACCGATCCAAGCCCTAAGCTCATCTTGCCTTGTCTACTACACTTCTCGCATTAAAACAAATGCACCTCAGACCACCTGTCCCTTTGTGTTCATCATCTGCTCCCCGACTACTTTTCCCTTTAGTCACACTGACTGCATTATCTAGTTCCCTACAGGCTTTCGTTTCTACCTCTTTTCTGCCCAATATTTGGTTCTCATCCCCCTGCCACATTAGTTTAAACCCTCCTTTTCTAAGTATTCATATCTGATTCAACCAAGTGGTTTTCTAGTCCATTCAAAGCTCAATTAATACTCAACCATACTGGTGCAGAATGAGAATCAAATGTAGGCCAGAACAGGTCAATGTAGCAGGATTCCTGCCCAAATGGATACTGTGGCTTGTTTTCTACCACAATTTGGCAGCTTCATACGGACATTAATTTTAATATCCTTTCTTTTTTGTATATAAAATTACATTCAATTCATTAAATTGCCATATTGGATTTGGCAAAATGTTTCTAGATCAGCAATTGAAATCTCCGGATAACGTGGTCAGTAATTAAACCGGTATGCCACTGTCTTGACAATGGAGGGAATAAAGGTTAAGTTTTTATTTTGAATGCTTTACAGCTTATAACCATATTCACTTGATCACAAATGATGTTAGTTACATATCCAGCTACCTTCATTGCTATTGATTAAGCACTGTCTCAAACCTGAGTTTCTTTAACAGTCTGGTGCTATTAATCCATCCAATCTCATTGATAGATCCAAGCCTGCATGTTCATTCATGCAGACTTTTATAACAAATACTGGTTCATTTGATTTCTGCACACGTTGTCTCTGTAGCTATGAATGTAAGCAAACCTACTGTATTTAATGGGATTTAATTTAATGGGTCTACATTGTCAGTTTGGAGACAAATTAAAAATTCATGCATTTACTGCTGTGACTGTTGTGTGGACCTTAATGATTAATATGCACCTGATTTTTGTTTTGAATTACACACCCAGCAGAATAAATTCTTTACCGTGATTGATTAAATGATTTCCACATGAACTGAAATACAGTGAAAACCTTTGTTTAGGAGCAGTACAAGCAGATTATAGGAAGCAAGGATATACAGGTTCCATTGCACAGGGTGTGCACTAGGTGAAATCAACATCAGCAAGATCAAGCATTATTTTGAGGCTGGAGAGTCCGTTCATCAATCTGATAACAGTCAGAAAGAAGCTGTTCCTGAACCTGTTCATGCAGGTGTTCAGGCTTCTGTACCTTTTGCCTGATGGAAGAGATTGTAGGAGATCATTACTAGGGTGTGATGGGTCTTTGATGATGTTGCAGCCTTTCCGCAGCAGCGAGCTGTGTAAGTGGAGTTCATGGATGGCTTCGGTGATGGTTTGGGCTGTGCACACCACCTTCTGTAGTTTCAAACGATCCTGGGCACAACAATTGCCTTACCAGGCCATTACGTACCCAGACAGTGTGGTGCACCTGTAGAAGTTGGTGAGGGTGCTTAGTGACATGCTAAATTTCCTGAGCTGCCTGAGGAAGAAGAGATGTTATTGTGCCTTCGTGACTGTCATATCTCCGTGGGAAGCCCAGGATAGATTGTTGGTTATTGTCACCCTGAGGAACTTGGCACTCTATCAACCTCGGTTCCATTAATGTAGATGGAGGCATGTTCTCCTCCTTGCTTTTTGAAGCCAATGATCATTCCTTTAGTTTTTCCAACATTGAGAGAGAGGTTATTTTCATTGCACCACGTCACAAAGCCCTCTATCTCCCTTCTGTATTTTGACTTGTGGGATGGATATCGAACAACTACGGTGGTGTCATCAGCAAACTTGGAGATGTGGTTGGAACTTGGCAACAAAGGCGTGAATGTACAGGGAGTACAGTGGGGGGCTGAGGATGCCTCCTTGGGGGGCTCCAGTACTGAGAGTTATTGTGGAGGAGGTGTAGCTACTGGTCCTCTCTGATTGCGGTCTATGGGTCAGAAAACTGAAGATCCAGTTGCAGAGGGTGGAGCCAAGACCAAGGTCACAGAGTTTTGAGATCAGTCTGGAGGGGATAACGATGTTGAAGGCAGAACTGTAGTCAATGACAGGAGACTAACGGAGGTGCATTTGCTGTCTAGCGGTTCTAGGGATTTGGCATCCACCGTGGACCTGTTATGCAGATGTGTCAAATTTTCCTGATTGCATCCGACTGACTGTCCAATTCATGCTGTATCTTCTATCACAATAATCATCTCTGCATTCAGCCTTTGGGTAATCTCCTGATCATATGTTAATTAGTATTATTGGCCTTCTGTCCAACGATGAGTGCTATTCAAACATTACTGAGCAGAATTTACAGACTATCAATAAACCACCACTTAATATATCCAAAAACATTGAGAATATAAGTATAAGTACCATGATGTTGAAGATATGTATCCCAGTGATGGAGTTCATTGTTGCTGACATAATGGTAAATGACTTTGTAAAATTCCAGTGCAGCTTTGCATAAAAATCCCAAACTAAAAATTTCATGTGATGACGACTGCCAATTGATTCTACTCATTCTGAGAACACAGGGTATATTCTTTCAATGCTGGAGGATAGATAAAGAACGTAAAAATGACACTCAATGAACAGAGATAGCAAGAACTTCAGATGCTGGTGTCAGAGACAACAGTGTGGAGCTGGATGAGCACAGCAGGCCAAGCAGCATCAGTGGAGCAGGAAAGTTGATGTTTCGGATCGAGACCCTGCTTCACAAATGGGAAACGGGGAAGGGACCTGGGAAATAAATTGAGAGAGGAGGGATGGGTCTGGTAGGTGGGATGGTGATAGGTGAGTGCAGGGAGGGAATAATGGGGATTCGTTAGTGGGATGTGTGGGGTGGATAGATGGGAGAGAAGATGGACAAGGTGTATCAGGTCAAGGAGGCAGGGATGAGAGGGAGGGTTAGTCATGGGGTGGGGAGATTTTAAAACTGATAACTTCTATGTTTAGGCCATTGGGCTGCATGCTTCTGAGGTGGAATATGAGGTGTTGCTCCTCCAGTTTGCGGGTGGTATCATTGTGTCACTGGAGGGGGCCCAGGATGAAAAAGAGACAATCTAATCGCCGTCCCTTGACATTCAGCGGTGTTATCATCACTGAATCTCCCACTATCAACATCCTGGGGGCTACCATTGACCAGAAATCCAACTAGACTCATCACATAAAGACAGTGGCTACAAGAGCAGGCCAGAACCTGGGAATACTCTGGCAAGTAACTCACCTCCTGACTCCTCAAAGCCTGTCCACCATCTATAAGGCACAAGAGTGGAGTGTGATGGAATACTCCCCACTTTCCTGGATGAGTGCAGACCCAACAACACTCAAGGTACTTGACACCATCCAGGACAAAGCAGCCCACTTGCCTGGCACTACATCCACAAGCATCCACTCGCTCCATCACCGATGTTCAATAGCAGCAGTATGTACTATATACAAGATGTACTGCAGAAATTCACCAAAGATCCTCAGACAGCACCTTCCAAACCCGTGACCACTTCCAACTAGAAGGACAAGGGCATCAGATACATGGGAACACCACCACCTGCAAGTTCCCCTCCAAGCCACACATCATCCTGACTTGGAAATATATCACCGTTCCTTCTCTGTCACTGGGTCAAATTCCTGGAATTCCCTCCCAACTGGCATTGTGGGTCAACCTAAGCAGGTGGACTGCAGCGGTTCAAGGAGGCAGCTCACTACCACCAACTGGGGGCAGGCAATGCACAAGTGTCACCCAGCGAGTGAGGGGGGGGGAGTTAAAATGATTGGTGACCAGAAGCTATTGTTTGTCGCATAAAGAGTGCGGATGCTCTACGAAACAGCCTCTGAGTTCACACTTGGTCTCACCGATGTAAAGGAGGCCACACCGGGAGCAGCGGATACAGTGGACCAAGTTGACTGGTGTGCAGGTGAGCCCCTGCATAATGTGGAAGATTTGGTTTCGACCTTGAATGGAGGTGAGGGGGCAGGTGTAGCACTTCCTGTGGTTGCAGGGAAAGATGCTGGGAGTGGTGAGGCTAGTGGGGAGTGTGGAGAAGACGAGGGAGTCACGGAGAGAACGGTCCCTACAAGAGGCAGATGGGGGTGCGGAGGGAAATATATCTTGGTTGCGGGAATGGATTCTAGGTTGTGGAAGTGGTGGAGAATGATATACTGAATGTGGAGGCTGACAGGGTGATATGTGAGGACAAGGGGGATTTTGTCTTCACTTTTGTTGAGGGGGGGAAGGGCATGTGAGGGCAAAAGTGTGGGAAACACAAGAGATGCGGTCAAGGGTATTTTCGATCGCTAGAGGGGGCAAGTGACTGTCCTTGAAATAGAAGGACATCTGTGATGTGCGGGAGTGGAACATGCCATGTTGGGAGCAGACGCGGCGGAGACAGACCTGGACTATCTCCAATACTCCTACCCTTTCCTGGGTCTCTCTGTCTCCATCTCTGATAACCGCCCAAAAACTGACATCTATTGAAGCCCACCAACTCCCATAGCAACCTGGACTACATTTCTTCTCACCCACGTTCCTGCAAGAATGCGATCCCCTACTCCCAAATCCTTTGCCACCGCTGCATCTTATTAGTCAATTTACTGCAATTAACAGCTTTTAAATCAGTAATGAAAGTACATCCCAAGCAAACCATTGAATAACATTTTTATAATGCTAGTAAATTACTAAAATAACCTGAAGTGCTTCAGAGAAATTGTCCCAGCAATCACTACTGATTTGACTCATTCTAATCGACAGGAACCCTTAAACCCGCTGAACTCTTTCACACAGTCTGCCATTGTTGTAACCATTCCAATTCATCCCCTCTCTGCACTGCTTTACCCATTCATTCCAATGTGGCACGTATCCCTCCTCCAACACAATTGAACCTGGTAATTCCACTTTCTTTCCAACAAAAAATGCTGATCTCTTCCCCTCCGCTCCCAAATATGCCAGGCCTTCTATCCTGTTGTTTTTGTTTTGTCTTCATTCTGTCAATCTTTCACTTTCATTTATTTCCCCTCCCATTAGCTGTGCTACTGTCTGTGTTTTTCATTGCTGTATCAAATAGGGTGGTCCCTCCAAGCACTATGAATGATTTTTTTTCTTTTGAGAGGATTCCTACTACATTTGTTAAGATAGCCAAGAATTTTGTTTTAATTAAGAATCCTATTGGCATACCCAACTCCGTGTACAATCTCACTGCTTGTTGTTAAATTGATCGTTATGGCCCAGAGCAAGACCAGTGAATGCTAATTTTGAACAATTAGTCTAATTCTTAATTTATTTAAAAATAAAAGAAAAGCTTTTCCACTGTAGCCTGCATGGTTTAGGCGCTAGATCTACCTTTGAGTCTATTTCCAAGATTGGAAAGTGGTACCTGAATCAAGATTGGATTCTGACCAAGCAGTTAGTGAATTGGGGAGGATCAGCCAAATTGGAGGGTGTTACCAATGACCAGCAACAACATGGAGCAGTGAGGTGTTACATTTTGGGCAAAGCAATTTACTGTTTGATTACATGTAACAAATATTAATGTCCTTATTAGTATATATCCAGTGCTCCCTTTAGTACACCACAGGGGACTCATCTTCACCACTGCTACAATCACAGAGAGGGAATCCTAAATCAAAATAATTTTGTTTACTGAAAAACTGTCAAAGGAAGAAATTGCCTCCAATATTCCATTTTTGTAGCTTTTAGTTTTCCATGAATCCACTTAACTTATACAGGAATTGACAGATAAATTACTGTTGCCATGAACAGGACATTCACAGTTTTATTTTGTTTACTTGCAAATGTGTGTATCTGCAGCCCATCCCTAGTTGCCCTTGAGAAGGTGCTGGTGAGCTGCTTTCTTGAACTGCTTCCGATCTGCTGTAGGTACACCCACAGTGCAGTTATGGATAGAGTTCCAAGATGTTGACCCAGCGACAGGAAATGAATGGCAAAATAGTTCCAAGTCATGGCAGTGAGTGGCTAGAGGGCAGTTTGCTGGTGGTGGTGTTCCCATACATCTGCCACCATTGTCCTTCTAGGTCATAGAGATCAGATGGTTCTGTCAAAGGTGCTTTGGTGATTGTTATAGCGCATCTTGAAGACAGTACACTGCTACCTTTGTACGTTGGTGGTAGACGGAACAAATATTGAATGTGTCAGATGATCATTTAAGTGGGCTGCTTTGTCATTCATTTTGTCAACTTGCTTGAGTATTTTGGAGCTGTGCACAGACAGGTAGAGTGTTCCAACAGACTCTTGTTTTGTTCCTTACTCATGTTGAGCAGGCTTTGGAGAGTCAGGGTAATGTGTTACTGGCTGTGAGATTCCTAACCTGTGATCTGCACTTGTAATATACTGCACAGTGTTTATGTGGTTGGGTCAGTTCAGTTTCTGGTCAGTGGTGCTGCCCAGGATGTTAAATAGTGGAAAAATCAGCTATGGTTATACCATTGAATGTCAAGAGCCAAAGTTTAGATTATCACTTGTTGGAGATGGTCATTGTTTGGCACTTGAGGAGTAAGAATGATATTTACCATTCATCAGGCAAAGCTTGAATTTTTTTTTCTTTGTTCATTTAAGGGATGAGGGGTATCAGTGGCTAGGTAGCATTTATTGCCCATTCCTAATTGCCCAGAGGGCAGTTAAGAGTCACCACATTGCTGTGGTTGGTGGGGGGGGTGGGGGGGCGCGCGGAGAGCGGTGTCACATGTAGGCGAGACCAGATAGGATGGTAGTTTCCTTCCCTAAAAGGCATTAATGAACTAAATGGGTTTTTCTGACAATCGACAATGGGCTTCATTCATCGCTAAATTCTTAATACCAGGTACTTACTGAATTCACATTCCACCATCTGCCATGGTGGCATTCAAACCCGGTCCCCAGCATGTTATCTGGATCCCTGGATTAACAGTCCAGCGATAATACCACTAGGCCATCGTCTCCCCACATTGTTGTCCAGGTCTTCTTACATTTGGGCGCAGACTGATTTACGATCTAAGAGTCCTAAATAGTGCTGAACATTGTGCAGTCATCACCAAACCTTCCCTTCTTCTGAGTTTAAGATGATGAAATATCATGGAATAAGCACCCTAAAGTAGCTACATCTAGGATACTCCCAGAGGAACTCCTGCAGTGCTGTCAAATGGCTCAATGCACACCAGTCAAAAGCCACAACCAACGTCCTTATTGATCTGCTTCTTATTCCAACTCGTGGAAACATTTCCCCTGATTCCCATTAACTTCATTTTTTACTACAGCTGTTGATAGTGCCACACTCAGCCAAATGCTCACTTGATGTAAATGATAATCACCCTCACTTCCCCTGATGAATTCAGCTCTTTTTGTCCATGTTTGGACTGAGGCTATTTATGTAATAATGAATTATTGTAGGTGTCTATCTCACAAGATTAGAAGTATTTATGTTATTACCCACGCTGCATTCAGGCTCATGGTCTTTCCAACCTTTCTCACCCAATGCATTTGGCCCTTAAGTCACTGCAGTGGTGCCCTTTTCCATCCTAGCCCATAAGATGTAGTCATC
The DNA here is from genome assembly GCF_030684315.1 of Stegostoma tigrinum. Classification (NCBI taxonomy): domain Eukaryota; kingdom Metazoa; phylum Chordata; class Chondrichthyes; order Orectolobiformes; family Stegostomatidae; genus Stegostoma; species Stegostoma tigrinum. Next base: position 66,462,845 of record NC_081354.1, read on the forward strand.
ACCCAAATAATACATACAGCTGAACCTCCTTGTCTAAAATAAGTTTTTAAAAAAGCCGAAGTATATCAGAGCAGGACTGCCATTCACCACCAAGTGTGCTCCACCTTTCAGTAAGATGACTGGTGCTATTGCTAGTTTTAATGGCAATCTCAATTGTACATACTTACCACAGACATGTTTATCTGACTTTTTTGCCAGAAAATTTAGCAAGGCTTGCTAAAACTGAAACATAAACACAGGATTGTCCAGTTCACAACCTCTACTCTAATCTATTCAGCTTTTTGTATTATTTAGCTGTATTGCAAACACACAGCATCTTGAAAATGCGCCTCCTCTTTTCCACTACTGCAGCTCACCTTTGTTCTTTCATGTCTGACAACAGATTTTTTTGCATCTTAACTTCCATTGATACTACTTCTAGGTCAAGGGTGATCAGTCAGATGGATCAGTATTTCTTATTATAAGACCATAAGAAATAAGAACAGGAGTAGGCCATTTGGCTCATCAAATCTGCTTCACTATTTAATAAGACCATGGCTGATCTGACATTCTATGTCTAATTGCCTGCCCTTTCCCCTTACCCTTGATTGCATTACTCACCAAGAATTTATCTAGTCAGCCTTAAATATACACAAGGACTGTGCCGCCACAGCTGTCTGTGGCCAGGAGTTTCATAGTCTGTCAATCTTCTGAGAAAAGAAATTCCTCCTCATCTCAGTCTCAAATTGATTCCCCTTTATTCTGAGACTGAGCTCTCTCATCCTCGACTGTCCCATGAGGGGAAACTTCCTCTCACCATTTATTCCATCGAGCCTGTTAAGAATCCTATCTGTTTCAATGAGATCTCCTCTCATTTTTCTAAACTCCATTTGTAGAGTCCCAAACTGATTAATCTTTGCTCAGAAGAACCCTCAATATTGGGGATCACCCAGTGTACCTTCTCTGAATTGCCTGCAACAAGATGTCGTATTTTCCTAAATAAAAGGAACAGAACTGCTCACAGTACTTCAGATGTTGTCTCACCAGCACCTTGTACAGTTGCAGTAAGATTTCCATACTCTTATACTCCAACCCCCTTGAAATAAGGGCCAACATTCCATTAGCCTTCCTGATTACCTGCTGCATAGGTCGTAAATGTGATGCAAACAGTTTATAGTGAGATTAAGTAAGTGCTGAGGTTGGTTGGCTCGCCAAGCTGGTTTGTTGTTTTTGCTTGGTAACATCTTCAGTGCTGCCTCCAATGAAGCGACGGTGTGTTTTCCTGCCTGGCTTTTAAACTCTGGGGTCCGTTGAGATGGATTGCCTCACTTGCGGTTTTCCTTCGTAGTGGAGTGTATATGGGGTCGAGTTCAATGTGTTTATTGACAGCTTGCTTTGTGGAGTGCCATGCTGTACACATAAAAGCCTCACACACAGACCAGGTACTGAACTTCAACAGTAACCATCCCAGCACACACAAACAAAGTTGTGTGTGAACACTATTTAAAAGAGCAACAACACACTGCAGCAACATGGAACTACACCAAGAGGAGGAGGAATACCTCTTCCAAGTGCTCAAGGATAATGGATATCCAAAGAACTGGGTCAGGAGATGCCTACACAAACAGCATCAGAAAGATACTGCATGCCCCGACACACACATCACACTACTCTACATCAGGAACACGTCGGGATTCACCACAAGACTCCGACTAAACTAAAGACCCACTCCCTACAATGGACAGGACCAATGCCATCCACAAGATACCTTGCAGAGACTGCGAGAAACACTCCATCGGACAAACAGGAAGGAAACTAACAACAAGAGTACATGAACCCCAACTGGCTGCAAAAAGACACGACCAATACTCAGTCATCTCGATCCACATGGACAAGGAGAACCATAACTTTGACTGGGACAACACCAAGATGCTGGGACAGGCTTGGCAGAGACAAGCACGGGAATTCATGGCACTCCACGAAGCAGGCTATTAATAAACACATTGAATTCGACCCCGTATACATTCCACTACGGAGGAAAACCGGAAGTGAGGCAATCCATCTCAACGGACCCCAGAGTTTAAAAGCCAGGCAGGAAAACACACTGATGCTTCATCGCAGGCTGCACTGAGGATGTTACCAAGCACGGTAACAAAACATCTGCAAAAAAAAACAACAAATCAACACGGCGAGCCAACGAACCTCAACTCTTACTTAATCTCACTATAAACTGTTTGCATCCTAATTATGACTTGCCATTCCACCTATTTTAGTGTAGCCAGCAAACCTGGCTACAGTAGGGTCTAGGCCCGAAACGTCAACTTTTGTGCTCCTGAGATGCTGCTGGTCCTGCTGTGTTCATCCAGCCTCACATTTTATTATCTTGGATTCTCCAGCATCTGCAGTTCCCATTATCACTGGCTACAGTACATTCACTTTGTCCTAGTCATTAATATGTAGAATCCCTATTTGTGGATACAGGCCGTTTGACACATTGAGTCTACACTGACCCTCCAAGGAGCATCCCACCCTGAACCACCCCCTACACCATCCCTGTATTCCCACCCTGACCCACCCCCTACACCATCCCTGTATTCCCACCCTAGACACTATGGGCAATTTAGCACAGCCAATCCACCTAAACTGCATATTGTTGGACTGTGGGAAGGAACTGGAGCACGAGAAGAAAACCCACGCAGAAATGGGAAGAATATGCAAACTCCACACAGACAGTTGCCTGTGGCTGGAAGCAAACCTGGCACTGTGAGGCAGTAGTGCTAACTACTGCACTAATCCCTGTGGAATCTCACTAGTTACAGGTTACCAATTTGAAAAATAATCATCCAACATTAATTACCCAATAATATCAAGTTATCAACAAAATTCTAAATGATGCAAATTTTCAAGCCCTTTTTCAATAAATCTTTAAAAATGTTTATGGGATCTCAATGCATTTTTAAAAAATTACAGCATTTTCTTACTGTACTGGTGAAATATTATCACAGCATCCAAACCAAAGTGTTGTGAAGCTTATTTCTAATGTTATTGTAATGTTGCATAAATTTGCCTTCTTAAATTGAACCACTTCATATCTCTCTTCTACTCGAAAAATGAGCATAGCGTCTAATTTCATCTTTTTTTAAAAAATCCTGGACAAAACACTCAATATTATTCCCTTTTAACAATTATTTTCTTAAACCTTTCTACTGATAGATTCAGGTAATCATTTTATAATCTAACTTTAATTGGGTTATTTCAGACTGACATAATTCAGGACCCATTGACACTAACTTGAGCCTGTTGATCAATTAAGAGTATATTTGCTGCCTAGTCTGGATGATAGAACTCATTGTGGCTTTTATTGACTGAAACTGAGTAAAGGATCAGCAGCTAATTTTTATTCATTCATGGGATGTGAGCATCACTGACTAGGCTAGCATTTATTGCCCATTCCTAATTGCCCAGAGGGCAGCTAAGAGTCAACGACGTTGATGTGGTCTGGAGTCATACATAGGCCAGACCAGATAAGCATAACACATTTCTTTCCCTGAAGTGCGTTAAAGAGCCAACATTTTTCTTTTACAACAATCAAGTAGGATTATTTGGTCAACTTTAAGCCAGTTTGTTTTTCGCCTACCCGGATTTTTTTCATCTAATTCAAATTTCATCATCTGTCATGGTGGGATTCGAACCTTGGTCCTCAGGACATTGTTTGTGCATTACCAGTCACGGGGCTTTAGCTCTGATTTCGTCAAGGAAGAAGTGCAAAGATTGCTAATGCTGCTGCTCAGAAAATCACTTAGTGGGAGATTTGAGTCATCCCTGAACCCAAACCAAACCTTGGACATTCTTAATTGAACTGGATTTACGTAGGATGTTTTGCTCTTGTTTGCACTGTTGCAACTTCTGACTTTTGTTGGTCTCATTCTGTTATAAGATGCTTGAACCCAAGTCTATGGCAACTTCAGCTTTTTGAGTCCTGAGGCTTTGCTGAAATTTTTATAGTCCTGGTGTCTCTTTTTGCAAAGATTGTGTACATACAGATGTAATGATGGCTCCTGCAGCTGCAGCCACATTTCTGCATCCAGTTCATTGATTATTTTACATCATGTAGTGTAATGAACAATTTTCCTCAGTGTAAATTTCCCTTTACAGGTGCTTCTCCTTATCCGTGCCTTGTCATCGAAGTAACTTTACAGTGTAGGGCTTGTATTGAAACACGCTTACCTTTTTCAGTATTATGAACCATTAGAACCTCCTCTTCAATCATGCTGCACAGATTTGGCAGCAGAGTCTTTAGGGATTTTTCAGCTTATATAAACAGAGTAAATATTCCTAGAGAATCACATGGCTTCTTTTAAACTAATATTTTCTGGTGATTCAGATAGATAGTGTACTAATGTTAGATGATTTGCATTTCCCACATTATATTCAACATATTTTTCAATAGATTGCTGAATGTTGGATAAATACTGGTTAAATCAATTATTAGGGAGTGAACTCATTGATGGAAGCTGGCCTTTAACCATGTTTTTCGGAGGGAGGGGGAAAGGCATGAGCATGGACAAATGTAGTAAGTCATGTTTGACATGTTTCTATTATATCGGCACTTGTTCACAGTTAACTTGTCACTTTTCAACTAAATTGAGTAAATTGTTAACAGTATAATAATTTAGCTATCACAGTATAAAAAGGTCCACTTTCCAACCATGAATAGATTCAACCTCTTAGTGCTTCTAATGTGTAGCACAGGGATATTTAATGGTAGAATAAAATAGCCATGTCTTAAATGCTGGATAATCTGCTTCCTTGAAAGGAAACGTCATTCCTAGCAGCTTGGGAGTTAGATAATGATTTTGAATATATGCAACTTTTATAGCCCCCCTATTATGTCATTAAACAAAAGCAAATCTACTGGAAAATGATGCTGAGTTTAAATCCTTGTGGCATCATTGAGTATTTGTTTTGACTTTCATTTGTTTGCATTATTTTCTCTGAGTTGAAATGAGTAGATTTTAACTGTCAGTTATGACAGAATAGAGGGTGGGAATGGATCAGTTGTCTGTTACGCACTTGGCCCATTTGTTTCCACTGACGTCTGGAACTGCTGGAACCATTTTCAAGTACCATCGATAGTTAAGATTGCTGCAATGGTTATGCACTCCCCTCTCTTTTGCAATACATTAGAGCTGACTTTATTTGCCTACAGTGCCAAGAATGAACAGTGGTGGACTGGTCATCCATTATAAACTCGAGTGAATCAACTTCGTATATAGAATTAAAAGCAAGGAATATGCAGCTAAGCATAGGATAGTTGGGTGGGGCTCTTGTGGCCCTGCCTCTGAGCCAGGAGGTATGGGTTCAAGTCCCATGTGATCCAGAGGTATGTAATGACATCTCTGAACAGGTTAATTTGGAAAATATCTACAATACTTGAGTGATTCGCTTCTTTCTACTTTGATCTTAGCTGAAGATAGAAACAACCATGTGTGCTTTTAACTTTTCAAGCTTCTTTTGGAGATGAAAGATTATAATTGCTGTGCTAATGCTTTCAGTGCAGTGTTGCTCTTGAAGCTAATAGCTCATTGATTCAAATGCATACAATCATACAGGTCCCTTCCTTTCACAGAGATGTTGATTTTTCTCATGCTGTGGCTGGTGGTCAATTGCTGTCCCATCCTAGCCTAAAAGCAAGAACAATATTGATTGATTGTTAGCAATAATTTGCTATTGCTGTTTTCATAAAATAGTTGAACTGATTTGATGAATTCACAGAAATACAATTTACTGGTGTAAAAAGCAAGAGTTTTTTGAGTATCTACCATGAACAGAAAAGTAGAAAAAATTCCCACTTTTTGTTTGCATCAAACTAAAATGGTGCAACAGCATATCAAAAGCAAACAAATGAATCACTGACCCAGAAATTGATCTTTTTATATAATCCTTAAGGTTGTTTTTTTTTCCTCCTTTAAATTACTAATGTACAAATTGATAATGGTGCAGAGAAGCTAACCTCAAGGGCATTGGCTACCTCCTTAAACAATTAATTCAAGGAGATGCAATTTAGGGGAACTAGACACAAATTGGATCTAGAAAAATAGAGGGAAAGATAGATTAGAGAAAGAGATTAAAAACAATGAAGGTAATTAAAAATTAAAACTTCTCGGAGGTAATGTACTACCTACAGGAGTGATACTTCACAGTTCTGTCGCTTTCTCTTGTCTTCAAAGTCAAGTGGAACATCATTACCAAAATTCACATCTTAACAAGTTCCTTCCAGCATGAACTTCCAGCCCAAAAAGTTTGTGATGAGCTTCATTTATATTTATGGCCCATATCCTACAATCATTCGAAAGTTATTGCAAGATTGATGGTGAGCTGTCATTTTTGTGATGCCAGCAATGGATCAGCATAAAATGTCTAGCAATTCTTGGAGGTTTGCAATTCACTGGGTATCCCTTCTTCAAATTTTGCTCCTCTTTAAAATGTACTTACAATGTTAGGCACTCTGAACACACCATTATTTTCCAGGAAGTTACAAGTGGTTTTGTGTGAAAGAAGATGAGGATTTCGTATGTAAGACGGAAATAGAATGAGCAATCTACCATCTACAATAAACAGACACAAACTTTATCTGAATGAGATTGGATTTTCTGAAGATTGAATGGAGAAATTCCTTTCTTTGTTTGTAGGGACGCTGCCATCCTAAATTTAAGTTAAATCAAATTTCACCTCCCTACCTAAATCTAAAATCCATCAACCTATATTTTTGATTTTGCATTTACCTGAAATTAAAGTTCTTTTTGACGTGCAAAGGTTTTGACTACAACTTTCGATTTTATAAACCAACATTGACAACTCATTGCCCACATACATCTGAGCAGTTTCTTGCTGAACAGTGATAAATAATGAGAATTATTTAAAAAAAACTTACTCAAACCAACATGATTGATCAATTCATTTTCCACAAAGGAAGGTATTTATATTCAAAATGAAAGAACTGTGGATGTTGTAAATCAGGAAAAAAAAACAGAAGTTGCTGGAAAAGCTCAGCAGTTCTGGCAACATCTGTGCAGAAAAAAAAGTCAGTAGCGTTTCAGGACCAGTGACCCCTCCACAGAACTCAGGTGCCAGAGTGCTGCCAGACTCGCTAGGATTTTTATGTTGTTATTTGAGGAATAACATTTTATACAGAAGATGTAGCAGAGCTATGCTTTGCCAGCATTATAGGCAGCTCTTACATGCTTATTTAATCTACAAATCTCATGTTGTGATTTTAAAGGCATGCACTTAAATTGAATATAAAGAGAGGTATGAGCATATGGTTTTGCACCAGCACATTTTAAAAGTAGTGTTGTGTTTATCACAATTAGAACATTAGGCAAAGTCATCTTTAACATTAATAATCAGTTGCTTTTCTTATAGATACACTAATCTGTTTTTTTTAAATGCATGAAATGTGATCAATATTTACTTCCTATGCCTTACTGGCATCCAAGTATGAAATTTAACAAAACATAATACAAAAGAGGAAGGCTTATAAAAAAATAGGTTAAATGGAAAGACAGATATGATCCAGCAAAATATTTGTCATCTAATCATTCCTGAAGGAAGCTAATGTGATGATCTCCCAAGTTATAGCATACACTCCATTTGAAACATACTTTTCCTATTTTGAACTTTTGGCAGTGACGTGTTTTCCCCAGAAATACATGTTCAATATTGTTCTCGGTATATATTTTTTCAAACACCAATTTGAATGGCTCAGCAACCTGTCCTGGCTACTTTGTCCAGAGAATTTGATTTTAATTAAGTCCCAACCTGCTTTTCAGACTGTGTTTATAGAAGTTGCTTATGCCTATTATTATTAGACTCTAAACAAAATATAGATAAAGGTCGGTTTCAGTGAACTATTTCAATCATCCCAAGCCTAGCACCACGTGTTGGTGATGATGGCAAAAGCTGTACAAATAAAGTTAAGGTAGTCTCGTTAACCACTATGTTTATATTGTTTCTCTTCCTTACAGCTATTTTCTACATCACAACATTTAATAGTTTAATCCAATCTAACAATGTTGCCCCATCTGTTTAGAGAGACTGACACTGCATTTCAGTCAATCTCCAAAGAACACACCAATAAGACAAGAATTTAGTGTCAACACTATAGGCTACTTAGTCGGTGATGTTCAAACTTGTATGAAGGTTAGGCGTACCTATGCAAACTAACCTTTGGGGACATCATAAATAAAGAACTGTGGGAAGTAGCCTGAATTACAACATATGTTTCTTCTTCACACACAGGAAGAAATGAAAATGCACAGTCATTATCCAAAATGAGCAAAACTGCTGGAAACTTTTCTTCAAAGGAAAATTCCTCCAGAACGAAACAGATGGTCAAAATGACCTTTTTACCTCCTATCATTTGGGGGTTGTGTCTGCATTTGGTGCAAACATCACAAATTCGAATTGGAAAACTTCACTTAAGTCCATCTGGCAAAACTTATTTCATATCCTTCTAAATACCGAATTAATGATCACTTGATGACAAGTTAAGCATCGTCTTTTATTCTTCATATGTCAAAGGCCAACAGTTAAACTGCAGTTGACTTAGTATGAATCTCTATCTGCTAACTTAGATTGAAATGCTGAATTTCAGAACAGCCTAATTGCCATCCATCAATCACAGATAAAACCATGTGTTTCTGTTTTCATCCAGTATTAGGGTATTGTTAAATTTGAGAGGATGCAGAAAAGATTTACAAAGATGTTGCCAGGACTGAAGGGTTTGAGTTCTATGAAGAGGCTGAATAGATTGGCGCTTTTTCCCCTAAAGCTGAAGGTGTGACCTTAAAAAGGTTTATAAAATTATGACTGGTATGGATAGGGTGAATAACCAAAGTCTTTTTCCTAGGGTGGGGGAGTGAAAACACAGGGTTAAGGAGAAAGGGAAAATATTTAAAAATGATGGAAGGGGTAGCATTTTCATGCAGAAGCTTGTGCATGTACCGAACAAGATGCTGGAGGAAGTGGTGTAGGGCAGTACAGTTAGAACCTTAAAACATATCTGGATGGGAACATGAATAGGAAGAGTTTAGAGGGATATGGGCCAAATGTTGGCAAATAGGACTCCGTCAGATTGGGATGTCTGGTCGGCATGGACAAGTTGGACTGAAGGGTCTATTTCCATCCTGTATGACTCTTTACTCAGTCAAATTGTCAACAAGCTTTAGCATGCTAATACTCCTTTTGCAAAAAGATACGCCCATTTATTAAATTATTTTAGTGAGGAAGTATTTGTGATTTCAATAGTTTAATTAAAGTGAGCTATGAGTATTATAAATTAATTCTTTTGGATCAGCAGGGAGATTGGTTTCAAACTTGAAACTCCTAGTACTCTGTTTTGTTTTTCTTGATGGATTGAGGGAGTCAAAATGAAAGCTGAGTGATCTACTCACTCCCAACTCCATCACTATGTTTTTTCCTTTGTTCATTCATGGGATGATGGCATCGCTGGCCAGGCCAACATTTACTACCCATCCCTAATTTCTTTGGGGACAGTTAAGAGTCAACTCCACTGCTGCAGGTCTGGAGTCACATGTAGGCCAATCCAAGAGAGGACAACAGTTTCCTTCCCTAAAGTATGAACCAGATGGATCTTTCCCAACATTCAACAATGGATTCACAGTAATCATTAGATTCTTAACTCCAGATATTTGTTGAATTCACATTCTACCATCTGCCAAGGAGGGGTTTGAACTTGGATCCCCAGGGCCTTTGGATTAACAGCCCAGTGATAGTACCACTAGGCCAACCCCTCCCCTCTTTCTTGCTCAATCAAGGAGCGGATGGCCAATCTGGTGCAATTGGAGCAATTCAGGCTAAGAAAGGGGCACCCTATGCCTAACTGGCATTGTAGGCTGGGACCTCATGTATTTGGAAGGTAGCACTGTAAACAGGAAATCGTTCACGATCTGAACTGTAAAGGCCATCCCTGCCCCCCATATCAGTTTTCATTTTGCTTACAAGGCTCAAAAAACATTATGAAGGAAGCATACGGGTTCTATGTCTCCCCAGCAACATACACTGTACTTTCAACTATGGTCCTAGGAGCAGATCTTTTCAACTACTCTTGTGCTACTACTCTTGTGCTGTCACCTTGGTGTTGTTGTCACAGCTGGCAGTGGTCATGATCAATTCGTCCAGCGTTTTACATGGCTGCAGTTTTTGAAAACATTTGGAAGTCCTTTCCGACAGCTTCAACGAAGCAGCACGAGGTTGTTCAAACAGGCCCTCAACCTGGAGCATTGCTGAATGCACAAGCAGATTCAAATGGGAAAATGGCAGTGCCTGTTAAAGACTGACATCGAAATGGCAGATAGCTGACACATTGTCTATCTGATTACCTTCTGCAGTTTGGGGGATGTTGTGGTGTTGCAGTAGCATTGTGTTTTGCTGACAAATGCTCAATTATCTCAAATAAAAAAGAACAGGACAGCACAGGCACAGACCCTCTAACCCACCAAGCCTGCACTGACACATAATGCCTTTCTAAACAAATAACCTTTCATCTTTATGTGGTCTGTATTCCTCTGTTCCATACCTACACCTGTTTCTGTCAAGATACCTCTTAAACTTTGCTGTTGAATCTGCTTCAACCACCTCTGCTGGTGCATTGCCCGGCAACTATCACCTAGTGTACAAAATGAAATAAAAACTGCCTCCTGCGTCTCCTTTAAACTTTCCACCTTTTACCTTAAACCTGTGTCCCCTAGTAATTGACATTTCCACCCTGAGAAAAAAGACTCTGACTACCCATTCTATCAATACCTCTCATAGTTTTCTAAATTTCTATCAGGCCACCCTCAGCCTCCAATGGTGAAGTGAAAACAAAACAAATTTCCCCATAGTCAATATTCTACAAACCAGGCAACGTCCAGGTAGATGGTTTCTGTTCCTTCTCCAAAACCTGCACATTGTTCTGGTAGTGTGACAACAAAAACTGAATGCAATCTACCAAATAAGGCCGAATTAAAGTTCTGTACAGCTGCATTATGACTTGCCAATTTTTATACTTTGTGCCTTAGCCGATGAAGACAGGTATGCCAGAGGACTTCTTCACCTCCTTATCCACTTGTGTTGCCACTTCCAGGGAACTGTGGACCCAGAATCCCTACAGTGTGGAAACAGGCCATTTGGCCCAACAAGTCCACACCATCCCTCCGAGGAGTATCCCACCCAGACCCATTCCCCTACCCCTACATTTCCCATGTCTAACCCACCCGACCTAAACAACCCTGAACACTACAGGCAATTTAGCATGGCTAATCCACCTAGCCTGCCCATTTTTGGACTGTGGGAAGAAACCCGAGCACGTGAAGGAAACCCACACAGATGTGGGGTGAACATGCAAAACTCCACACAGACAGTTCCCCGAGGGTAGAATCGAAGCTGGGTCCCTGGTGCCATGCGACAGCTGTGTTAACCATTGAGCCACCATGCCACTGATCTGTCTCCTAGACACTCTGTATGTTCATTCTTTCAAGTGTCTGCCATTTACTGTATACTTTATCCAATGTCCAATATCATTTTATTGTCACGCGTGCTCCGTTTTACAATGTCAGCCCTGCTTATGGTGCCATCTTAGGTACAGGTACCTAGATACAATTCGTGGATACAGCAGAGGGATCAAAGTACTTGCTTCATTACAGAGTTGAAAATAAGTTTAAATATAGAAAAAATTAAGGAGTTAACATGACTGATCTAAGCTAAGGACTGTCCCCTCACACCAGTCTCCATCTAGGACTCACTGCCTCGGAAGCTGCTTCCCATGTGCTGCTGTGGGACATCTTCCTCATGCTGCCCCAGGGATCACTGCTTGTGGTGTTTAGCAGCTCACGGTGTGTGCCTGCAGTTCCCAGAGCACAAGGTACTACTGCCTGTAATGGTTCCTCCGCAGCATCCTGCCCCCGCTCACTCCTGTCACCGTGGCACCCTGTCCCCTCACTCTGTAACGCCACCCTCTGGGAGAGGGGGTGGGGAGGGTTTAGAGAAAGGGAAAACCATGAGTGAGAGAAAAAGGACAGGCGTGCAGAGGAGCTCCAAGGAGCTCCAGCCGTAGCGTCCTACTCTGCCACCATTTTGAATCCAAAAGAATGCCTCTCCTGCATTAAACATTCCAAAATGCATCACCTAGCATTTGTCCAGATTAAGCTCCCCCAATCTTTGTGTCATCTGCATGCTTCCTATTCAGACCACGTGCATTCTCCTCCAAATTATGTATATATGGTATAAACTAGCAGGGTTATAGCATTGACCCCTGCACAACACCACTGGTCAAAGACCTCCAGTCTGGAAAAAACACCCTTCCACCATTACTATCTGTCTTCCATAACCAAAACAGTTCTACATTTGGTATACCCAGCTCACCACGGGTCCCGTGTGACTTCATCTTGTAAATCAACCTGCTGTGAAGGACCTTGTCAAAGGCCTTGCTAAAGTCCATGGAGACAACATTCACCACCCTGGCCTCATCAGTCACCTCTGTCACTTCCTCAAAAAACTCAAACATGTTTGTGAGATACCACCTCCCCTGCGCAAAGCCATGCTGCCTATTATTAATAATAAGCATTTTTCCAAATGTGAGCAAATCCTCTCCCAAAGAATCTCTCTGTTTCCCCATCATTAACATAAGGCTCACTGGACTGTAGTTTCCTGGATTATCCCTTTTGACCTTCATAAAAAAGAAACAACATTGATTATTCTCTGGGAACTCTCCTGTGAATAATGCAGATACAAAGATTTCATACAAGGCCCCAGAAATTTGCTCCCTTGCCTCCCTCTGTATTCAGTGACTGTCTTAGTGCTTTTCAATACATCCAACAACTGTTTTACGTTGACATGCTTTCGAATATCAACATACTGGTCTCTCGACTCACCATCCACCATGTCCTCCTTGCTGAATACTGATACAAAGTATTCATTAAGGACCTCAGCATTTCCTCCAGCTCTGCACTTAAATTCCCTCCTTTGTCCTTGGGTGGACCTACCATTTCCCTATCCTTCCTTCTTAAATACAAATAAAAGGTTTTGGGATACTCCTTATTCCTGTTTGTCAAGAACATTGCATGGCTCCTTTTAGCTCTCTTATTGCTTTAAGTTCCTCCATGTTTTCTTATTCAAGGGCTTTGTCTGCCTTCAGTTTCCTGAATGTCATGTTTTCTTTTCTCTCTTTTTGACTAAGTGCACAATTTCTCTCATCGTCCAGGACTCCCAATTCTTGCCGTCCTTATCCTTCACCTTCACAGGAGCAGGCTGGTCCTGAGCTCTAACTGGCCTTTGAAAGATTCCCACATGATGATAAGATGTGGATTTACCCTCAAACAGCTGCTCCCAATCTACATTCCCCACCCAGGTTCCTGCTTAATATTGTCATAGCCTTCACCTAATTTGGGCTTTTACCTGAGGACTACTCTTTTCCTTATTCGTAAGTAACTTTAAACTTATGCAGTTATGGTAATTGTTCCCGAAATGCTCCCCACTGAAACTTTGATCACCTGGCCAGGCTCATTCCCTAAATACCAGACCTGGTTTGGCCCCTAGTTGGATGATTTACCTATTGCTTCAAGAAACCTGCCTGGATGCACCCAACAAATTGTTCTCCATCCAAGCCCCTGGCTCTAAGGGAGTCCCAGTCAACATGGGGGAAGTTGTCTCTGTTAGAGTAAAGAGAAAAGTTGGCATGTTTAGAGATCCATGGCTGATGATAGAGACTCTTGTCAGGAAAAAGAAGAAAGCATACATTGGATTTAAGCTATCAGGCTCAACTGAATCCCTGGATGACTATAAAAAGTGTAGAAGCACACTTAAGAGGGAAATCAGAAGAGCAAAAAGAGGGTATGAGATGGATTTGACACTAAGGTTAAAGATAATCCCAAGAGGTAGTTTAACCATATTAGGAGTAATGAGATGGCTAGAGAGAGAATAGATCCACTTATAGATCAGCATGGCTGTCGATATATGGAGCTACAAGAGATGGGGGAGATTTTTAATGAATATTTCTCCTTAAAATCCTGGATGCTAAGGAAATCAGCGAAAAAGGTGGGGATATTTTGAGCCACATACATATTACCAGAGAGGAGGTGTTTGCAGCCTTAAAGCATATTAAACTGGATAAATCCCCAAGGCGTGATTAAATCCATCTTTGCACATTGTGGGAGGCTAGGGAAGAACTTGCAGAGATTTTTGCTTCGTCTTTAGCCACTGGCGAAATTCTGGAAAATTGGAGGATGGCTAATGTTGTTCCACAGCAGTCTTGTTGTTTTCACATTTTTCCATAATATATCCCACATATCTGTTCTTCTCTCACCCGACAGCTGTTGGAAGGCCTGTAGTATAATCTCATCAAAGTGACTGCACTCTTCCTGTTCCTGAGCTTTACCCATATGACCTCAATGGCACTGCCACATCACTCATTGGATGAGCCCCCCAAGGCGTCCTCCTTCAGTACAGCTGTGATATTATCTAATTAATAATGTAACTCCCCCATCTCTTTTATATCCCTCATGCCTGAATCATCTCAATCCAGGAATATTAAGCTGCCAGTCTAGCGTCTCTCTCAACCAAGTCTCTGTAATAGCTACAACATCATAGTTACGTGTACTAATCCAAGCTCTAAGTTTATCTGCCTTATCTGTTATGCTGCTTGCATTAAAACAAATACATCCCAGACCATCAGTCCTGCTGTGTTCAACAATCTCTCCCTGTCTGTTCTTCCTCCTAGCCTTACTGACCTTAGTCTCTAACTGCTGCTCAGTTATTTCACTTGTTGATCTTTTCTTTTCACACTTCAGCTGGTTCACTTGTAGGTTGCTAACCTACAATTCTAAAAATCCAGACACTTAACTAAATTATCTAATGCCTTTATTATTCATCTGCACTAAGTTTTAAGGTCCTCAGCCCTGAACTCACTCTTGGACATGTTAATTTTTCTCTCTTCCCATTTAAACTCTTTTGATTGCTTCGTCATTGATGGCTATGCCTTTCACTGCTTAGACCCTAACCACTGGAAATTCTTCCCTCAGCCTATTGGCTTCTCTAACTTTCTCTGGTTTCTGATAGTTTGATCATAACAACCAGGACCCAGTCACGTGCTAAGGGGAATGAATATGTGAATCTTTGGAATTCTTAGCTTAAGTGCTGTGCTCTGTTTTTGAATATATTTCATGTTTTTTGAATATATTTAAGGCTGGTGATAGGCAGATATTT
Source organism: Stegostoma tigrinum (assembly GCF_030684315.1). Taxonomy (NCBI): domain Eukaryota; kingdom Metazoa; phylum Chordata; class Chondrichthyes; order Orectolobiformes; family Stegostomatidae; genus Stegostoma; species Stegostoma tigrinum. The sequence continues at coordinate 66,478,088 of NC_081354.1, forward strand.
GGTCTCTCAGGAAATTAAGGAATTTGGGCAGCAAATGGGAAATTGGAGTTGAAGCCCAAGACCAATCATGTTCATATTGAATGGTGGATCAATGGATGATATAAATGATGTTTGTGTTCTTGTATGTCTCCTTTAACATGCTTTTAATAGCTTTTTGACAAATGTTCTATGACTTTTGTAGCTCAGTGTTAAATTCAGTTTGATAATTATTCCCGGAGTCCACTTAAGGATATTTTAATACAATAAGGGACTGTATGAATGTAAGTTACTGTATATCAAGTAGAACTTCTTTATTTATTTGACATCAGTCAGAGCAGATTTGATTTCCACAAGTACGTTGAAACCTACTTATGGATGATGACTCTCAACAATACTTCCCTTTGCTTTCATGGTGGAGGTGCTTTTTTATCTTAGTATGAGGAATCTGTTGTTCTGTTTATAGACTCATAGAGTGAAACAGCATAGAAACCAGTCCTTCAGCCTACTATGCCTATACCAACCAACAAACACCAAACTACACTAATTCTATTTACCTAAGCTTGCCCCATAGACAACTGTGCCCTGACATTTTCAATACTGATCCAGATGCTGCTTTTTTTTTGCAAGAATATTCGTGTCCACCATCCTCTCATACGATAGCTTTTGCTCATTAGAATGTTACAGCAACAGAGTGCAGATAACAATCATGTAATAATCAAGTGCTAATTAGAGTTTTATTTGTTTTTTATAAAAGTTGAATTTATTTACATTTTAAAAATCTAATAATGGTGAGAAAGGCACTACATAGTTTTTTTTCCCCTACCTTCTGTTGATCTCACTCTAATCTCATAGTATCTTACATAAATATTACTATTTTGTTGTGAAATATATATATTTTTTCAAATTCTCTTTCATTTAAAGCTTAATTTTGAATCTTTGAGATGTTAGTCACAGAAAAGAATGGTGGACATTTCTGGGTTTTTTTCCAGAAAACATTTTGCATGAATTATTGGGATGATAATAGAGTAGAAATACTTAATGTCATAACAGATATTTGGCACAGATCAATGCTTGCCATTTAATATTGACATTCTCATTAAAGTATCATTAATTGGCAACATTGCGAACGGTTACAAATCTCAGAAACAGATAACTATTGACATTTTAGCATGATAATTACTGCAGGAAATGAAAGCAGTTGTCAATGACATTAATGACTAAAATAATAATTTTATAAAATGATCATTAGATGGCATCATTTTCTGAACAAATTGCTATAGAGGCATTTGCTATATTTCTCATTTGTGACTTAATGAAAGAAAACCTTATTTGTGAACTCTGTTTATTTCAGCAAATCGAATGCAAACATTTAATTTTAAAATAGTTGCAATCATGTTAGTGCTACAGGATAACAAAATAATAGAAACTGAGGTTACAAGGTGTAGAGCTGGATGAACACGGCAGGCCAAGCAGCATCCGAGGAGCAGGAAAGCTGACGTTTCGGGCCTGAGAAATGGGGGAGGGGAAGGGGGTTCTGAAATAAATAGGGAGAGATGGGGAGACGGATAGAAAATGAATAGAGGAAATGATAAATGAGAGGAGACAGGCCGAAGACGTGGGGGTGGAGCCAGTAAAGGTGATTGCACGTTGGGAGGTAGGGAGGGGATAGGTCAGTCCAGGGAGGACAGACAGTTCAAGGGGGCGGGATAAGGCTAGTAGGTAGGAAATGGAGGTGCAGCTTGAAGTGGGAGGAGGGGATAGGTGAGAGGAAGAACAGGTTAGGGAGGCGGGGACAAGCTGGGCTGGCTTTGGGACGCGGTAGGAAGAGTAGAGATTTTGAAGCTTGTCAAGTCCCACAAGGAGCTCGAACAGTTCATCCACTTCACCAACACCTTCCACCCCAACCTTAAGTTCACCTGGACCATCTCTGATACCTCTCTCTCCTTCCTGGACCTCTCTGTTTCCATCTCTGGCAACCACCTGGAAACCGATATCCATTTCAAGCCCACCGACTCCCACAGCTACCTAGAATACACCTCCTCCCACCCACCTTCCTGCAAAAATGCCACTCCCTATTCCCAATTCCTTCGCCTCTGCTGCATCTGCTCCCAGGATGAGGCATTCCACTCCCGTACATCTCAGATGTCCTTGTTTTTCAAGGACCATAGCTCCCCCCCGACCCCACCCAGTGGTCGAGAGCGCCCTCGACCATATCTCCCGCATTTCCTGCAACTCATCCCTCACACTCCTTCCCTGCAATAACAACCAAACACAATCCCCCTCATCCTCACATTACACCCCACCAACCTTCAGATCTAACACATCTAACGCATCATCCTCTGACACTTCCGCCATCTGCAATCCAACCCCACCACCAAAGACATTTTTCCCTCCCCACCCTTATCAGCTTTCCAGAGGGACTACTCTCTCTGGGACTTCATTGTGCTCTGCACACTCCTCTCCAACCCCACCACACCCGGCACTTTTCCCTGCAACCGCAGGAAGTGCTGCATCTCCTCCCCACTATCCCCATTCCAAGTCTCAAGAAAACTTTCCAGCATAGGTTCACCTGCACATCTGCTAATGTGGTATATAGTATCCTCTGTTCCCGATGTAGAGGAGGCCACAACGGGGAAACCAAGCGGAGGCTTGGGGACCGCTTTGCAGAACACCTATGCTGGGTTTGCAATAAACAACTGCACTTTGCAGTCGCGAACCATGTCAACTCCCCGTCCCACTCCTCAGATGAAGTGTCCATCCTGGGCCTCCTGCAGTGCTACAACGATGCCACCTGAAGTCGCAGGAACAGCAACTCATGTTCCACTTGGGAACCCTGCAGCCCAATAGTATCAATGTGGACTTCGCAAGCTTCAAAATCTCGCCTCCCCCTATCGCATCCCAAAACCAGCCCAGCTTGTCCCTTCCTCCCACCTATCCCATCCTCCCGCTGCACCCCCATTTCCTACCTACTAGCCTCATCCCACCCCCTTGACCTGCCTATCCTCCCTAGCCTAACCTAACTCCCCACCTACAATCACTTTTACTGGTTCCATCCCTGCCTCTTTGACCTGTTTGTTTCCTCTCCACCTATCTTCTCCTCTATCGATCTTCTATCCGCCTCCGTCTCTCTCCCTACTTGTTTCAGAACTCACTTCCCCTCCCCCATTCCTGAAGAAGGGTCTAGGCCCGAAACATCAGTTTTCCTGCTCCTCTGATGCTGCTTGGCCTGCTGTGCTCATCCAGCTGTTATCTCCTTGTTATCTCAGACTCTCCAGCATCTACAGTTCCTACTATCTCCTAAACTATGAGGTTGCTCTGCTGAATAAAACACTGCTCATTTTGTAGACATCAGATACTCACTCAACTTGACCTCAGAATGGTAGATGTGAATACTCTGTAACACATGAAACATGTGAACTATTGGTCTTGTTTGCATTTTTAATTGCTTGCTTTTGTGCCTTTAGTGTGATTTATGTCACAAGTTGTAAGAGGCATTGTTCCGAGAAAGACAATTTTTTTTCCATGCTACAGTAGTGATTGTATATAAGTCTATTTTTCTTTCATTTCTTGATTTGATCTGATAAGAGTTTGAATGTAATTTTGGGGAAAATTGAACTTTCGCTGTAAACTATTCAGGTGATGAGAATAAGCCACACAGTACAATGAAGATACAAGTGAAGGATCACCACTGCTGTTTTGTTGGTTTTATCTCAGTTCTGTTTATCATTTTAAGGGACACCTGCTCTGTTTCTCTTTTACACAACTCAAAGAAAATGGAAGAAAAATAGTGTTTCTAATCATCATTCAAAATTAACTTTTTAGTTTACTCCAGCATGTTAAATTTAGTCATCAGTGTTGAAAAGATAACCATCTAATAATTTTCATGATAATGCAAAGGACCCCAGGTCATCTATATTAACCATTTCTAAATGTTCTCATCACTACGCCAACAAAAAGAATATTGTGCCAAATAGCTGTTTTTTGGTATCATTTCTTTCTCTCATTATTACTCCTTCCTTTCTCCCCGAAATTTCTTCCCTCGTCAATTTTTGTTCTCCTCCCTTTCTGAACCACTGCTATCTTGTTTTAAAACTGTTGTGAGCCATGTATTCAAAACCCAAATGTTTTAGAATATTACTTTCAATTTTAGGAATTTAAGGGTTAAAAACTCACCTCCTGAGTCCCTATTGCCTGTCCACCATCTACAAGACACAAGTCAGGAGAGTGATGAAATACTTCCTGCTTGCCAGGATTAGTGCAGGTCCACCAACTATCAAGTAGCTTGACTTCAGCCAGCATAATGCATCCCGCTTGATTGGCACCACATCCACAAACAGCCAGTCGCTGGTCCACCTATCCTCAGTTGCAGAAATGGGTATCATCTACAAGATACACTATGGAAATTCACCAAGATTTTTAAATAGCACCTTCCAAATGCATAACCACTAACATCTAGAGGGCAAGGGTAACAGATGTATGGGAGCACCACCACCTAAAAGTTTCCTTCCAAGCCACTAACCCACCTGACTTGGAACTATATCACTGTTCCTTTAGTGCTGCTGAGGCAAAATCCTGGAACTCCCTCCTTAAGGGCATCGTGGGTCCACTACAGCACATGGACTGCAGCTGTTCAAGAAGGCAGCTCATCACCACCTTCTCAAGATTGGTGAGGGATGTCAATAAATGCTGGTCCGGCCAGTAATGTCCACATTCCTAAACTGAATTAAAAAAATGTTCGGTGAGCCAAAGAAGATGAATGGTAGTTAGGCCTGCACCAAAGCAGAGAAATAATAACTTTATAATTCACTGCATGGAATGTTGATTACGCTTAACTTTGAGATTTGTGAGGGAGAAAGAAGTTGGAAGATTTTCATAGTTTTAAGCTAGAGGAAGAAATCTGTGGTCGTCATAATTGAGTCTTGTGGCAGAAAACTGGTGGCAGTTAGTTTGGAAAGCAGTGAGAAAGCAAATGTGTATTTTCTAGCTGCCAAGATAGGGAACTTAGGAATCCACAATAGTAAGATCTTAATAAGTAAGGAAATGTTGTGCAATCACTTAGCCAAAAACTAATGGAAGGATTTCTATAAATGTTGTAACTTGGAGAAATCTGAAACACTAAGAAGAATTAAGGTACATTCCAGAAGGCTGTGATATAATTCTTTTAAGAAGGGAATGTACTTTCAAGATTCCTAATGTTCAAGGAACCACTTTAAAAGGGATTAAAAAAAATAGAATGAGCTAATGGCATAACAAGTTAGAAGTTGCAGTGATACATTGTCATGTTAATTATACTTGCTTTGTTTTTTTATATATGTAATGAATATTGTTTTCTCCTAATGTAAAATCTTGCGATATAGTTTGTCTGTTAATAACGGGCATTCAGAATTCCCTTTAAATATTAATCATCTTCAACAGGTCGTAATATAGATTATTGAAAGAATACAAGGGACAGAAAGAATGTGTTTCACGAAGAGCAGTGTTGGTTCAGAAAGAAGTGAGTTTCAGAACGCAAAATGGTTCTCCATCTTGGAGAACCAGCACCAGCATCTCAGAGAAGCAGTCACAAGACCATGGACCCTGGCATCTGATACATACAAGTTTCACCACATCGTAATGGTACATCTCTGATTCATTTACAGTGTAGTTCTGCATTTTGGAGTCCACTAACACCTCGCATTATAATAGTGCTCCCAGGACACTATCCATGCAGGGACAAGCACCCATCTCATTCTTTGGATCAGGCTTAGCGTTAGAGTTAGGGTTGCTTCCCAAGACTTCTTGCTCACTGTCTTAGTGCTCACTCACTTTGTACCTGCTTCAATGCTCACAGCATTCTTGCCTCAACTTGCCTTTTGCCACTTTGTTTTCTCAGCCAGAGCTCAATGTCTCATCTTTTGACTTGCCTTTTAACACAGATACAAAGCCAGGCAGCTTCACATGACTATCACCAGTCATCATTCAAAGGAGTGGACTTCTGGTTGTATGGAAACATTCCACATCAATGTCACATTTGGGTGACATGACAGCCTTTTACACAGCAATCACACATGTGTATCGACCAAGTGGTCATGCCTCAAGTTAAAGGGTGATAGTCCTCAGTCAAGTCAAGGGAGATATTCTTCAGTCCGGGGATCCTGGGACCTTGTGTCAAGGGCAGCATCTGATAGCAGTCCAGGGACTCGGGCAAAGTCAGTTGGCTGCTTGGGAACAGTCAGGGTCGGATGGGTCCATTTTCCTCTACTGACAGGTGAGGAGGCCACAGTCACTCATGTGGGTCTGGTGAAACCAGTCTGGGGAGCCAAGGGAAGACTGTTATGGAGTTGTACAGAAATAATTCTGGTGACCCTTTACAGATCATTTGGGAATCCATCAAAGTCATTCAAGTGGACAGACCATTGTCAGTGCTGTAAGTCTGTCCGGTAAAAGTCAAAGCTGTTGGGACCAATGCTGTGGAAGGGAACTGAGGAAACTTACTTGTGGTGTTTGGAGACAATTTCCTGGAAAGCACAGGTGATTACAGTTATGAATGAATAAAGCATTGAAGTGAAAGGGTTAGTTCAAGAAGGGTGGTATCAAAAGCCAGCAGCACACAGGCCTCCATAGAGGAACCATGCATTATCTGGCACGTTTACTTGATATACCGTGGGGCTGGTGGAGTAATCTATTAAGATGAAGGGTTAGGTGGATGATTTGGGTGGGGATTTAGGGAAGTTTAAAGCCTATGGAGTTGATGTGGAGGGACACCAAGAAGAGAACATTTGTTCATTTGGAGGCTCACCATGTGTAAGAGACTAAGTTTGAGGCTCACTGAGGTTGAGGACTAACTGTTATTTACTTCCATTATGCTGCAATTAACAGGTGGAGCTGAAAATAACTTCCCCGGGGGTGTGAGCTCTTTGTTTTGTTAGTCTTTGCTTTTCCAGCTATTTCTGTTTTTGTTTCTGATTTACGGTAATTGCATTTCTTTTGATTTTTTAAATAGAAACAGTGCATTCAGCCCAGCATATCTATGTCAAACTGTACTAATCCCATTTTACTTGCAACTCGGTCCTTAGCCCACTATTCCCTGGCAATTTGAGTATTCCTTCATATGCTTCATAAATGTGGCAAGAGAATCTGCCCCTATCACCCTGTCAGGCAACACATTCCATATTTCTATCAGCCTCTGGGTAAAACAGTTCTTTCTCAGATCTCCTCTAAACCATTTGCTCCTCACCTTAAACTTTTGCCCTCTGGTCTTGGACATGTCTGCCATTGGGAAGAGATTCTCTTGACCTACACAATTCATGCCATTGATAATTTTGTAAACCTCAATCAGATCCCCCCTCAGCCTCCTCTGCTCCAGGACAAACAAACCCAGCCTATCCAGTCTCTCCTCAGAACTGAGGCTTTCCATCCCAGGCAACTTCCTGGTGAATCTCCTCTGCACCCTCTCGAGTACAATCATGTTCATCGATAGTGAGGGGACCAGAACCCCACATAATGCTCCATCTGTGGCCATACCAATGTTTTATAAAGTTGTAGTGAGACTTCCTTGCTCCTATACTCTGTGCCCCAGCTAATGAAAGCAGGCATCCTTATGCCTTCCTCCCCACCCTATCTCCCTGTGCTGACACTCTCGGGGCTTATTAGACTTGTACGCCAAGGTTCGTTTGTTCCCCAGTACTTCTAAGCTATCATTCATTGCATATATTATTTCCTTATTAAGTCTCCCAAAATGTATCACCTTGCACTTATCAGGATTAAATTCCATCTGCCATTGCTCTACCCAATTTATCTTTTACTTTTGTTAATTCACGAGATGATGGCATCGCTGACTAGGCCAGCATTTATTGCCGATCCCTAATTGTCCAGAGGGCAGTTATGAGTCAACCACGTGGCTTTAGGTCTATAGCCACATGTAGGCCAGACCAGGTGAGCTTCCTTAAAGTATATTCGTGAACGAGATTGGTTTTTCCAACAACCAGCAATGGATCCATGGTCATCATGAGACTCTTAATTCCAGGTGGTTATTGAATTGAAATTCTTTCAGCTGCTGTGGTGGGATTTGAACCCAGGTCCCTAAAACATTAGCTGTGTCTCTAGATTAACAGTCCAGCAATAATATCACTAGGCCATTGCCTCCCCTATACGCTGATCAACATCTGACTGTAGCCTGTGACCATCTGCTTCACTGTCAGCAGCAGCATCAATTTTTGTGTCATTTTCTTACTTACTAATTATACCTTCTACATTTACATCCAAGTCATTAATGTAAGTAACAAACAGAAGAAAGTGGCAAGAATAACGAGCTCGGTGGATGATTTGGGTGGGAATTCAGGGAAGCTTGAAGCCTATGGGGTTGATGCGGAGGGATCCCGAAAACAGAACATTTTTACATTTAAAAGTCCACTATATATAAGAGACTGAGTTTGGGGCTCATTGGTTGAGAACTAACTGCTATTTACTTCCATAATACTGTAATTATCAGGTGGAGTTTCACCAGCCCACAGCATATCAAGTAAACATGCCAGTTCAAGTAATGCATGCTCCCCTGTGGAGGCCTTCGTGCTGCTGACTATTGATACCTTCCTGAATTAACCCTTTCATTTCAATGCTTTATTCCTTCACAATTGTAATCACCTCTACTTTCATTGTCTTAAAAACTCCACAGGCAAGTTTCCGAGGTTCCTTCCCAAAGCATGAGTCTCAACAATCTCCCTTTGACTTTTACCGGACAGACCAGCACCAATCTCTGTGGCTCTAGGCTTATAATTACAAAAACAACCCCCCACCATCACTCTTTACCTCCTATTTGCAAGCCAATTTTGGATTCAGTTTAACAAAGTGTGAAGCTGGATGAACACAGCAGGCCAAGTAGCATCTCAGGAGCACAAAAGCTGACGTTTCAGGCCTAGACCCTTCATCTGATCAAGGGTCTAGGCCTGAAACGTCAGCTTTTGTGCTCCTGAGATGCTGCTTGGCCTGCTGTGTTCATCCAGCTTCACACTTTGTTATCTTGGATTCTCCAGCATCTGCAGTTCCCATTATCTTTGGATTCAGTTTGTTAGCTTGCCTTGGATCTTGCTTTTTGGACCAGCTTTCCATGTGGTCCACGTCGTTAAGTCCATGTAAACTACAATAATTGCACTACCCTCGTTAATATATTTAGTCAGTTTTTCAAAACTCAATTAAATTAGATAGGACCTTCCTTTAACAAATGCATGCTGACTGTTCCCGATCAATCCCTGCTTTTCCAAGAGTTGATTTAATTCTATCCTTCAGAACTTTTTCCAATAATTTCCTGACTGCTGACATCATACTAATTGGTCAGTAATTACCTAGCCTGCCCGTCTTGAACAAAAAATCCACATTAGCGATCCTCCAGTCATCTGGCATTTTATCTATGGTCAGCAAGTTATTAATTATATCCACCAGGGTCCAGCAATCTCCTCCCTTGCCTCCTACTGCAGCCTAAGATACTTCGCTTCAGGCCCTGGGGATTTGTGCACTTCTATGCCTATTACAACGTCTAACACCTCTTCCCTATTAATCGTAGTGTGTTTTAGAACTTCACCCATCCCAGCCAAAATCCCCAGCTAAAATGTCTTTCCCCTCTGTGAGTACGGATGAAAAATATTCAATTAGGATCTCATTCACAACCATTGGCTCCATGTCCAGGTTGCCCGTTAGATCTATAATTGGTCCCACTCTTTCTCTTACTCCTAATATACTTATATAAAGTCTTGGGGTTTTTCTTGATTCCACCTGCCAAAGATATTTTGTGGCCCCTGTTTGCCCTCCTGATTTACTTTATAAACAACCTCCTGTACTTTTTACTTTTGAAGGACCTACCCTGTGTTTTAATGCACAATACCTGACATATGCTTCCTTCTTTTTCACGAAGCTCTCAATGGATGCAACTAGGTAGCCACAATCGTGAGAATGTACTTACAATTATCACCCATGCGACCTACCTGCCCTTGTCAGGGTCTGCTTATGAAGAACATATAACAGTACAGCACAGGAACAGGGCTTTCAGCCTCATATATCTGTGCCATCCATAATGCCATTCATCTTTAACCCTATCTGCTTGTGCGTGGCCCATATCCCTCTATTTCTTGTTTGTTCATGTATCTGTCTAAGTGCCTCTTAAATGCTGCCACTGTCTAGACTTTTTCCAACCCTCTGGAGTGCATACCAGGCACATACCACCCTATATTTGAAAAACTTGCCTTTCACATCTTTAAACTTTCCCCCCTCTCACCTTAAACCTATGGTCCCGAGCATTTGACATTTGCACCCTGCGTAAAAGACTCTGACTAACCACCCTATCAATGCCTCTCATACTTTTATTTACTTCTACCAAGTTGCCCTCAGCCTCCAATGTTCTGGCAAAAACAATACAAGTTTGCCCAATCTCTCCATACAGCTAATTGAATCCAATTCAAACAAAATCCCGTTAAATCACTTTTTCACCCTCTCCAAAGCCTCAACATCATTGTTATAGCATGGCAACCATAAATGTACCCCAAAGATGGCCTAACTAAAGTTTTACGCAGCTGCAAAATTACTTGGCAAATGTTGTACTCAATGTGCTAACTGATGAAGGCAAGCACATCGCACACTTTACCACCTTATCCTGCTTGGGACTTTAATGGTTCAATCTATGGAATAATTGCTTGACACTGAGCCAGTACCAGGAACACTGGTGATCACTTTCCCTGTTTAGCTTTGTTAATGTAGTATGCAACAATCAGAGATACTCTAATTGATAGATAGTAAAATGTGAGGCTGGATGAACACAGCAGGCCAAGCAGCATCTCAGGAGCACAAAAGCTGACGTTTCGGGCCTAGACCCTTCATCAGAGAGGGGGATGGGGAGAGGGAACTGGAATAAATAGGGAGAGGGGGGGAGGCGGACCGAAGATGGAGAGTAAAGAAGATAGGTGGAGAGAGTATAGGTGGGGATGTAGGGAGGGGATCGGTCAGTCCAGGGAAGACGGACAGGTCAAAGAGGTGGGATGAGGTTAGTAGGTAGATGGGGGTGCGGCTTGGGGTGGGAGGAAGGGATGGGTGAGAGGAAGAACCGGTTAGGGAGGCAGAGACAGGTTGGACTGGTTTTGGGATGCAGTGGGTGGGGGGGAAGAGCTGGGCTGGTTGTGTGGTGCAGTGGGGGGAGGGGACGAACTGGGCTGGTTTAGGGATGCAGTAGGGGAAGGGGAGATTTTGAAACTGGTGAAGTCCACATTGATACCATTAGGCTGCAGGGTTCCCAGGCGGAATATGAGTTGCTGTTCCTGCAACCTTCGGGTGGCATCATTGTGGCAGTGCAGGAGGCCCATGATGGACATGTCATCTAGAGAATGGGAGGTGCAGTGGAAATGGTTTGCGACTGGGAGGTGCAGTTGTTTGTTGCGAACTGAGCGGAGGTGTTTTCTGCAAAGCGGTCTCCAAGCCTCCGCTTGGTTTCCCCAATGTAGAGGAAGCCGCACCGGGTACAATGCAACAAACGAGGTTGCAGGAACAGCAACTCATATTCCGCCTGGGAACCCTGCAGCCTAATGGTATCAATGTGGACTTCACCAGTTTCAAAATCTCCCCTTCCCCTACTGCATCCCTAAACCAGCCCAGTTCGTCCCCTCCCCCCACTGTACCACACAACCAGCCCAGCTCTTCCCCCCCACCCACTGCATCCCAAAACCAGTCCAACCTGTCTCTGCCTCCCTAACCGGTTCTTCCTCTCACCCATCCCTTCCTCCCACCCCAAGCCGCACCCCCATCTACCTACTAACCTCATCCCACCTCCTTGACCTGTCCGTCTTCCCTGGACTGACCTATCCCCTCCCTACCTCCCCACCTATATTCTCTCCACCTATCTTCTTTACTCTCCATCTTCGGTCCGCCTCCCCCTCTCTCCCTATTTATTCCAGTTCCCTCTCCCCATCCCCCTCTCTGATGAAGGGTCTAGGCCCGAAACGTCAGCTTTTGTGCTCCTGAGATGCTGCTTGGCCTGCTGTGTTCATCCAGCCTCACATTTTATTATCTTGGAATTCTCCAGCATCTGCAGTTCCCATTATCTCTGAAACTCTAATTGATGTTGTTTCTTTCTTTCCTTCAAACTATGTCTCCAATTCAGTCTTAGATACTCCTGCTGAGGTGCAGGAACCCTGCCCTAAAGCAAAGCCTGCTGGCCTTGGGGTTTGGTCATGTGAAGAATAGCCAATTAGCCTAACATCTGTTATTAATTGCTAACCAAATATTAAATAAGTCATGGCAGCACATTCAGAAAATCATAATCTTATCAAGCAGAGTCAGCGTGCATTCATGAAGGGGAAATCATATCAGACTAATTTATTTGCATTTTTTAAGGAAGTTTGCCCCAGAGTGGATCGAGAGGAACCAGATAATGTGCTGTGTTTGCACTTCCAGAAGGGATTCAACAAGGCACCTCCCAAAAGGTTACATTGTAAGACAACAGCCCATGGTGCTGAAGATAATATATTAGTGTGGATAGAGAACTGGCTCATGAGCAGTAAACAGCAAGTGACAATGAAGTGTTCTTTTTCAAGTTAGCAACCTGTAACCAGTGGGGTTCCACAGGGATCAGCATTGGGACAGTAGCCGCTTATAATGTACATTAATGTCTTGGAGGAAGCAAGCTAATGTTGTGCTGCCACATCTGCAGATGATACAAAGATAGTTGGAAAATTGGATGCAAGCAGTTTACAGGGGGATATTGAAAGGTTAAGTAAGAGGGCAAAAAGCTGGTAAATGGACTATTATGTGGGAAAATATGATGTTGTTCATTTTGGAAGGGAGAACAAAAGAACAGAATACAATTTAAATGGAGAAAAACTGCAGAAATTTGCAACACCAAAGGACTTGGGAGTACTTGTGCATGAAACACAGAAAACTAGCCCACAGGCACAGCAGATAGTCAGGAAGGCTAATGGAATATTCACTGTTACTTCAACAGGGTTGGAGTAAAAGAGTGGGGAAGTCTTATTGCAAACATAAAAGGTGCTGGTGAGACCCATATTTGGTGTACTGTGAACAGTTTTAGTCCTGTTATTTAAGAAACAATATTGTTTCATTGGAGACGGTTCAAAGAAGGGTCACAAAAATGATCCCCAGTATGGTGGGATTGTCTTATGAGCAAAGACTAAACAGGCTGGGACTCCGCTCACTGGAGGTTAGAGGAATGACAGGTGATCCCATTGAAAAATGTCGGATTCTTGAGGGGCTTGACAGGGTAACTGCTGAGAGGATGTTTCCCCTCATAGGATAGTCTCGATCCAGAGGGCATTGCGTCATAAATAAAGGTGTCAATTAAAAATGAGGTGAGGAGGAATTGCTTCTTTTAGAGGATTGAGAGTCTTTGGAACTCATTGCTAGAAAGAGCTGTGGAGGCAAAATCCTTGTGTGTTTAAAGCGAGATAGATAGATACTTGATCAGTGGAAATCAAGTGTTACAGGGAATACTGGATCAGCCATGATCCTGTTGAATGGCGGAGCAGGTTAAAGGAACTAAATGGCCTACTCCTGTTCCTAGCTCGATTGGTCTGATGGTCCACAACCAAAGCAGGACACCAGTTTCCCCTTGGCCCCCAGGCCCGTTAAACGTCTTACACCATGCAGGGCATCTCCAGGCTGCCAATGCTTCGCCAGCTTCACAATAATCTTTTAAGTATGGCACTGGCACCAGGGATCCAGTGATATCCCGGCAATGGTGAGTACTTTCTTCAAAGAGTTGGATTAATAGCAGATGAGCCAGGCACCATAGGGACATGGGACATAGCTAACGAAGGGAGTTTAGGTCAATAACGTTGGAAAACTCACTCAGCCTTGGGGAGAAAACCCCCTGAACCTCTCAAAAATAATGCAGCCAAATTCTGATACAAAGTTTTAATAATGGGTGCATAGAGTACAAAACAAAGCGGTAATGTTGAACTTGTATAAGGCAGTGTTAGACCTCAACTGGAAGTTTGTAAGCAATTCTGGGTGCCACATTATAGGAAGGGGATGAACACATTTGAGAGAGTGCAGAAGCAATTTCTGAGAATGGTTACAGGAACAAGGAACTCCAGTTCTCTGAAGGGTCTAGGCCCAAAATGTCAGCTTTTGTGCTCCTGAGATGCTGCTTGGCATGCTGTGTTCATCCAGCTTCACACTTTGTTATCTTACTCCAGTTATGAGGATAGATTGAAGAAGTTAGGACTGTTCTCCTTGGAGAGAAGAAGGTCAACAGAAGATGTGATATAGGTTTTCAAAATTATGAGTAGGCCAAAGAGTAGATATGGAGAAATTTTACCAATTTGTAAAAGGAACAAAAACAAGAAGGCATAGATTTCAAGTGATCTGCAAAAGAAACAAGGGTGAGGTGAGGATTTTTTTCCCACTCTGATAGGTTATGGATTGAACTGCCTCAAATTATGGAGGAGGCAGACTCAATTGAGACATTGAAGGGGGCATTAGATGATAACTTGGATAAAAATAATCTATGCGGAAAAAGCAGGAGATTGGCATTAGGTAATAAAGGTCAGATAACAAGCTGGTGCAGGCACTAAGGGTTGAATAGCCTTCTTTTGTTCCATATGACTTCTGTGTTTCTATGGATCTGTGATCTTTTGCACTGATGTATTGAAATCCCATGTTATTGTAATTAATGACGTTTGTAGAGGCTTCTCCTCCAGGGAGATGTTTAATTGTTCACCACCTTTCAACACTTGATGTGTTAGAACTACAGAGCTTAGATCTGACTCATTGATTGTGGATTCACTTCATCTATCACTTGTTGCTTACACTGGTTGGAACGCAAATAGTCCTGTTTTGTAGTTTTTTTAACACCCAAAGCTGCAGCAAGCAGCACTGGGACAACAAGCCATGTCCAAAGTCTGAGTCCTGAGAGTCCAGGACGAGATACATGTAGGGGTTTAAGGGGATGGGGTTTGGTAGGCAGTGTTTTACAAAGATGCCAGTGCAGTGTCGATGAGAATCTGTGGTGGATGGTCCTGTGTCTAAGTCCCCCAGTGCTTAAAGGAAGTTTTTATAGAGGCCCACTCTTGATTTCTGCCAAAATCTGAGCAAGATCATTTTCTGAGCTTTCTCTCCCCAGCTTCTGAGCTCTTCCCTTCTGCCTGAAAACTGTCGTTGGGAGGGAATGCTCTCAAGATATCAGTAACTTATCACTTAATTGCCTCTATTGGACTGTGCTTCACCTGTCCCACCATAAAGTTGTAGAGAAGTCAGAGAGTGGGAGAACAGTGGAAAGGCTATTCAAAGAATTTTTTCATCCTAGCTTACAGTCCCACCAGTGGGAAAATGTTAATTTCTGCCCATGGAATGGAGGTACAATCAGTCTTCACGATGTGCAGACACCTAGTCATGTGTTGGACAGCTTGAGCTATTACTGGGAAGAAGTTGGAGTCGAATTTATGAGTATGTTGTAATTTCTTATGATAAATGACTTTCTTATTTAGCAAATGTTGCTTTAGGCGTAAGTAGCAAAATGGATGAGGAATTCTCTTAGAAGCTGCAAACAAGAATAATTTGTTTTGACAGAACGTGATCTTGCAGAAAGTGGCAAGTATTGGGATAGGATCTGTGCAATATATTTAGGTAAAGATGAAAATGTAGCAGGAGTACTCATGTTCCAATTACAAAGAAGGAAAACAGATCTATAAAAAAAATAAACAAAGTATTAAGTGAAAATTGACATATGACTCAACTATGACAGAATTATTGTCTTTTTCCAGATACTTACTGAAATAATTTTCATGTGTAAGCAAGTCAAAGGATTGTTGGATTGAAGGCTAAAAGTCTTGTGTTTAACCTCTTCTCCCGCCCCCAACACACACACACACACACACACACACACACACACACACACACACACAAAGGAATGGCACGGTGGCTCACTGGTTAACACTGCTGTCTCACAGCGCCAGGGACCTGGGTTCAATTCCATTCCCTTGGGCAACTGTCTGTATGGAGTTTGCACATTCTCCCTATGTCTGCATGGGTTTCCTCTGGGAGCTCCAGTTTCCTTCCACAGCCCAAAGATGTGCAGGCTAGGTGGATTGGCCATGCTAAATTGCCCATAGTGTTCAAGGATGTGTAGACTAGGTGGGTTACAGAAGGATGGGTCTGGGTTGGATGTTCCGAGGGCCAGCGTGGACTTGTTGGGCTGTTTTTGAAGGGCCTGTTTCCATGCCAGGGATTCTATGAATAATGTGAACTGGAGATAAGATGGCTCTGAGCTTGCGATGTGTTTCAATTGTACTACTATCCCTCACCAGTTATGTTTATCTGCCTTCATCCCAGGCAAGGCTGCCTGTATCAGAGGAACAGAGGCCTAATTTAACATCTTGATCCAATGTCATCATTGATACTGCAGGGTATTTTAATCCCAGCTCATGCACTCTTTGGTTCTTCTTAAACAATGGCAGTAGTAAAGTCCGAGGACCAGTGATCCCTTCCTCAAAAATATTCCTCAAACGTCATCTAGTTGTTAAAAGTGTTGGAGTGCTCCTCCAGCAAAGTTTTTTTTTCACCACAACCAAACAGGGTCAGAGGCAGAAAAGAGGTTGGGATGAAGCTAGAGGCATCGCTACATTGGGATTTCTTACTTTCATGGTATTCAGTGAAATAAAGAACATAAAAATATGAGCTAGAGGAGGCAAGTAACTATCGATAGGCAGGAACATTTTTCACTGGAGCATAGGAGGTTTAGAGGTGACCTTACAGAGGTTTGTAAAATCACAAGGGACATAGGTAAGGTGGTTAGCAAAAATCTTTTCCCTAGGGTGGGTGAGTTCAAAACTAGGAGGTGTACGTTTAAGGTGTGGGGAGAATGATGTAAAAGGGACCTGAGGGGCAGTTTCTTCACACAGAGCGTGGCTCATGTGTGGAATAAGCTGCCAGAGGAAGTGGTAGAAGTAGGTACAGTTACAACATTTAGAAAATATTTGGCCAGGTACATGAATAAGAAAGGTTTAGAGAGATATGGGCCAAATGCGGGAAAGTGGGACTAATTTTATATTGGGAAGCTTGGTAGGCTGGGATGAGTTGGATCGAGTGATCTGATTCCATGATGACAAAGTGTGAAGCTGGATGAACACAGCAGGCCAAGCAGCATCTTAGGAGTACAAAAGCTGACATTTCGGGCCTAGACCCTTCATCAGAGAGGGGATGGGGAGAGGGTTCTGAAATAAATAGGGAGAGAGGGGGAGGCGGACTGAAGATGGATAGAGGAGAAGGTATGTGGAGAGGACAGTGTAGGTGTGGAGGTAGGGAGGGGATAGGTCAGTCTGGAGAGGACGGACAGGTCAAGGAGGCGGGATGAGGTTAGTAGGTAGGAAATGGAGGTGTGGCTTGACTTGGGAGGAGGGGGTAGGTGAGAGGAAGAACAAGTCAGGGAGGCGGGGATGAGCTGGCCTGGTTTTGTGATGCCCTCCCACCTCAAGCCGCACCTCCATTTCCTACCTACTAACCTCATCCTGCCCCCTTGACCTGTTCGTCCTCCTCGGACTGACCTATCCCCTCCCTACCTGCCCACCTACACTCTCCTCTCCACCTATCTTCTCCTCTATCCATCTTCGGTCCGCCTCCCCCTCTCTCCATATTTATTTCAGAACCCTCTCCCCATCCCCCTATCTGTTGAAGGGTCTAGACCCGAAATGTCAGCTTTTGTGCTCCTGAGATGCTGCGTGGCCTGTTGTGTTCATCCAGCTCCACACTTTGTTATCTTGGATTCTCTAGCATCTGCAGTTCCCATCATCTCTGATTCCATGATGTATGACTTTGTAACTCTACTCTCTTGCTTGTTCCTTCAAACCCATGATCACTTGTAAATCAAGAATGTGATTATCTGAGCCTTGAATATATTTAAAAATCCAGTTTCCACTGTTCTCTCAGAATTCCCAAGATTCTTCTCTATGAGAGAAGAAATTCCTCCTTCAAATTGTAAATGTTGCACAAAGGTTATTCTCATTCTGTTAAACCTGACCGAGTATAGGCCCAACCTACTCAATCATTTCTCACTCAATTCTTTTGTTCATCAGGAATCAACTGAGTGAACTTCTCCAAACTACTTCCAATACAATAATATTAATTCCTTAAATATGGAGACCAAAACTGTGCAAAGTACTTTGGAAGAGTTCAGTACTGTGCACAGTTGTGGCAAAACTTCACTACTTTAGTACTCCATCCGCCTTGCATTAAAGGTCATCTTCCATGCATCTTCCCAATTACTATATCTGCAGGCAACCTTTTATGATTCATTTATAAGGACTACCATATCACTCTGTGGTACAACATTCTCTATTATATTTTGCCCTGTTATTGCCAGTAAAGTGGCCAAGTCTGCATTTTTCCACCTTTATACTTTTTGTGCCAACATTTTGCCCACTCTCTCAAACTACCCATATCCTTTGGCAGATACTTTAGGCAGAAGCTTGCTGCGGCAGTGGGTATCCCAATTGGAATGACATGGAAGGGCCAGCCACCAAAAATGTGGATCCCGTTTATCCACACTGCTTGTAAATTTATTAGACATGGTTATCCTTCCACAAGACCATGTTTTGACTTTCCTGATTGCTTTATGATTTTTAAGTATCTCGTTACTACTTCCATAATAATGGATTTCAGTAACTTCTTAATGACAGATGTTAGGCCTAAAGGCATCTGCTTTCAGTTCTGCTACCTCTTTGAGTAGGTGAATTAGAAATGTGGTTTTCGAATCTGCTGGGATCTTTTTGGAACGTAGGGTATTTTGAAAGACTATGAACAACACATCTCTGAACTCTGCAGACACTTCTTTTAAGGTGCTGGAATGTAGACCATCACATCTGGACACTTGTCAACTTTTAGTCTCACGAGTTTTCTGAGTAAAAGCAAAATCCTATGGATGCTGGAACTCTGAAGTAAAACACAGAACATTCTGGAGAAACTCAGCAGGTCTGGCAGTATCTGTGGAGAGAGAAGGCGAGTAGACTGTAAAGTGGTGATAATGGACTAATGGGATGGGAAGTGAAAACATCGCTCTCCACCAATGTTGTTAAGCATTCTGAGTTTTCTTAGGGTTTTTTTTTCCCCTTGATTTTTCTACTATTGTTGGGATCCTTTCTGTGTCTTTGAAGGCAGATTGCCATTTCCTTCTTTCTCATTTGATAATTGCAAGGGCCCCATGTTGAGGTTAGCAACGCTGTTCTATTTTACATTCCTACGGAAACTCGTAACACGTGTTCTTGTATTTTGAGTGTTATTCTCATGTTCGAAGTTCACCCTCTGATTTTTTTTTTGGTCATTGCTTGTTGGTTTTTAGCATTTTCAGTCTTCCAGACAATTTCAAATCTTCACAGAATTTTATAATTTTTTCTATCAAGTTGATACCATCCTCAACTCCCATGGTTATCTTTAAATTATACATCCTTCACAGAGAGTCTTTCTGAAGGAATTTTTATTTTGTTGAGAGTTAAGAAAAAAAATTATCTAAATATCTGCACTGTTGATCTATTACCTTATCTTTTAACCTGTTTTCCTAGTCTTTTCTAGTCAGTTTTGTCTTTGTACTTTTATATGTCAAAGCATGTTCAGTGATTTTATTTAAATTTATTTTACTTGTTTCAAACCCATATTTGTCACCTCCAAACTGATTGTGATATTCCATCATGTTATGATCAGTTTTGCCTGGAGGAATATTTACAATGAAATTGTTAACTGGTCATGTTTCATTATACACGAGTAGGTCAAAAGTAGTATGTTCCCTCATTGGCTCCATACATATTTTATAATTTGTTTGAAGATTCACAAATTAACTCAATGACTCTGAGTTAATTAGTCATAGAGTTATACAGCATAGAAACAAATCTTTTGGTCCAACTCATCCATGCCAACCAGATATCTTAAATTAATCTTGTCCTATTTGCCAGCATTTGTCCCATATCCCTCTAAACCCTTCCTATTCATGTACCCATCCAGATGCCTCTTAAATATTGTAATTGTACCAGCCTCCACCATTTCCGCTGGCAGCACATTCCATACATGCATTACCCTCTGAGTGAAAATGTTGCCCCTTAAGCCCTTTTTAAACCTTTTCCCATCTCATCTTAAACCTATGCCCTCTGTTTTTGCCTCCACTCCCCTGGGATTTTATAAACTGCTATAAGGTCAACCCTCTGCCTCCGACCCTCCAAGGAAAATAGCCACAGCTTATTCAGCCTCTCCCTGTAGCTCAAACCGCCCAATCCTGGCAATATCCATGTAAATTTTTTCTGAACCCTTTCAAGTTTCACAACATCCTTTCTATAGCAGGGAGGCCAGAGATGAACTAACCAGCAAAGACAAGCATACCAAATGCCACCTTGCTTGTGGAAACATTGAAATATTTTAACATGCCTTTCTTTGTTGGCAATTGTATTCCTTCTGAGCATCTTAAATTTTGATCACAAGTTTTGTAAATAATGTTAAATAGATGGAAGATACAAATTGATACTGAATGATTAATAGGTTGTTATTAATTAATTATGTAATTGGAACCTTGTTTTGTTTTCTTACACTCGCTACGTTGAAATGTATTTGTGTACTCTCACCTATTGGATAATTGTAGGAGTTGGCTCTTTAAGAATGTAGCAAGAGCGCAGGCGTGATTGACACTTTGTATTCCTACCTTTTATTTGGCATATTTGTAAATTGCTGACAAGAAATACTCAAATTTGAAAGTAATTATAAGCAATTTTGGAGGGAATTCTACAGTCTAGAAATTAATAGCTATTTTAAGTCAGCCACTCAACGTGTTTTTACATTTTAATTATAGTTTACTTCAATACTTCACAAATCTTTGATGTTACTTGTAAGCAGTTTTATTGTTATAATGGAACTTGGTTAATATTGAATGTACTGTATTGGTTTTATGACCGGAAGGGCCCAAAGTTGCCCATTGCTTCATAGAGATGGCTTCCACCAGCAAAGTAACTTGTTGAGAGAGAGTGATCAGCGGTATTTCACAGGGATCAAAGTGCTGGGTCCCCTTTTTGTCTGTAATTTATATAAATGATTTGCATGAGAACACAGAAGGCATGGTTGGCACGTTTGTGAATGACACACCAAACTTTGTGGTATTGTAAACAGTGAAGAAGCTTTTCTAAGATTACAGAGGGGTCTTGATCAACTGGGTCAATGGGCTGAGAAATGGCAGATGGAGTTCAGTCTGGATAATTATGTGAGGTATTGCACTTTGGCACAACAAACAAAGGAAGGGTTTACACAATTAATGGTGGGGCCTTGGGTACTGTTGCAGAACAGAGGGACCGAGGGATGCAGGTAAATAATTCTTAAAGTTTGTGTCACATTATAGACAAGATGGTTCAAAAGGCCTTTGACCTGCTTGCCTTCATTGCTCAGCCCTTTCTGTATTAGAATTAGGGCGTTATGTTGAGGCTGTACAGGACATTAATGAGGCCTCATCTGGAATATTGTGTCCAGTTCTGGCCACCCAGTTATAGGAAGGATATTATCGATATGGAGATTTACCAGGATTTTGCTGGGTATGGAAGGTTTGAGTTAAAAGGAAAGGCTGAATAGCCTCGGTCTTTTGACTTTGGAATGTAGGCGGTCGAGAGGTGATCTGATAGAAGTTTATAAAGTAATGAAAGGTGTACATAGAATTGATGGAAGATGTTGTTTCCCTCAGGTGGGGATTTTCAAGACTGGGGGCCACATTTTTAAGGTGAGAGGAGAGAGATTTAAAAAAGACATGAGGTAAATTTTTTACACGAGAGTGATTCACGTGTGGAATGAACTTCCTAATGAAGTGGTGGATGTGGGTACAATTACAATGTTTAAAAGACATTTGCATGGTTATATGATTAGGAAAGGTTTGGAGGGATATGGGCCAGGAGCAGGCAAGTAGAACTAGTTTAATTTGGGATTATGTTGGGCATGGACTGGTTAGACTGTGCTGTATGACTTTATGATTCAATAAGAACGAAGTTTACCAATAGGGAGAGCCCAAATTCACAGTGTATGAATATGTATGCTAATTTGAATAACTATTATTTCTTTTGTGTTATGTAATTCACATATCAGTACTTCGGCTTTAGGCGATCTTCTCAAAGCGTTGCTAAAGACATAAAACATACCTTTTAACTCAGTAGAGTTCCTGGCCTTTTCACTAACAAAAATGGAAAAGGTTCATTTAGGAAGGCAGCAAGAGATGTGGTCTGCAACACACAGAGGTTGCATAAACCTCCAAACAATCTGTCTACTCCAGCCTTCAAGCATGACTGCCCTGTGTGTGGCAGAGTCTACAGAGTGCACATTGGATTTATTGATCTCAGAATACATTTAGCAGGAATGGAATCAAATCTGCTCGATCCCAAGGGACTGCCTAAAAGGAGGAACATTAGTGTGCACTGGCTATGCATGGTCAGGACTGGAAGCACAAGAGATATTACCTCATTAACCATCAATGAGAGTATACAGTAAATCAGTCAAGTCACTGCAGTGAGGTGATGTGGATTGGATATGTATGTGTTATGGATACATAAAAGGAAATAAAGTGCAAGGCCATAACTGTTATCTGTTGTTCCTCATTAATGAGGAAATAGATCCTCTTGAGCAGACTTTTTGATGTGAGAACAAGTTGGCATACTGATGTTATTTTAATACATAATTGCACATATAAAAGGTTCTGATTGCTGGGTCGCCTTGGAGATTTTGAGCCTTGCTGAAAATGGTGTAAATGGTTTATGCTTACCTGCTTTGAATCACATAAAGGGAGCCTCTGGTATTTGAGTCTTAATGTCAGAATTGTTACCTATTTTCCATATGGACCATATGTAAAAGTTTGAGTTTTATAACTAAATTTATTTGATTTCATATGGAATCCATTCTTAAAGTGTGAAGGGCTCATTGGGATGTAAACCCACAGCACTTTATCTTTATCTCCTTTCATCATAATGCCACTCTAACTATTGGGTTGCTAATGGTTAGTTGCATACACAATGTTATGGTATCCCTCGAGGGTTTCAACACTGTCCATTGGTCAATCACAAGTAGCACACTTGCTGCACTAGCTCTGTTCACAGTGTGCCCATGCCTGAGTATCCCTCAGTCAGACACCCTTCCTTAACCCCTGTCAGATTGAATGGTTCATTCATCGCTTACTCCTTGCTGTGATACCACTTCTTTTTATTTGGACTGTTTCAGATCAGTTTTGGAACACCTGCCCCCAAACAAACATTGCAAATCTGCCTTGAAGAACTGATTTTTTTAAAAAAAAGACTCACTAACAAGCTTAAGAGATGAATGCGGAGCTGGAGGAACACAGCAGGCCAGGCAGCATCAGAGGAGCAGGAAACGTGATGTTTCAGGTCGGGAACCTTCTTCAGAAATGGGGGAGAGGGAAGGGAGCTGAGAAATAGAGAGAAGAGGGGTGGGGATTGGGAAGATAGGTGGCATGGTGATAGGTGAGTGCAGGTAGGGATTGGTTAAGGAAGTGGGAGGCGTGGATAGGTGGGAGAGAAGATGAACCATTTGTGTCAGGTCGAGGAGGTGGGGATGAGAAGGAGGGTTGGTCATGGGATAAGGCTGGAGGTGGGGAGATTTTGAAACTGGTGAATTCCTTGTTTAGGCCATTGGGCTGTAGGTTCCCGAGGTAGAATATGAGGTGCTGCTCCTCCAGCTTGCAAGTGGTGTCATTGTGACACTGGAGGAGGCCCAGGATGGACATGTCACCCAGCGAGTTGGAGGGGGTGTTGAAATGGTTTGCAACCAGAAGCAGTTGTTGTTTGTCATGAACAGAGTACAGATATTCTACAAAGTGGTCTTTGAGTCTCTGCATGGTCTCACCAGCGTAGAGGAGGCCAGATCGGAAGCAGGGAATGCAGTAGACCACACTGATGGATGTGCAGGTGAACCACTACCTGATGTGGAAGGTTTGTTTGGTGCCTTGGATGGAGGTGAGGGGGGAGGTATAGGGGCAGATGCAGCACTTCCTGTGGTTGCAGGGAAGCGTGCTGGGGGTGATGGGGTTAGTGGGGGGTGTGGAGCAGATGTGGGAGTTGCAGGGAGAGCGGTCTCTATGAAAGGGAGATAGGGGTGGGGAGGGAATATATGACTTTGAAAGTGGGGTTGGATTGTAGGTGGCAGAAGTGGCAGGGAATGATGCGTTGAATACGGAGGTTGATGGGGTGATATTTGAGGACAAGGGGGACTCTGTCCTTATATTTGTTGGGGCGAGGAGATGTGAGGGATGAGATGCGGGGAACACAAGAAATGCAGTTAAGGGCATTTTCGACCACTGAAGGGGCGGATGTTGTGGTCCTTGAAATAGGAGGACATCTGGGATGTAGGGGACTAGAACACCCCATCTTGGGAGCAGGCGCCACTAAGGCAGAGGAATAGGGAGTAGGGGATGGCATTCTTGCAGGAAAGTGGGTGAGAGGAGGTGTAGTCTATGTAGTTGTGGGA
Source organism: Stegostoma tigrinum (assembly GCF_030684315.1). Taxonomy (NCBI): domain Eukaryota; kingdom Metazoa; phylum Chordata; class Chondrichthyes; order Orectolobiformes; family Stegostomatidae; genus Stegostoma; species Stegostoma tigrinum. The sequence continues at coordinate 66,502,520 of NC_081354.1, forward strand.
GCGGGATGTCGGTTCCGAGCTGGAGACAGAGGGGTCCAGGAAGGAGAAGGAGGGATCAGAGATGGTACAGGTGAATTTCAAGGCACCAGACAAACCTTCCACATTAGACAGGGGTTCACCTGCATATCCATCAAAGTGGTCTACTGCATATTCCACTTCCGATGTGGCCTCCTCAATATCAGTGAGATCAAGCGGAGGTTCGGAGACCGTTTTGTAGATCATCTGCACTCTATTCATGAAAAGCAACAACACCTTCTGGTCACCAACCATTTTAATTCCCCCCCTCACTCCCTGGATGACATGTCCATCCTGGGCTTCCTCCAGTGTCACAATGACACCACCCACAAACTGGAGGAGCAGCTCCTCATATTCCACCTCGGGATCCTACAGCTCAATTGCCTAAATGCAGATTTTACCAGTTTCAAACCCTCCCCACCTCCGGCCTCAAACCATGACCAACCCTCCCTCTCATCCCCGCCTCCTTGATCTGATAAAACCTGTCCATCATCTCTCCCACCTCACTGACCAATCCCCACCAATCCCTACCTGCACTCACCTATCACCATGCCACCTCCCTTCCCCAGCCCCACCCCTCCTCTCTCTGTTTATTGCTCAGCTCCCTTTCCCCTCCCCCATTTCTGAAGAAGGGTCCTGACCCAAAACGTCAACTTTCCTGCTCCTCTGAAGCTGCCTGGCCTGCTGTGTTCCTTCAGCTCCACACTGTGTTGTCTTTGACTCCAACATGTGCAGTTCTTACTATCTTTGAGTATTAACAAGCTTAGTTGGCATTGGTGATTTGGGATTGTCTCCACATCCCATCTACCACATACTGTCTAACCCCTTCCGTTTTAATTGTCCTTCCTCTCAATTCCTGCCAAGGAGGAAGAGTGAAGTGTTTTCCTTCCCCTGTTCTGAGCATGCTGGCTCCATTCTTCCACAAAAACTGCATTTGTGTATATGTTCAGTTATGTAGTACCACACTTCTTTGGTTTTTACCTAAGTATTAGCTTAATTATCCATGTTGTGCTATCTGTACTGAGCTGAGCCTGCATCTGTTGTATGAGCATGAAAATTTGATGTTCAGAAGTATACAGATTGTATACTTTAGAGAGTAACAGATGTCTGACAGTGAGTTGAAGACAGTAATTGTATCTTGCAATTTTACTAATGCTCATAAACTGCTCAGGCTTTACTTTTGTGATTTGCAACATTACCAGCTCCATTTATTTGAATTGATGCCTTCTACATTGCTGCTAGCCATCTGTAATCCTCCTAAATGCCAGTTACTTCCAAAACGTTAGCCAGGCTTCAGATACTGATAAACCTGCTGAATGTGTTTCTTTTTTCCAATTCATTTCAGGTGTCAGCGATTTTTGTTTTACATCCACAGTTGTTTTCTGTAAGATTAAGCTGAAATGGTGATCCTGCTATAATGTGTGTGAATCCCACTGAAGTGTATTACAGTGGAGTTATTTTTCTGTGGTAATGCATTTTGCTTCTAACAATCTCTAGCATGTTGTCTTTTTCAGAATTTAATTTACTATTAATATTACCATTGTGAAGTCAGAACATTGCCTGCCAGTACTTATCAGCACAATGCATAGGTAAGAGAAAACACCATTCAGTGCAGTAACTGATGAGGCTGTTTTGATCCAATCATGTTTTTGTGCCTAAAATGTCAGCATTACACTCAGGAGCATTAATTAAAATTGTTTAATTGTACTTGTATATACTGAAGCATTTTTTTTAAAATCGGGGCTGCCTACTACTATCATTGAAAAGTGAATTTTGGAACAACTGGATTGTCAACACACAGTAAAGAGAAGACAATGTTGAAGGCAAAGTTTTAGCCACTTCAAAAGTAAAGTAAAATGTCTTGACCCGAAATGTCAGCTTTCCTGCTCCTCTGATGCTGCTTGGCCTGCTGTGTTCATCCAGCTTTACACCTTGTTATCCCAAGTAAAAAGTCAAGTTGCCAGCATTGTGGGTTTGAGTGACTTGCAATTTGATTTTGGAGCTCTCAAAGTCTTGTGTCATCCGTTGCACAAACTGGAATTGTTCACTATTATTGAAGCTGTATTACGTGCTGTGATTGTGAAAGTTATTGCCACCCTGGGAGGTAATTGTGCAAGAACCTGCCTGTAATGTACGATTGAAACACTGCACACAATTTTGTTCTTCGGCTAGCCTAGTATTTGGAAGTAACTTGCAGAGAATTACAGATTGCTAGCAGCAAGTTAGGAGCGATCATTCAGATACAAGGCAGGAGTTATGGTGCAAGTTGCAAAAATAAAATGCTTACCATGTACTGTTGGCGCATGACTCGGGCAGTAGGTAATCATTGGCTCCCGCAATGATAGTTTCAGAAGGTCTGAATCATTCTAGTGATAGAGCCCTCGTTAAATGGGTCTACATAGACCAAATGGGCATCAGCATCTGACCACCAGCTCTGAAAGACAACAAGGGATGGTCAATAAAGGTTGAGACACCTATTTCTTATGAATGAACAAAGAAGTGATGGGTTGTGTCACCAACACAAATTGCAGTTGCCATTTTGGAGCAACAAAATTTTAGCCCTTTTACTTCTGCAAACCAATCTGCACTTGTTAAAGGACCAAGGGAAGCCCATGTGTGTGATTGAAAGGTAGAATATCTAAAACCAGGATCTAATTACATGTTATAGTTTGAGGGAACATGGCTTTAAATACTGTCAATCATCAATTATGCCAGCAGGATACTAGTTCCATGGCTTGTTATGCAATCTGAAGCAGCAGTAAAAGCAGTAAAGTGTAATATCTTTCACCAACCTCTCTATGTTGTTATAATTTCAAATAAAGAATCCACATTATCCTTTCACCAATCCTTGGATTGTGATTTGTATATTTATGCCGAAAAGAAGAATGCACAAAAGAAGAATGGTTGTAGTAAATGGCAGTTTGTGGTCTCCAAAGATTTCTGATTTTTTTAAGTACACTATGCTGGCAGAACAATTTTGAAGATTTGACTGAGCACAACATATCAGACTTTTGTTGGCACAAAGCAAGAAATAAACTGGTGGAAAGGTGAAATATTTTTCAACTCTGCAGACCTGTAGGGACTTTATATAAATACCTTCAATGGGATTACATCTCACTGCAGGCAGCAAGTATCAGGTCGTTGTAAGATTGTTCAAATTTGCAAAAGCTTAAAATGGAAAGGCCTCCTGTGATATTTAAGCGGGAACGGAAACCGAATAACAGAGACTGGGGTGGTCTCACTGCCCACACAACTCCACAAACAGTGTGATTAATTACTACTGAAGCTAAATGCTGCAAACAAGGCTGGGAAGAATTTATACAGTAACAATTCTCAACAGCTAGAAGAAGCCCTTAGTTTTTTTTTTCTCAGTAATTCAGTTTACTTCAGAAATCCAGCAGCTGTTGACATGCTCAAAGTCAACTTTATTGGCAGAGATTAGAAAGGGAATTGGAAGAAAAAGCAGAAAGTGCTCAGCAGTATTACCATTGTGGTGAAACCCTTTAATTAACCCAATAAGAACCCACGGCAGTGATTACCGAATGTGCTGCAGCTCGGGGTCAAATTAATCTTAAATCACGCAATCACAGAATTGTGACAACACGGAAGGAGGGCATTCAGCACATTGTAGCCTGTGCCTGCTCCATAAGCTGGTACAGCTGTCAAAATCTCCAGAAAATATTAAAGATCTTACAACAGGCAGCAAAATGATCATAGAATTTCCAACATTGAATTCGAAGGTAACGGATCATCCATTGTAGTGCAATTTGTCCAACAGTGTTTAGCTGTGTTTCCTAGGCTTCCATATTTCTGAATCATATTTAAAAACGGCTGAAAAATTAAAATCACTGTCAGCAATGAATGAACGCATGCCTCAACTGAACATATCTGGTCTGAAAATGAGCATCTTAAAAATCCAGAAAGTATATGGTTAACATCCAAAATAAATAATAAGTGAAGACCAAATTAGAAATACGCAATTTGGAATTCATCTGTTTCTGGAAACAACCAACAGAGACCATTATTCAATTCATACTCAGATGCAGTGAGCGCTATGGAAATTGCATTGGAGCAGAACTATGACACGGCATAATCAAGTTTGTGACAGCATCTACCTGATCAGAAGCATTCTGGAAAAACATCTTTGATCAACTCAGAGATTATAATCATAGAATCCCTCCAGTGTGGAAACAAGCCTTTCGGCCCCACCGACCCTCAGAGCATCCACCCAAACCCCTCCCCCTATAACCCAAATCTCTGAACAATATGGGCAATTTAATGACAAATCCACCTAGCTTGTACATCTTTGGACTGTGGGAGGAAGTCGGAGCACCCAGAGAAAACCCGCACAGACAACGGGAGAATGTGCAAACTCCACACAGACAGTTGCCCGAGGGTGGAATCAAACCCGGATTCCTGACACTGTGAGGCAGCAGTGCTAACCACTGTGCCGCCCGTGGATGCAAAATACTATATATGTGCAAGCATATGAAGGCAAAGTACTAGGTGGACAAAGACTGCATCCTGTGCATAACTTGTACACCACTGGGTCAATATTCAATCCAGACATGCCTAGTAAGGAATGACAATGATAAGGTTTCTTACATATAGCAACAAAAGTTAAATATTTAGTGATTGTATGCGACGTGTCACCAGAAGACATTGGAAGCACCAGTGCTGAAAGCAAAGGCCATTGAAAGTGATTTCATCAGCATGCAAAACTCTATCCAAATGTCAGACTGTTACAGCATTCTCAACAAACAAAACAAGACATATCCTCCCCACCTATACCCTCCACTCCACCTATCTTCTCCTCTATCCATCTTCGGTCTGCCTCCCCCCTCTCTCCCTATTTATTTCAGAACCCTCTTCCCATCTCCCTCTCTGATGAAGGGTCTAGGCCCGAAACGTCAGCTTTTGTGCTGCTGAGATGCTGCTTGGCCTGCTGTGTTCATCCAGCCCCACGCTTTGTTATCTTGGATTCTCCAGCATCTGCAGTTCCCATTATCTCCAAGAACCACAAAATGTCTAACCAAGCTACATGGTCAGATGGTGAGGATAAGTAGGTAATCAGTACACAGTGCTTATTTGATGTCACCATGCTGAATGTCTAATGTATTGGCACAGACTTAGAAATAGAAGCCTTTGCCACCATCCAGATTATATGGTCACAGATGCATGGACAGACCAACCGATTGGTAAAACTGGATACTGGGGTGGACGTGCACATATCCTTCCACTTCATACACCGATATGTGTGCACCCACAGTAATGGGAAGCAATGATTTGATAAAACAATGTCAAACTCTGCAGACAATGATTTGAAAATTCTGTCCCTGAGCACTGAAATCTTTTCCATTCAAGTGTTATTGCAAAAACCCACCATGATCATTCAAGATGTTTTATTCTGTGGACACCATAGGCCATATGAAGGCAGATCTATCAAAGCCCAAGGATCTGTACTTGGCTACCAGCCATGGAATTGTCAAGGCAACAGTGAGGACCAGAGACCACAAGAAACATAATTAGACACCCTACACCTACAGTGGGAGATCATCTAATTCTACACAACACACACCATCAACAGCATGTATAACTCTGTTTAAACCAAATTGTGTGCTCATTATGAACATGATGCGTTATCATACTGCAGAATTGAAGCACAAAATGTAAGCAATGTCCCCTGCCATCGCTCATTGATGTTCTCAGGAGTATGTGAGGTGTAATTTGATAAGCAAGGGAAGATGAAGGCTGCTATTACTGACATGCAGATGATGAACTATCCAAGTTGGACTTGAACTTTCAGTTCAGTGTACTACACCCAACCAAAGCTATCTCCAGCACAAACCATATTTATTATGAGAGAAGGAGGAAGATGTGAGAGTTCCAACACAGCACATGCTTTTCCTGGTCAAAGGTTCTCTACTTCACAACATTAAATGTAAATTTCAAGAAAAAATATCACAGAAGTGCTACAGTGCTGAATGATGCCATTCAGTCCCTCATGATGCAGTGGCTTTTCACGTGAGCGTCTTTGCCACCATTATGTAGTGCTAATCTCCCGACTTCCCCCATTTTTTGCACATTATTTTTATGCAAATAATCATGCAATACCCTCTTGAATGTTTCAGTTGAACCTGCTTTCATCACACTTACTTCCAGGCATCACATGGCTTGCCTGTGTGAAAGACTTCTTTATTCTCACATCACGTTTGCTGTTTTTTGCGAAACACTTCAAATCTATGCTTTCTCATTCTTGTTCCTTTTAAAAGTGAGAATAGTTTATTCCTGTCTATTCTGTCCAGCCCACTCAATGTTTTGAAAACCTCAATCTGATCTTTGCTTCGCCACCTTCCCTCCAAGGAGAACAAACCAAACTACTCCAATCTATCCTCATAACTGAAGTTTTTCATCCCTGTAACCATTCTTCTAAACTACTTTTATAATTGGTGAAAATATTAACAATCTGCTATGCAACGAAAAAAGTGACAGAACTATAAATTTATATTTGAAAGAATGACTAATCTATAAAATTTACTTTGAAAAAATGCTAAGTAGTAGCAGCAGCAGTATTAATTTATAAAATCTGTTTTTGCATTTTCTCTTAAGAAACAAAGCTAGAAAGAGATAGACTGGACTGCACTGTGGTAAAGACTTTCACAGCTTCACTTTCCTCTGAGAGAATAAATTACTCTTCAACTCTGTCTTAAATGTGCAACCCTTAATCTGAGATTGTGCCCTCTGGTCTGAGATTCTCCCACAATGGGAAACAATCTCTCTGCATCTATTCTGTCAGTTCTCTAAAAATCCTGTATGTTTCAATTTGCTTGTCTTTTGTTCTTTTCAATGCCAATGTCCAACCTACTAAACCTCCCCTCACAAAACAATCCATCAATAAGTGGTATCAGCTCAGTGAACCTTCTCTGGAATGATTCCAATTCCAGTCCATCTTTCGTTGAAGAAGGGGCCCAAAACTGTTCACAACATTCCAGCTGTCATCTGATTGGAGCCTTGTATAGTTTTAGCAAAGCCTCTCTGCCTTTCTGCTACATTCCATTTGCCTCCCTTATTACCCTATGAACTTGAATGCTAGCTTTTTTAAACTCATGCATGAGGACTCTCATATTCCTGTCTACAGACCAGTGTTTTCATGTAGTGAGATAAAAAAAAAGGAGATAGTAAAGATTGCAGATGCTACAAGCCAGAGCCTGTAGGAGTGAGGCTGGAAAAGCACAGCAGGACAGATAGCATCAAAGGAGCAGGAAAGTCAATGTATTGGACTGAAACCCTCCATCAGGACTGGGGAGGAGGAGGACCCCAGAAATAAATGGAGGAAGGGGGGTGAGGTGAAACTGTGGAGAGGTAGGTGGGATAGAGATGGGTGGATGCAGGTAAGGTATCATTATGGTTGGTCAGGAGGAAGGCTGGTGTGGATAGGTGCGTCAGAACATGGACAGGTGGGGGGGGCGGTGGTGGAGACATTCTGAAGCTTGTCAAGTCAATATTCAGGCCATTTGGCTGTCAGCTCCAAAGGCGAAATATCTGATGTTGCTCCTCCAGTTTGGCCTCACCGTGACAGTGGAAGAGGCCAAGGATGGGCATGTCACCAGGGGAGTTGGGTAGTTAAAATGGATGGCAACCAGAAGGTCGGGTTGGTTGGTGCATGAAGAGCGCAGGCGCACTGCGAACTGGTCCGCGAGCCTGTGTTTGGTCTCCCCAATGCACAGTAGATAATAATGAGAGCAATGGGTACAGTAGATAAGGTTAGATGGTGAATCTCTGCCAGATTTGGAAGGATTATTTAGGGTCTTGGACGGTGGTGAGAAGAGAGGTGTAGCACTTTTTTGTGGTTGCAGGGAAAGGTACTGAGCGTGGTGGAGAAGTAGGTGGGACTGTGGAGCCAACAAGGGAGCCACAGAATGAATGGTCCGTGTGGAAAGTGGACAGGGATGGGCAGGGAAATATCTTTTTGGTGGTGGGGTCTGGTTGTAGGTGGCTTAAATGTCAGAGGATGATGGGTTGTATTTGGAGGTTGGTGGGGTGGTATGTGAGGATGAAGGATACTCTATCCTTATTGTTGTTGGTGGGAGAAGGTTTGAGGCAGAAGCAAGGGAAATGGTGAAGATACATTTGAGGTCATCCTTAATTACAGAGGAGGGTAAACTACAATCCCTAAAGTAGTAGGACATCTGGGAAGTCCTAGAGGAGAAAACCTCATCCTGGGAGCAGATGTAGTGGAGCGGAAGAATTGTGAGTATGTGATAGCATTCTTGCAAGAGGGTGAGTGAGAGGAGTGGTAGTCGAGGTAATTGTGAGAGTCAATGGGTTTGAAATGGATGCAGTGGTGATTCAGTTACTAGAGATGGAGATGGAGAGGTCTAGGAAGGGGAGGGAAGTATCTGAAATGACCCAGGTGAATTTGAGGGCATGATGGAAGGGGTTGGCAACGTTGATGAGCTGTTCGATCTCCTCGCTGGAGCATGAGGCAGCACCGATACACTCAATGTAATGGAGGAAGAGGTAAGGAATGATGTTGGTATAGTTGTTGAAGAGGGACTGTTCCACAAATCCCACAGAGAGGCAGGCGTGGATTGGGCCCATGCATGTGCTTATGGCCACCCCTTTGGTTTGGAGGAAGTGGGAGGAATTGAAGGAAAAACTGCTGAGGCTGAGGACCAGTTCTGCCAAGCGAATGAGAGTGCCAGTGGAGGAGGACTGGTTGGGCCTACATGACAGGAAGAAGCAGAGGGACTTTAGACCCTTCTTGTGGGGGTTACAGATGTACAGAGATTGAACGTCCATGGTGAAGATAAAGTGCTGAGAGCCAGGGAATTGAAAATTTTGGAAAAGGTAGAGGGTGCGGCTTGTGTCCTGAGTGTAAGTAGGGACTTCCTGGACCAAAAGGGAAAGAATGGAGCCTAGGTAGGAGGGGATGTACTCAGTAGGACAGAAGCAGGCAGAGACAATGAGTCGCCTGGGCAGTCGGATTTATGGATTTTGAGTAGGAGGTAGTTCTCCAACACCACACCATAAGTTAGAGGCTGTGGACATGAGATCTCCTGAGCTGATGAGGTTGTTGATGGTGAATTGGGTGTATTGGTTGTATTAGATATCGGTGCAGGTGTAGTCTGCAGCCATGCATAACCACAAATTGTCCTAGTCAGTGACCGTGAAGCACAGTGGACAGGAACAGTTCGTAACTTGAAAAGATGAGGGTAGTGAGAAGCCTTGCGTTATAATGATGTTTATGATGCACAAACTTACAGGCTATGACCATTTGTACAAAGTGTGTGCTCTGGCAGAATTGGATTGACTGATGGCCCTGCCTCTGTAAGGTAGCAGAGAGTAGATGGTGGCACTTAACCTTGCACAGTGCAGGGGATCATTGACTACTTGTTTCCTGCCGTACTTGCTGTCTGTTTTACAGTAGCTAGTGACACTATCCAATGCTGCAACCTCTGCTCAAGCTGGATGAGTCACATGGGAAGGTGTCCAGTTGTGGTCCCATGGGAAGACCATGCCTTTTCAACAACGATCCCATCTGGAAGCATCTGCAGGGTGTCATCAGTAAACTAGGGAATCACTGGAATTTCTTAGCTGGCATCTCAGGTGTGACCATCACAGGCTGAGGTGAAGCTCTTATCTTGCAGTAGTATCTGAAAATGTGTCCAGCTGGTATTTAAATATGGCGCAAGATCCTTAGACACAAGCTGTAATGAGAATTCCAATTCGTTATGCAATTACCTGAGTGGACTGTACATACATAATGAGCTGAAAAGTTAACTCACTCTAGGTGATAGCAGATATGATGCCGTCCAATACTTTAACGACGAAATGGAAATACCATTCCATCAGTAAATAGATATACCTTCAAATAAAGACTCACGTTATTGTTTTTCCAATCTCGTACATGATTGGCATTTTGATGTCTTAAAATAATTGTTACACAAAGCAATCCCTTTTTATTGTACTTCAGTGAAATGTGGATGAATCAAGCAACAACCAGGAAGGAGTTTTTTTTAATAATGAAATCCATCAAATTAACAGCAGAGCCAGGTGATTTGGCCAAGCTGGCCTATGCCAGTGTTGATGCTTCACACAAACTTCTTCTGAACCCCCTTCCTCAAACTTTGTCAGCAGAACATATGGTTCTTTCCTTAATATGGTTCCTCAGGTGGTTAACTAGCTCTCCTGTAAAGTGCAATGCTATTCACCTTAACCACTTTTTGTGATTGTGGGCTTCCTTTACTGAAGTATACGTAAACACATTTGTCCCAGATTCACTATTGAAATATGAGTGACTACCTTAAATTTATGGTTCTTAATTTCAAACTTCTTGCCCTGTTCTTAAACAACTCAATTGTTAATCTTTTTCCTGCCAGAGGAAAGAGCTGTAGCTTGTTCTGACAGCTTTAACCTTTCAGTTCTGGAAACAGCTTTATATGCCTTATTTTGTATCTTCTCAAGAGTCTCAATATTTGTTTTTGTAATGCAGAAAGCAAAACTGTGCATAGAACACAGAGTGAGATCTAACTAAGATAGTTTTTTCCATCTGGTAGCAATTGAGTGCCCAAATAAGTTAATCTGACAGCAGGGTCGGAGAGAGATGACAGAGCATTTCAGTGCCTGCAATATCATTCTCAACTCCTAGATGACATGCGTGAGGAAAATTCTGCATTGTCGCCAGAACTTCATAAAGGATACGTTTCTAATTGTTGAATTTAGAATTGTGAATTGTTTATAATGCAGAGAATGCCATAACGTCTGAATTATTTATTGATATTCTAAATACCTGGTCTCAATATATGACTATTTTAATATTTGTAATACTCATAAGGAAGTTGACAAAATAGAGGAACGGCTTTTGAAAAACAGTGGATACATTTATGAATTATAACTCAACGATACAATCTATTGAGAAGCTCATTAAGTTAGTTCCAGCAATATTTAGGGATAAATGCTTAATTGAGTGTCACTGTTAGCTGAGTGGGAATACTCTCAAGTTCAATTTCAACTCCAGGATTTGAGCACATGATCTAACTTGAAACTTCAGTCATACCGAGGGAGTGCAGCAATGTTGGAGAGTGTCAACTGGATAAACTTTGTCACTAATTGTCCTCTGAGATTAACACAATGTATTCCTTTTCAAGAAGATTTGTAGCTCGGTTTGTGGATGAGTTTGTAAACAAGCTGGCCAACCTGGCTGGTTTGATTGCAAAAACTTTGCCACCCTGCTAGGTAACATTGTCAGTGCATCTCTGGTGAAGTGTCAGTGTTCTGTCCCACTTTTGCTTTTATTGGGGTGTTTGGTACCACTTCCAGTTCTGTTTCTATGTGGTTTGTACACAGGGTCTAATTCAATGTGTTTGCTGATGGCCTCCAGGAATTCCCTGGCATGTCCCTGTTTGGTTTGTGTTATTATCAATGTGTTGTCCTAGTTGGATTTGTGTCCCTTGTTGTCCGTGCGTCTTGAGACCATGGAGAATTGGTCGTGTTTCTTGGTCACTAGTTGGTGTTCATATATCCGTTTTGTTAATTTTCTTCCAGGTTGGCCCATGTAGTGTTTCTCACAGCCCTTGCGTGTTATTTTGTGTATTACACCAGTTTTGCTGTTTTTGGGTACGGGATCATTTACATTCGTCAATAGCCACCATAGGGTAGTTGTTGGTTTGTGGGTTACCCTGATACCTAAGGGTCTGAGAAATCTTGCCGTGATCTCTGAAATGCCCTTGATGTACAGAACAGTGATCAGTGAGTCTGCTCATGTTGTATCTTCCTGTTGTGGTCTATCTCTGAGGCAGTGACGGATTGTGCTTATCGGGTATCCATTCCCTTTGAAGATTCCTTAAAGCTATTCCTTTTCTGCTTTGTGTGGTTCTGCGTTGCTGCAGTATGTTGCAACTGGTTTAGTGTCCTGATACAGCCTAGTTGGCCGTGAGAGCCATTACATAGGCTAAACTGGAAGAAAACTGACAATATGGATACACGAACACCAGCTAGCTACCAAGAGACACGGCCAACTCTCACTTGTCTCACCTCACATGGACAACAAGGGACACAAATTCGACTGGGCCAACACATCCATAATCACACAAGCCAAACAGAGACACACTGGGGAATTCCTGGAGGCCTGGTATAACGAGAACTCCATCAACAAACACATTGAATTAGATCCTGTGTACAAACTACTGAAAAACAGAACCGGAAGTGGTACCAACCACCCCAACAAACAGGCGTATAAATAACAGGTGGAACAGATGACTGACGATTCATTGGATGGGCAGCGACAATGTTACCAAGCAGGTTGATGAAATGTTTGCAACCAAACCCGTTGGCTCAGGGAGCATGTCTACAGCCTCATAATATATTCTTATACTTCTTTTTTCCATTCTTCTTCTGTGCGTTACTAGAGATGATGATCAGGTGAGTAAAATCTTTAGTAAAATAACAGATGAAAGCCCTGCTAAAAATATTAAATCTTTAACTGTTAGCATCTGTTGTAGCTGATTTTATTCTCAAAAAGGTGCACACAACTGCAGTGTGCTCAACTGGACCAGTACTTTTAATGCTGAAGCCATCTTTCTTTATTCATTTCAATATTTAATTGGCTGTAAAGTGCTTTGAGATGTCTGCTGATCATGAAATGTGTCATATAAATTTAAGTTGTGTTTTTCTGAAAATAAAAGGCTCATATTTATATCACACTTTTCCAAATCTCAGGATATTCTAACACACTTAGCTGCCATTTTAAGTAGTTATGAAGTATAGTCAGTGTTGTAATGTTGGAAACACAACAGCCATTCTGTGCACAGCAAACTCCGTCAAAGGCAATGACAAGCGGGTAGTCTTTTTTTGTGATGTTGATTGAGGGATAAATATTAATGAAGATACTGAGAAAAGAACTCCCCCGCTGTTCTTTGAAATAATGCCGTGGGATCTTTCATATCCAACTAAGAGAGCAGTTGTGGACTCTTTTATTTAGAAAATGATGCTGACAAATGGAACATTCTTTTGTTGTTATACTGGAATGACAACTAAAATGTTTTGTCTTCTAGTCTCTGGAGTGGAACTTGAACCCACAATCTGTGATTATGAGGCAAGTGCACTACCAACTGATCTATGGCTGATATAATTTTCAAATGTACACCAGTGGTTCCTATATACATGAAAGCCTAAGGGTCAGGTGCCTTTGCTTTACATTGTTAAACTGCTTAGAATAATTATTGGAAATATCTAGTCATTGGATGCATTAAGTTAAGACATGAAAAGCTGATAAATCGCATGTTAGTAGTGGCAAGTGCAGCCAATTATCCATAAGCAATCCAAAGAGGCTTAATGACCACACCGAGGACAATTATGCTCTTAGCATTTAAAGCAATTACAGTACTAAGTTTATTACATTTAACTAACCAATTATCAAGTAATGAACACAAGATGAAGAATTGATGTGGTCACTATTTGTGCGATATGTTATGTTGTGCAGCCATTGGATATTATGGACCAGCAGCAACAACAGTAGAATTGTTTAGAAGCATATTTTGTATCTTATTGTTGTTAGTGGAAAATTCTACAGTGACTGGCCCCATTCACAGGTTCTTCAATGAAGAACAACGATATATTCAGCAATCGATTTTGCTGACATCCTGGTAAGCGTCAGGTAGTCTTCATATTGTGTAAACATCAGTTGATGATCATTCCCAATGAGGAAAGGCCCAAATATCTGTACTGATTTTCAATTGTATCATTAACATAGAGTCCCCCATCATTGGTATCTGACTGTTGCTATGGTTGAGGTGCTGTTATGGTTGAGAGGCTTTGTACAGGGTGGGAGGGTGAGAGGGTCTTGGGGATAGGTGGGACTTGGGAAGATGATGGGCAATTTTTCGGTTGAAAGAGATGGTATGGGTGTGGATATGGAGGGGGAATAGATACATGGATTTATAATTGTGGGATGGGAGTGGATTTGGGTTGACAGATGGATGGTGTTTATGTGCTGCTGGGAATGTATTGCACAAAAGTGGGGATTGTAAAAACAAAGTTGCTGGAAAAGGTCAGCAGGTCTTGCAGAATCTGTGAAGGAGCAAACAAAATTAATGTTTCAGGTCCAGTAACCCTTCCTCAGAACCTGAACCGGACCCAAAACGTTAACTCTGTTTTCTCTTTCACAGATGCTGCCAGACCTGTTGAGCTTTTCCAGCAACTTTGTCCCTGATTTACCGCATCCGCAGTTCTTTTGGTTTTTATTTTGTGGGGATGGTAGTATAGGTTTGATATGAGGGGTGGAAATAGAGGTGGGGAGGGTTAGGGTAGGGTAAACTGGCAAGAACATGTCAACTTGTTGCTACGAACTGTGTACAAGGTGGACACTGTGCGACAGGTGAGCCATGATTTCTGAAAGCTTCTCCATCACTTGCAAGGTCTGTGTCAGTGGTGTGACAGAATAACCCCTGTTCAGTGAGATGGATACATGTGCAATAACACTCAAGAATTTTAACTTGATTCGATGCAAAGAAGACCAGATGTGCGATGATCCTACTTGGAATCAACTGATGAAGATTATCTGATACTTATCAGCCTGAGCCAGGATGTCGGCCAAATCTTGTGGTGAAGCTAAGTTGTTCATTGCTGAAGAGTCTGAGAATGGAGCCGGGTAGAATTTTCCACTGATGACCATAATGTTACAAAATGTGCTGACGTGCAATTCGATTGTTGCGGCTGCGGGTCCATATTATCCAATGATTGTCCGACTTAGCATGCTTTCAAATAGTGACCACATCAATTCTTCATCTTGTGTTTATTGCATAATAATTGCTTTGGCTCAATGTCCACCACCTACACCATTCTCATCCTTTTGGCTGCAGTGTGACATTCTACAGCATGTGAAGCAGCATTTCAGCAAGAGGCCTCAATAACAATTATCATGACATGTCCTTTGGTGGCAATCCGGACAGAGAAGTATGATAATGGAAAAAGCATCGCACCTAAGACAGGTAACATCCCAAGTTAGCCAAACGTCACCAGTTTCATCACTGTCACTGAGTCATAAATTGAGATTCCACAGTTAACGGTGCTATTGTGGGGAAATGATTTGCACACAGTGTTGAATAAGAAGGCACTCCAGCACTCTCTGGGGGAAATTAGGTTTGAGCAGTAAATGCTGCTATGCTATCATGTTAATTTTTAAAGCTATTATTGATAAAGAACATTTTTGTTGATATTTCTGGTGAAATTGCAGTAATATCCGAAGAAGATTCCAGTGCTGCTTTGGGTAGAAAAGCTGACTGAACTAATTATCGTTGTCAGCCCATGTACACTGCAGCAAGTCACTCTCTCACTCTCTCTCTCTCGCCACCCCCATCCTCCTCTCCCACCCACCAGCATCGTCTACCCCCCTCCCCCTGCCATGGGCATTCACTGTCCTCTGTCCTCTTTTAAGATGTGAAATACTTGTGAACAGACTGGAGAAAATCATTTCTTATTTAGTTCCGATATGGTGAAAATCCCTTCCAAATTAACTTACCATTGCTAATTTACAAATAGTGAAATTGAAACTGAATGTGATCTGTTCTTCAGGGCAACCAAAGTATATTTAATTTTTTTACAACAGAGGGCAATTTACCTAGTAGTGTGATATGGAAGTTATGCGTGTATCTTTTACATCAGAAAAAAAAATATGCTTTTCTCTAAATTTAGACGTAGTTTCTTCTGAAATAGAGTTGCAGTACTCAAACTGATAGAACATATACAGCTGCATTTTGAATAATGCCACAAACAATCTTGACATAAAAGTTAAGTACTTTGATGTCTGAGGCTGCAGAGAGGGCCAGGCTTCAATATTATGCAGTCGGTAAGCTATGGGTGCACTGGAGATAGATTAGGCCCGAAATGTCAATGCCTCAACCCCTCCTGATGCTGCCTGACCTGCTTTGTTCCTCCAGCTCCATACATTTTGAGCTTTGAGTGAATGGTAGCTACTTAACAGTAGGTAGCCACTAAGGCTGTTTGATGTCACAGTCTGACCTCTCAGTATGCCTACTCAGGGCATCGAGCGAGCTGCAACAGGCATGGCAAGAGATCATGTTGTCCACCATATTTGAAAGTCTCCAGCAGGGCTACAGATCTGATTTGCACATCACAATGTATGCTATAGGATCTTGGTTTCTATAGTGGAAGTTTTTAGTGCTTGAAGTAGGCAGTTCTTCAGCCCCTTAGTGAAAGGCCACTTTGGGCACATCAGCTTAGAGATCTAATGCACTGCTTCATTCCTTACAATGCCACTGTTATTTGTGAAATTTACAGATAAATCCAAAGGAATCCAGTTGTGCTTCTGGTGGACATTTCATTTGTTGCAGAATTTTAAAATGCTGTTTATTTCATGTATTTTCTGTAATGGATACATATCAGAATTGCAGTCACAATTATTTTGTCCATAGTATAGTTATAAGGCACAGGTTTTGGAACATGTTCCATTTAAACAGCATTCAGTGCTTTTTTTGATTAAAATGATAAAACAGTTTGTTTGTTAGAAATGTCGGAATATAAATAATAGCCTGCCTTTATCCATCATGACTCCTCTTTGCCTTTACTCCATGTACCTGTCTTAGTTCTGTAAATATTAACCCCTTTACCTATCAAAAATCTGGCTTAATTTTGACATTTACAATGACATAACTGCAGTAGGTTTTTCTTTTGAGGAGGAATGTTCTGGATTTCCTCCCTGCTTTGTATGGAGGAGTGTTTCTGTTTTCGCCCCTGATTGGCCCAGCTGTAAATTTAATATTGTGATCTTTTGCACTGAACTCCCCGAAAAAAAATTCATTTTACTCCGTCAACCCTATCTTTCGATCATCCTAATATCTGAGTTAGATCCCCAGTTAATCTTTTATATTCAAGAACATAGTGACCTCAGACTTTGCAAATTGCAATCATAAGTTAACTGTTTTTAGTCCCAGTATCATTGTGGTGAATCCACTCTGCACCACTTCATTTCTTTCACTTCAAAGTGGATGACCTTACCCCTTCTTGTATTAAACTCCATCTGCTGCGGTTTTACCCAATTACTTAACATGCCATTATTCCTTTAAATTTTCCACTCCCCATCCACATTATTTACTGCACCACTTAACTTAGTAAAAGCAACAAACTCCAACATCCAGCTCTTTTTTCCTTCATCCAAATCATTTATTAATTTGACCATTTTTCACGCTAACCATTCTACACAAACTCATAAAATCTTCCAATGAATAATGGTTCATAAATCCCAGATGCCAAGAAAGAATTTCTCATCAATATGTTAGAATGTTTAAATATTCCACTTTGGCAGCAAAAGCTTGTATTTCTGCTGTGTGGTGCAAATTGGTCTGTGCCTGTTCAGTCATCTACAAACTGCAATGAGAATTTTACAATAAAGACTCCACGTGTCAACAGAAGTCTTAGAGCAGTTGTCATCACTACACCCTTGTGTGCAATAAGACAATCAGTAGTACTATAGAAATTCCATGAACAATGCTTTTGCAACGTTCTCCAGATTCAGTGGCCTCACTGGCAAACAAACGCTAATATCCTTCTTGAAGTCAGTTCTGCAAGCTTCCAGGCAAAACTCCAGTACAGTCAACAACAATGGACGCCACACTCTCTCCCAATGTCTTTAAAGTATCTCCATCATAAGTCCTGTTTCTCACCTCTGAAATGGGCAGTCTTCCAGGGCAGTACAAAGTAAACACTGGAAAGACACTCGGAAGTTCACTTTGAAATATGACAGCATTGATATGACCAGGAAGAGCTTATTAGCAATCGTTCAAGATAATGACTCAATGATCCCCTGGTTATGCAGTCGATAACCAGGGCCACTGTCTCTGTATAAATCTAAGACGTTTTGGATTGAGATGAGGAGGAAAATCTTCACTGAGAATGTGGTGACTCTGGACTTCTGTACTCCATAGTGCATTTCAAGCTCAGTCATTAAATAAGTTCAAGAGACAGATCATAAGATTTCTAGTTACTAATAATAGCAAGGGACATGAGGATTGTGTGGAAATATCGTGTTGAGGTGGATGATCTAGAATGATGGAGCAAGTTTAAGAGGTTGAATGGCTTATTCATGCTTCTGTGTTCCTATTCAATTGCGACTGCTTACTGTTGAAGATGAACACATCACAATAAGCTGCCAACATGTGTAAATGTATATTTTAGTTCTTCTCATTTCTTTGTGGACAAGCCTTTAGATTAGTGTTTAGACATTTTGAGTCTGTGCCTACCCTGAATGTGCTATCTTTCCTGAGCACATACTTGATGGATTGTTACAGTCTATGTGTTGATATACACTGAGGATAATGCCATTGCATAACATATCATCCATCTCACACTTCAGCTTTTCGTATGTGATCACTGTGCTTTCTGGGAGAGTTGATTGATGAGATTGCATCTTCTCTGAGGTGCGAGACAGCATCAGATTTGAAGTTCCCTATGTCTGGTACAATTGTTGCCAGTCCTGAACTGACTGACTGTGAGTATTCTTGTGCTATTCTGTATAGCAGTTAGTATGTAGGTGATCTTGTGAATGGTCACAATATTGAGATCCATACACGCTATTATTCCTGTTAGTCTATTTGTGTGAACCTGGTGGAATGCTGTGGTTTCTATGCAGTTTTGCTATCACCATATCCATCTTTTTCTAAAGTAGGTTATATTACTGACTTCCAACGATCTAGATGCATATCTTTCAGCATTCTGACTGGCAGGATGTTTGTCCTAGCTTCCATGCTGACTTTTGATCCTGGGTATGTGGTTTGCCGATTTTCATTGGGCGTATGATGGTCAAAGCTTTGATATGTTTAACTTTGATTACACAATATCTCATAGTTGCAAAGTGGAAAACCTGAATCTTCCCCCTGATAACTTGTACAGCTAATCTCATGCACAAGCTTTTGTTGTATGAGGGCCTCTAACATACTCCTTGTTGTTGCTGCTAGCATATGCCATCACCTTTTTGTTTGTTTGCATTCTACTATCATATCTGGTTGAAACTTTGAATGCAGATTTTCTTGTACAGGTGAGCCCAGTGCCCTTTCGTAGACCTCTCTTGCAAGATAGATTCACTGTGACACAGTAAGTCATGTTTCCCATACAGTTGGCTTATTTTGTGCATCCTAGGCAATGTGCCGATTCAAGGAACTTGACCTAAAGATTGCAAATATTGTGTGACTACAATGACTTTGTGTTTTGCTAATTTTAAGCGGTGTGGCAATATTGTGAAATTTCTTTTTCTGCAAGATGTTTTCCTGAAAAATTTCAAGAGGCATTGAAGCTATAACCAGCTCTACTGTGCACACAGTCAGCTCAGTCTCTGAAACATTGTAGTCCTTGTCTTTGGTGTGCACCTTGTGACAATCTGTGCAATTGATCTTTGTTGTGTTGCCTATCAGACGTCAGCTCATGATTGGCAAAATGTTCCAAAGTTTACTTTTACACAAAGCTTATTTTCCAGCATTTCATGTTGAGACGAGCCTTAAGTGTTGATTCTGTGCAAAGCGTCATTTCCAAAGGCAATTTTTATTTTCACTGTTTATTTATCTAGTTCGGCAACAAATGATCCTGAGAAGCTTGGCTCCATCCTTTATTTACAAGGCCTAAATTCAGGTTGGAACACCTGTGTCTTGCTAATTTGTGCTCCTGTATTTGGTCATAACATTTCTAATGACCCCTGCCTTCAGCAAATTCAGTTGTTACGCAGTGGATATATAATAGGTTTACTGCACTGGCATAAAGTTAAGCCATGTGGTCATTCAACAGTACAGCTGTCATGATTCTTCCATTTTTCAAGAAAAAAATCTGCTGTTTTCAGCTGTGGTTCTTTTTTTTGCCTTGTCCACAGCTCAATTTGAAGCCAATTCTCTACCTTAGCAGACTCTCAAAGCAAATCGGTTTCAAAGTATAGTTATATTGGACTCAAATCGTAACTGCGTTTCTCTCCTCACAAATGTTGCCAAACCAGCTGTGTTTATTCAGCAATCTTTGTCTTTATTTTACAAAATCCACAAAACTTTTTTTTAAATTATAAATTAAGTACTTACTACTCTTGTAGTGTTTTCTTTCTCTCTGCAGTCCCAGCATAAATGTAACTTCTGCACTGATTCAAACATCTGACATAATGTCTTCTGTAGTTTTCAAACTCAGCTACTGCCTTTGTTTCTCTAAGGAAGTACCCTGTGCTGCTAATGTCGTATTTCTTGTCTTTTTACTAAATAGCACAGATTAAGTAGTATGGTTGCAGTTTACATGAAAATTTCCTGTTGGTTTTATTGAACAGTTCAGACTACAACTTACATTTATGGATAACTATGTAAGTATTCCCCTCTAGAATGCTTCTGCTGGGAGGCACTATGGCAGCTGATCAGATGCTTTCATCTTGGTCCTTAATTTATCAGTTTTTAAAACAGGACAGCTCTTGAATGAATAATACATAAGCCATAAAAACGGAAAGAACTGCAGATGCTGTAAATCAGGAACAGACACAGAATTTGCTGGAAAAGCTCAGCAGGTATAGCAGCATCTGTGAAGAGAAATCAGAGTCAGCATTTCAGGTCCAGTGACCCTTCCGCTGAACATAAGCCATTACTTGTTTCTTTTTGTCTGAGATAATCTTGTATATCATGTTGTGTGTGATGATGTAAGAGTGATATTCGTTGTCATGTATTAGACTCTGTAAAGACAAAAATAGCAGACTATACCACAGAGAGATGTGCAACGTCACAATAGAGTATGTATTGTAATGTAAATAAAAGGGATTGTGTAGAAACTAAAATAAGTTAGACTGCTATTTTTCCTGGGTAGAAGAAACTTATTAAGTATATATTAGGCCATAATATTACCCAAAAAGCAATCATATCAGATCAAAGCACTCGCTGTTCTTTTTGTTCTTTTTCAATTTAGAAGGAAACAATTTCACTGTCTGATTATAGACAGATAGTCAGGGTCATACAGCACGGAAACAGACCCTTCGGTTCAACTTGTCCATGCCGATCCCGGTTTCCCAAACTAAACTAGTCCCATCTGTCTGCTTTTGATCCCTCTAATCCTTTTCTATTCATGTACCTGTCCAAATATCTTTTAAATGTTAGAGAAGTTCCTAGTTTATCAGACTGAAAGTGAAAGTAAATTAGAAAGGGTAAACTGTTAATTCTTTGAAATTGAATGCAAAATAGATGGATAGACTTAGCAGCAATATTACAGGGAAATCAGTAAGTGACAGACATAATAAATAACTTTTTATATCAATTATCATAAACGTTATTTGTGAATAAATTATAGATTCATATGACTAGTTTAGGAATCCCTATACAGGGAAGAAAATATGAGATAGTGTTCTTAACGAAATTGTTATATTGGGACTTTAGTTGATAAGTAAGATATGTGCCTCATATGATTTTATGCTTCTTAAAT
Source organism: Stegostoma tigrinum (assembly GCF_030684315.1). Lineage (NCBI taxonomy): Eukaryota > Metazoa > Chordata > Chondrichthyes > Orectolobiformes > Stegostomatidae > Stegostoma > Stegostoma tigrinum. The sequence continues at coordinate 66,523,976 of NC_081354.1, forward strand.
TATGGCCAGAAAACTAGGCTGGAGCTCAGACCTCCATCTCCAAACTGATTATATAGATTCACAATTTTTAGATGCTCTTGGGCAGCTTTGGAATGCTGATTCAGAAAGTCTAATGTTAACAGAAGTCAATAAATTACAGATTATTCAATGACCTTACACAACTGAGGGCTAAAACATACCTTTTTCCCCCAAAACTAGGGGGTAAGTGCCCTGATTTTATCAACTTGAGTAACTGCCAACTAAAATAGTAAGTGTGACTGATTTTATGCCATGTGATTTCTTAAAAACAATTTTGGTATTGGGAGTAAATGAAAGCTGACCAGACATGAGACACCTGTATCAATTCACTTTGAGTGTCTCAAGTAATAACTGAGCTGATTTCGGATTGGGGCATGGATGTTTATCAAATGTGTGAAAAAGTGGCAAATGTTTTCATGAGATAATGGGAACTGCAGATGCTGGAGAATCCAAGATAATAAAATGTGAAGCTGGATGAACACAGCAGGCCAAGCAGCATCTCAGGAGCACAAAAGCTGACGTTTCGGGCCTAGACCCTTCATCAGAGCTCTGGTGAAGGGTCTAGGCCCGAAACATCAGCTTTTGTGCTCCTGAGATGCTGCTTGGCCTGCTGTGTTCATCCAGCTTCACACTTTATTATCTTAAATGTTTTCATGATTTCATTCAACAAGAAGATCAAGAGAGATGTATAAAGGGTACCTGGTCTTTTATTTTCCACTATGACTTCAAGTCAAAAATATTCCCCTTCTTCATTTAAAATCATGGTGCTACCTACTACAACAATGTTTCTCTAGTAAAATAATATTCCTTATCTGTTTAGAATGTTTACCAAAATCCCATTGGTCTAATTTTATTTCTTTTCTTCATCAAGTTGCAGATGGAGAGAAGGAAGACCCCCAGATTCCCTGCTATGAGAATGAAACCACAACATAGTCAAAGCTCCCTGTAAAACAAAGTTCATAATCATCAAGTAACTGAGGATTTGTGAATCGTAACTCTATCTCCAGAGACAGGTTTGTTTAATCCTGATGCATTGACTAAATTCTGTCTTCTCTGATGTGCAAATTTTTCTGATAGCTATGTGTATTTTTCTATTTAACTGTCAGTTTTGATACCTAAGGGATAAAATAAAACTTCTGAGCTCTGGTCATGCGTCATAACAAAGATGCTGAGTAATTTTTTTATCCTTTTCCTGGAACTCGGCTCAGGTTTAATCCATTAACTTGAATTGAAAATGCACGGGTTCAAGCCACTCCATATAGGCAAGTGCATAATCAAGGCTGATGTGTCAGTGCAATGCAAAGGAAGTTTGTATTGTTAGAAGTGCCATCTTTGATTATATTGAGGCCATGTCAACTCTCTTAAGATGCAAAAAATCTCCAGATGGTATGGGGAGTAAAGCAGAATAATTCTCTCAATACTGTATTTGGCTTAATGTTTGTTCCTCAACCAACAATCAAAGACATAAATTATGTGTATTTATTCCAATTCAAGAGCAAGTTCCCTTATTTCTGATATTATGACAGTGGTTGCAACTCCAAACCACTTTATCGATAACATGGCATCCTGATATTATTTGCTTTTTCTTTTGCTATTCATTTCCATACCCTGGCAGGAATTTCCCAAATTGTAGCCTGTTCACCTCTGTAATTTAAGAATAGAGTTTGCAAGAATAATGTTGGCATGCATAAGCGGGTTGTCTGCCATAATGCTGATGATGCTCCATGCAATAGAGTGGGAACAATTCTGAGGAAATTCTTTACTGGTTTGTAATGTGTCATATTTTAAGATGCACTGAAGGAGATATCATGTAGAATATTCTTTACAGAAGTGTAAAGGTATATATGTGATAAAGAATGGCGTGGACTTTTAGGATTATATTGGAAACTTTAAGTAGACAGAGACGCTGGAAAATTTTGAAGTTACTGATGGGTGCTTATCATAAAGGAATAACATAATTCGAAAGATGAGTAGCTCAAAAGACCGTAAGAAAGAGGAGCAGGAAGACAATATTTGGTCCTTGGCCATTTAACCCGTTCGTGTTTACTTGTGTACCACAACTTCATTTTCTGTATTTTTCCCACCATCCCCCCATCTTTAATTGCCTTAGTATTTGCTTTGAATATATGCAACAGCTGATCATCCTCAAATCTCTGTGTTAGAGAATTCCAAAACAATCCTGACTTTAAATCTTTACAGTGGCCATAAATACTTTTGATTTGTTCGTGTTAGTTGTTCCCTCATGTAGCCTGAAGGTTTTATTTCATAAGAATTGACACTCATGGGCAATTTGTGCTTATTTACACATGGGTGTACATTAATTTAAATAAATGGGTAGTAGCATTTGCTGTTGCACACCAATTTAATATTCCTGTGTTTCATTTAAATGTTTCCTCAGTCTTTGTGAAGAGAGACTGAAGTTGTCCTTGGTGTGATGAAGCCACAAATATAGATTTTAAAAACTTGTTTAATTTTAGAGTGAATATGCAGAATGGTTCCTGTTACTGGAATCGGTTATTTTAAATGGAATCACTTACTCCTGTGAATTGATGTGAACGATTGCAAGTGTTGTGCTTTACACATCACAGAACTGAGTAAAGAGCTCTTCTAATTATTCCCTACTCCTGCCTCTTCATTTTACCAAAATCTGTCACGTTTTTTAGCTTTTCCATCCATTCTGTTTCCATCAGCATGTGGACCCATTGTCTCTGTGGCTGTTTTTAAATCTGCCTCTTTACCCGATGGGTATGGATTAAAAGAACTTTCAGCACAATGGGGCGATGCCTATTTGGATACAATCATCAATCCTGGTAAAAAATAACACTACAAGTTACATCTATTTTGAGAAGAGTTTTTTTTCCTCCTCTTCGACAAGCTACTGCTCATTCGGTTGGGTATCACTGGAGGCAAAAGTCTATCACAGCAGGGTGGCATTTTAAAAGTATACCTGTCAAAATTTGCTAAGTGAAACAAAAATTCCCTTGGCACATTTAAGAGTGACAAATCAGTGTTCCTGCGTTGTGAGTAACCCGATTTTAAAATCCTGAAAATTAGTTTTTTGAAATTATATAAAGCTGTTTTTAAATTGGATTGGGTTGTAGAAATTCCAGTGGCATCAGTGGCGGTTGCATTGGCGAGGTTCAGCGAGAATTCGTGGTGGCGACTGTGCCAGTGGAGACAAGATGACACTGGAAAGTGGCGACTCATGATCTGACAGCGCAGTGAAGAGACCCATGGCTGGTTGCTCTAGGCCCACTTAACACAAGTGCCCCCTCAGCACTTGACCAGGACTGTAAAGTTGAACTTGGTTTTTTATTTATTTTGCCATTTTTCTGCATTTACGTTCTACGTTTTGGTTTATTTTGTGTGTTTTAAGATGGCGCTAGAGAGAGGCGACAAAATACACATGAAAATAAGTAAATCAAATCAACATTTCTAAGTAATTTCATTGTCAAATTGATTGAAAAATTTTCAGCATGTAACAGTTTGAATTCTTTTGCTCAATCTGATTGACCAGCAGCTCTCAAGAGTGGGCCTGCATATGTGGAGGAAGTCCCACGAGAAACTAATTCTGCCCAGCAACAGGACATTACGGCTGCATGGAGGGCTTGCAATGAGTGGGTTAGCTTCTTGCCAACTTTTCTCCTGGGGCAAAGTTAGCAAAACAATTATTTAAATATATTTTCAGCGATATTGTTGTTTCTAATTAAATCAACGTTCAGGGCAAGGCATCAATCATAGTCAGCTCTAGTTCCCAATGTGCTGATTGAACACTTCCTGCTAAAGAGTATTTAATATGCATCAACAATTCCACACACTTTAAACAGCAGCGTGTGTTCTATTCATGCATTGGACAAAGCAACTGTCACTCCCTCACTTCTTGAAGTTGAAATTTAGATCAGCTTTTTCACTATAATAAGCTTTAGCTGCTGAGAATATCAATGAAAAATGCAAATCATCCGTGAAAAATGACAAAATCTGAGTTAAGGCTGAAAGCAATTATGTGATATTCATCCATAATAGTGTTACTCTTTGATGTTTCAAAGAGTCAACTTCATCTGTTCCTGAGAATACTGTTCAATGCCAAAAGTAACATCTTATGGCAATTTCTACTGCCAGTCTTCTTTGAAAGGTTCAAAGGAAAAATACACAATGTTAAGGCAATGGACAACTTTCTGATCTTTTTACGTTTAGTCTTTATATTTTTTCATGACATCTACATCCCAGTGATAGCTTTTTAATGTTGTACATGTGGATCAAGAAGTTCCTCAGTAACTTAGAGTAATGTCTCGGTAATTATGGATTGCATTTGGTAAAATTGTTCCCAGGAAATGCACTGAACTTCCTAATTACCATTTTTACTTCAATTTATTGGGGGAAATCAGAGTGCAATTCAGTGTAAGCGGTTGTGCTAAAATATATCACATGATGATTCATAAAATCTTCTTGCAGCAACATTTTGAATTATGCAACCCTTTCCATATTATGAAGCTCTATTTTTGATGTACAATTCAGAACCAGTGTATATATGCATTTTTTAAAATTGTCAGTTGGAAACTTAGAACAGCATTGGTGTCTTCAACTGGTTAGAATCATGTACAGTGAACTATCTGTTATTGTCAACTGAGCAAAAGAGTTAATTATTTTGATAGATGATATGAGGCACAAAAATATACAATTCCTTTTAATTTCATTAATGATCAAAATGTATTTTACATTGTACAATAAGTACCCAGATTTCCTTTTATTTTCCAACATATTAAAAGCCTGAAGATTAATTAATATGTAAAATAATATTAAGATAATGTGATAAATTTGAATGCTGTAATTTATGTTTACTCCATCATATCCAGTGGCATTATAGTTTAATAATGCAACATTTTAAAAATTTACGTTTCATTGTTATTAATACCTAATGTTTAATTAGGGGTGCAATTAAACATTTAGGGCACATAATTTTAAGGAACAGTTGTTGGGAGTGATGAGTAAATATGTCCCTCTGAAACAGGCAAGAAGGGGTAAGATTAAGGAACCTTGGATGACGAGAGCGGTGGAGCTTCTAGTGAAAAGGAAGAAGGTAGCTTACATAAGGTGGAGGAAGCTAGGGTCAAGTTCAGCTAGAGAGGATTACATGCAGGCAAGGAAGGAGCTCAAAAATGGTCTGAGGAGAGCCAGGAGGGGGCACGAGAAAGGCTTGGCAGAAGGAATCCGGGAAAACACAAAGGCATTTTACACTTACGTGAGGAATAAGAGAATGGTCAAAGAAAGAGTAGGGCCGATCAGGGATAGCATAGGGAACTTGTGTGTGGAGCCTGAGGAGGTAGGGGAAGCCCTAAATGAGTTTTTTGCTTCTGTCTTTACGAAAGAAACGAACTTTGTAGTGAATGAAACCTTTGAAGAGCAGGTGTGCATGCTGGAATGGATAGAGATAGACGAAGCTGATGTGCTGAAAATTTTGTCAAACATTAAGATTGACAAGTCGCCAGGCCCGGATCAGATTTGTCTTCGGCTGCTCTGGGAAGCGAGAAATGCAATTGCTTCGCCACTTGCGAAGATCTTTGCATCCTCGCTCTCCACTGGAGTCGTACCTGAGGACTGGAGAGAGGCAAATGTAATTCCTCTCTTCAAGAAAGGAAATAGGGAAATCCCCGGTGATTATAGACCGGTAAGACTCACGTCTGTCGTCTGCAAGGTGTTAGAAAGGATTCTGAGGGATAAGATTTATGACCATCTGGAAGAGCATGGCTTGATCAAATACAGTCAACACGGCTTTGTGAGGGGTAGGTCATGCCTTACAAACCTTATCGAGTTTTTTGAGGATGTGACTAGAAAGGTTGATGAGGGTCGAGCTGTGGATGTGGTGTATATGGACTTCAGTAAGGCATTTGATAAGGTTCCCCATGGTAGGCTCATTCAGAAGGTCAGGAGGAATGGGATACAGGGGAACTTAGCTGCTTGGATACAGAATTGGCTGGCCAACAGAAGACAGCGAGTGGTAGTAGAAGGAAAATATTCTGCCTGGAAGTCAGTGGTGAGTGGAGTTCCACAGGGCTCTGTCCTTGGGCCTCTACTGTTTGTAATTTTTATTAATGACTTGGACGAGGGGATTGAAGGATGGGTCAGCAAGTTTTCAGACGACACAAAGGTCGGAGGTGTCGTTGACAGTGTAGAGGGCTGTTGTAGGCTGCAGCGGGACATTGACAGGATGCAGAGATGGGCTGAGAGGTGGCAGATGGAGTTCAACCTGGATAAATGCGAGGTGATGCATTTTGGAAGGTCGAATTTGAAAGCTGAGTACAGGATTAAGGATAGGATTCTTGGCAGCGTGGAGGAACAGAGGGATCTTGGTGTGCAGATACATAGATCCCTTAAAATGGCCACCCAAGTGGACAGGGTTGTTAAGAAAGCATATGGTGTTTTGGCTTTCATTAACAGGGGGATTGAGTTTAAGAGTCGTGAGATCTTGTTGCAGCTCTATAAAACTTTGGTTAGACCGCACTTGGAATACTGCGTCCAGTTCTGGGCGCCCTATTATAGGAAAGATGTGGATGCTTTGGAGAGGGTTCAGAGGAGGTTTACCAGGATGCTGCCTGGACTGGAGGGCTTATCTTATGAAGAGAGGTTGACTGAGCTCGGTCTCTTTTCATTGGAGAAAAGGAGGAGGAGAGGGGACCTAATTGAGGTATACAAGATAATGAGAGGCATAGATAGAGTTGATAGCCAGAGACTATTTCCCAGGGCGGAAATGGCTAGCACAAGGGGTCATAGTTTTAAGCTAGTTGGTGGAAAGTATAGAGGGGATGTCAGAGGCAGGTTCTTTACGCAGAGAGTTGTGAGAGCATGGAATGTGTTGCCAGCAGCAGTTGTGGAAGCAAGGTCATTGGGGTCATTTAAGAGACTGCTGGACATGTATATGGTCACAGAAATTTGAGGGTGCATACATGAGGATCAATGGTCGGCACAACATTGTGGGCTGAAGAGCCTGTTCTGTGCTGTACTGTTCTATGTTCTATGTTCTATGTTCTATAATTGGTCAATCAATCACTACTGTGTAGTGATTGTGTCCATCACAGGAACCCTGCAGCCCAATGGTACCAATGTGGACTTCACAAGCTTCAAAATGTCCGCTCCCCCCACTACATCCCAAAACCAGCCCAGTTCGTCCCCTCCCCCCCACTGCATCCCAAAGCCAGCCCAGTTCGTCCCCTCCCCCCACTGCATCACAACACCAGCCCAGCCTGTCTCTGCTTCCCTAACCTGTTCTTCCTCTCACCCATCCCTTCCTCCCACCCCAAGCCGCACCTCCATTTCCTACCTATCACCTCATCCCGCCTCCTTGACCTGTCCGTCTTCCCTGGACTGACCTATCCCCTCCCTACCTCCTCCTCACCTATACTCTTGTCTCCACCTATCTTCTTTTCTCTCCATCTTCGGTCCGCCTCCCCCTCTCTCCCTATTTATTTCAGTTCCCTCTCCCCATCCCCCTCTCTGATGAAGGGTCTAGGCCCGAAACGTCAGCTTTTGTGCTCCTGAGATGCTGCTTGGCCTGCTGTGTTCATCCAGCTCCACACCTTGTTATCTTGGATTCTCCAGCATCTGCAGTTCCCATTATCACTGAATCAATCACTACTGTTGCCTTATAAGATTTTACCTTTTGTTTAGCAACTCAAGTTACTTTTAACTACTCATTTTAAAATTCTTCTGTTGCAATTTGAGGGTTGTTAACTGGATGTTCCTTGGATTTGACAAGAATGCCAAAATAAAAAGTCAAATGCAAAATACTTTGGCGAAGAGAAAATGCTGGAAATACTTCGAAGATTGGACAGCATCTGCTGTGAGACAATGTAAAGTAGAATCCGACAGGGGACTGAATAATGGTGGACTATGGCAAAAAATGTGGCAGGGTCATGTGAGGAGTTTAGTGACTTCTCAACTTCAGGAACAACTCGCTGCGTCTTTTAATCAGGTTCCATGAACCAAGGTGAGATTTTCAGTCGGCAGCAGTGAGTTAAAAGGATTTTGTTGAATGTGAACAACCATATTAACTGTACATCTTGCCACATTAATATCCTACCACCCAGTGCTAGCAAACTAGATGCCAAGAATATAAAGTGTGAAGCTGTATGAACACAGCAGGCTAAGCAGCATCTCAGGAGCACAAAAGCTGACATTTCGGGCCTCGACCCTTCATTAGAGAGGGGGACGGAGTGAGGGTTCTGGAATAAATAGGGAGAGAGAGGGAGGAGAACTGAAGATGGAGAGAAAAGAAGATAGGTGGAGAGGAGAGTATAGGTGAGGAGGAGGTAGGGAGGGGATAGGTCAGTCCAAGGAAGACAGACAGGTCAAGGAGGTGGGATGAGGTTAGTAGGTGGGAAATGGAGGTGCGGCTTGGGGTGGGAGGAAGGGATGGGTGAGAGGAAGGACAGGTTAGGGAGGCAGAGACAGGCTGGGCTGGTTTTGTGATGCAGTGGGTGGAGGGGATGAACTGTGCTGGTTTTGGGATGCGTTGGGGGAAGGGGAGATTTTGAAGCTGGTGAAGTCCACATTGATACCATTGGGCTGCAGGGTTCCCAAGCGGAATGTGAATTGCTGTTCCTGCAACCTTCAGGTGGCATCATTGTGGTACTGCAGGAGGCCCATGATGGATTGTACCCGGTGTGGCTACCTCTACATTGGGGAAACAAAGCGAAGGCTTGGGGACCGCTTTGCAGAACACCTCCGCTTGGTTCGCAGTAAACAACTGCACCTCCCAGTTGCAAACCATTTCCACTCCCCCCTCCCATTCTTTAGATGACATGTCCATCATGGGCCTCCTGCAGTGCCACAATGAGGCCACCCGCAGGTTGCAGGAACAGCAACTCATATTCCGCTTGGGAACCCTGCAGCCCAATGGTATCAATGTGGACTTCACCAGCTTCAAAATCTCCCCTTCCCCCATCGCATCCCAAAACCAGCCCAGCTCGTCCCCTCCCCCCACTGCATCCCAAAACCAGTCCAACCTGTCTCTGCCTCCCTAACCGGTTCTTCCTCTCACCCATCCCTTCCTCCCACCCCAAGCCGCGCCTCCATTTCCTACCTACTAACCTCGTCCCACCTCCTTGACCTGTCCGTTTTCCCTGGACTGACCTATCCCCTCCCTACCTCCCCACCTATACTGTCCTCTCCACCTATCTTCTTCTCTCTCCATCTTCAGTCCGCCTTCCCCTCTCTCCCTATTTATTCCAGAACCCTCACCCCATCCCCCTCTCTGATGAAGGGTCTAGGCCCGAAACGTCAGCTTTTGTGCTCCTGAGATGCTGCTTGGCCTGCTGTGTTCATCCAGCTTCACACTTTATTATCTTGGATTCTCCAGCATCTGCAGTTCCCATTATCTTAGATGCCAAGAATTCTTGACAGGCAAGCCAGAGCAAGTCCCTGATGACTTCAGCTCGCCACTAACCCCGAACAACTTCTGTGACGGATGAGTACCAATATCTCAGGGTATGTTTTTCAGGCACTGATCACACGCACCCCATAACCACGGCCATTAGCAGCAGATATGTGCCAACCTCTAAGAACATTGATCGCACATCACTGAACCACTTACAGTACATTTTTGTACTTCAGTTCTGCACCTCGGGCTGCACTGATATCTATCATTGTAATACTGCTGCATGGACAATGTGCACTCAGGCACATGGACACAGCTAATGAACTGAACCAGGCTGCATCCCTGAATTGTTCACTTCCCCTTTTAGTGTTTGCTCTCTTTGAGACTCCCTGAATGCTCAAGCATCCCTGCCCTGTGCTGGGTTATCTTTTTGCAACTTGTCCCTTGGCCAGAGATACCAACCTGTCAATACTGCTGAATTTCCATGATGTTTAATGCAGACACAAACCAGCAATATTGTTGTGATTGCCAGTGATCCTCAGTCAAGTTAAGGGAAATAGCACTTGGTCAGGACGCCTCAGCACAGTAAATCAAAGCAGACTCTGATCCGAGTCCAGTGTCTTGCATAGAGTCAGTCGGCTACTGGGGCGATCAAAGTCGGGATCCTGCCCACATAAGCAGGGAGGAGTAATAATGTTGGGTAGCCCATCATGCATTTGACTCTTTCCATCCTATTATGAGTTGTTTACTTCCTGGAATGAGAGAGAAAGAGGTAGTAATAAGGCAGATGTAAGTGGGTGGCAGAGCTGTTGTTTTTGGCACTAGTGGGGATGTGCCCAGAGTGAGTGAGTGAGTAGGCAGTGTAGATGGTATCCAGGGTTAGTGCTGTTAGGAGTTGAGGTGGCTGAGAGTGAGTGGAGGGAGATTTCGTAGGCAGTTGTGAGAGTGGGAGAGCATGAACCTTAGTGGGAGGTGGGTACAGTAGCAGAGATACAGTGAGTGTGAAGTGTCAGAGGGAAGATGGTGGTCCTTGCACTGGTGGAATGGAGAAAGTCATTCACCTTCCTTCACTGCTGTGCGTTCCTCCAGAAAGCTAAGACTCTTCTTACCTGAATGGAAACCTGGACCAGGCTGTCATGATCTGGTGTTACAGCCTCCACTGCCAGTCCTGGGGACACTGGAAGTTCTGCCTCTGCACCACACCATCCAGCAGGACTGCCAACTTGCTCTTTTCTGTCATATCCAGGCAAATGTCAGAGAGCATGCAGGCAGCTGCAGACTAATGGTGCTTGTCCAAGTGCACAACAGCCTTTCAAAGAGGACAATGGTGTGGCCAGGGATGCCACTCTATTCTGGCAGAAGCGAGTTCTAGGTATGACAAATGGTAGAATCGAGCTAGAACTGGATGAGGGTGCACAATAGGGTTAGGCTATTGCAGTAAATTGGGTGAGTTTAGTAAGATATGGCGAGAATTCTCACTAGGCCTTGCAGAGAAAATCTCTCCATGAAACTCAGCCAAACAAACACATAAGATTCAGCCCTTAGAGTTAGTCCCGCATGATGTTAGAGCTGAACCACTTCCAAACAGGTATAGAGCCTGGGAAGCATGGCTGAAAGAAGTCGAGGAAACAAATAAAAGGCAATGTTTCCTCTGTGGCAGCAAGGGGAAAGGAGGATTAAATAACGAAAGTGACCACGATTGTTATGATCTCCAGAAGGACCACTAATTTTTGCAGAGATTTGAACTTCCAGGTAATGTATGAAATACAACAAGATTTCTCATTTTTAAGGAAATTGAATATAACAAATGAATAACCTAAATGCCATTGAGTTAACTTTTTTGTAGACAACCAATATCTTAAACTACTGGGAGTGACATTAATCACTCAGGATACGCTGAATGAAATTACAATCCTTTGAATGGACTGAATGCCTCGCCTCTACTTGTGTTGTGCTGTGTGGGAACTTCAATTGTCTGTCTCCAGGCATACTCCTCAATTCTCAGGGAGCTTTTAAGATCCACCACCAGCAGTAAAGCCTATTCCAGTGATCTTTCCCCCACAACTGACTGACACACACACACACACACACACACACACACACACACACACACACACATGCCTTCCTACAACCAGGTATGGTAGCTCGTAAACACATGACAATGTTTCGCTCTGCTGACCACCTAGAGGTGGTCTGTATCTAATATTATTGTTGTACAGGAAAGCTAGTACCCTCATCTCAAGAATGGCTTCCTCTGCCACTTTCTCCTGTGCATCACGAAACACATAAAACAAGCCCAAATTGAATTGGTTATCTTTGCCAACTCAGCTTTGGTACATGTCTGAGGTGAGCTGAAGTATCTCAATGTTAGGTGTGAGTTCTGACTGTCATGCAGTGCTACTGTCTGAGCAAAGGTATTATGATTAGACTGTGCAACAAAACAGACCATATGAAATAGGAACAGTACTAGACCATTCCGCCCCTTGAGCCTGGTCCACCATTTAATAGGGTCGTGGATGATCCAACATTCCCCTCATCCACTTTCCTGACTTTTCCCTAGAACACTCGATTCTTCTACTAATCAAGAATCTATCTATCTCAGCCTTAAAGGATACAAGGACTCTGCCAACTGAGCTCACTGCAGTAAGGAATTCCAAAGACTCATTATTCTCTAGGAGAATAAATTCTTTCTTATCTCAGCCTTAAATTGGTGGCAGATTATTCTGACATTATGTCCTGTGGGCGTAAACCTTTTCACGAAGGGAAACAGCCTCTCAGTGTTTTTTGTCAAGCCCCTTTAAAATTCTATGTTTCGAGGTGATCGTCTCTCATTCTTCCAAATGAAGTGAGGAGAGTCCCCGTCTGTTTAGCCCTGGCTCATAAGACAAATCCTCCACATTAGGAATCTTCCAAGTGCATCTTCTCTGAATGGCCTCCAATGAAATTATATCTTTCCTTAAATAAAAGGACCAAAAGTGCCCAGAGCACTCTGGATGGGCCTTACCAGCACCTTGCACAGTTGCAGTAAGATATTCCTACACTTATACTTCAACCCCCTTGAAATAAGGACCAACATCCGATTAGCCTTCCTGATGACCTGCTTCACCTGTTTGTAGGTTTTCTTTGTTCTGTGCAAATATCACCAAATCCCTCTGTTTTGAAGCTTTCTGCAATTTTCTCCATTTAAATAATACCATTATGTTGTTCTCCCTTCCAAAATGAAAAACTTCACATTTTCCCACATCATACTCAATTTGCCAACTGTTTGGCCACTTCCCTAATCTGTTGATATCTCTCTGTAATCTGCATTCTGTTTGCAACCTGCATAGTAAATCGTTGCAGTCCCAGTACTGATCCCACTGATTACAGTTTGCTAAGAAGAACCCCTTATCCCCACTCACTATTTCCTGCCCATAAACCAATTCTTAACTCAGGCCAACTTACTACCTCCAACACCTCTTGATACAGCGAGGACGAGGTGCATTTAGTTGACTACTTAGATATCATCATTAATTGTCCTGTGATACTGCTGCTGAGTTCCCTGGTCTAGAGACCATAATAGCAATTGTGATCCCTGTCCTCTTCCAACCTCTTTCTGAAGATGATTCTTGAGGAGACTGCCAGGCCTGTTGAAAGCAATACATCACTCCTCCTGTCCATCTCCACCGTAATGGTTCCAGTGCAATATTAATCACCATGAAACCCCCTGCCAGCTTCAGTAGTCGGTTTTTCTTTGATTAAAATTGTGATGATACAGTTTGTAAGCACCTACCTGGCATTCACTGCAGCTTTCCATTAAAGGGACAGATTATATTTAAGAACACAAGGGCGTTTTACCATTTGTCCTGAGCACAACATTTGGCTTCTCCCTGCTGAGTGCAGAGGCTGCCAACAAAGTGTAAATATCCACCTTGTTTCTGAACCAAGGTTTCTCCATCAATGTGATTGACACGACCCTCAGTCAGATCTGACTCATCTCCTGCACTTCAGCCATCACCCCTTCTGTTCCCTCCCAACACAGCGATGGGATCCCTTGGTCCTCACAAACCCCAGCATCCACATCCAGATGATCATTAGCTGCCTTCTCCCACCACCCTCCAGCAGGATGCCACCACCCAGGCAGACATTCCCATCCCGTCCCTTTAGAGGCTTCCACAGGGACCGTTCCCTCTACTCCCCAACATAACTCCACAGTCCCATGGCAGCTTTCCCTGCAACCACAGAAGGTGTAACACCTACCTGTTTCATTCCTCTTCGCTCACTATACAATGGCCTCCAGACACACCTTCCAGGAAAAGCACTGACTTATCTACGCTTTGCACAATCCAGTTGACTGTATTCACTTAGAGATAGTGAGAACTGCCGATGCTGGAGTCAGAGATAACACGATGCGGAACTGGAGGTACGCAGTGGGCCAGGCAGCATCAGAGGAGAAGGACAGTCAATGCTTTGGGTCAGGACCCATCTACAGAAAATCCGAAACGTTAACTTCCCTACTCTTATGATGATGCCTGGCCTGTTTGTATTCGCTGCTCAGAATGTGGTCTGCTCTACACTGAGGAAACAAAACATGGACTGGGCAATCAGTTTGCACAACACAAATGTTCCGTCGACAAAAATGACCCTGAGCATCCAGTTAATTGCCATTTCCACACACCACTGTGTTCCCTGGCTAACATCGCTGTCTCAGACTTACTGCAGTGATCGAGTGAAGCTCAGCGCAAGTTAGAACTTCATCACATTTTCTCTTTGGAAATCCTGCAGCCTTCAGGGCTCAACATCGAATTCAATAATTTTAGGGCCTGAGTATCTTCTCCCATGTCCTTACCCCAAACCCCACACACCAGGACTTGTTATTCACATGATTTGTTATTACACACAATGCATTCTTAACCACTAATAGTTGCCGTTAGTAGCTATTCATTCCCCTCGCCTGACCATTACCCATGCCTTTGTTTGTCCAATTGTTCTCTCTCTTTATCTCTAACTTCAACTACCATTTACTCCGTAACCCCTCCCCCCACCCTATCTTCTGCACAAGAAACAACTTCTTCTTCGCTACCATCGGTTCTATAGAAGGGTTCTCTGGACCTGAAATGCTAACTCTGATTCCTCTCCACAGATCCGCTGGATATTTCCAGCAATATCTGTTTTTGTTTCTGATTTCTAGCATTCACAGTTTTTTGGATTTTTTTGGTGTGAAAATCATTTTGTCTTATGTTATAAATATGTAAATGAGATGGCATCAACAAGTTTACCAGCTGATTATCCTCCGAACTGGCATCAGTGTGCCTTGAATTGGAACTGGGTCCCCACCCCATGTCGAATTATCAATTCTGTTCGATTGACAAGGTGCTGGATAAACACAGCAGGACCCTGATGAAGGGTTTTGGCCTGAAACGTTGACTTTCCTGCTCTTCTGATGCTGTCTGACCTGTTGTGTTTATCCAATACCACATGTATTCCATGCTTCCAGCATCTGCAGTCCTTACTGTCTCCTATCAATTCTATTCAATCTTTAGTCCCTATTATTTATTGAGGCTTGATTGGCTCAGTTGGGTGGACAGCTGGTTTGCAATGAAGAATGATGCATATGTTCAATTCCCACACTGGCTGACATGACCCTGACAGACAGTCCTTCTCCGTCTCTCCCATCACCTGAGGCCTGGTGGCCCTCAAGTTAAACCACCACCAGTCATCTCTCTATCTACTGAACAGTAGCCCTACTAACATATCGTGACTTTATCTTAGTATTTGTAATAAACATAAACATTACAGAACTGTACAATGCATCGTTATAAAATGTAAATTAAAGATCTTTCTGGGACAAATGAATAGATTCCAGTGAAATTTCCTTTAATTAACAGAAAGCAGCTTTTCTTCAAACTTTGTAAAGAACCAGTTTTTCTGTTGGATTGATAACTGTCAAATAACTACATGAGGATCTACAAGGATTCAATTAAATAATTTTATATTTCTAAACAAGATTACTAATTATACATAATGACTAAGCCCAAGGTAAAAATGTAGGAGCCAACTTTGAAAAATTAGACTGAGGGCTGATCAATATTCTGATTAATACAGCAACAGGGCAGGATTGAGTGAGCTCATTATAAGTTATATGTTTTGTAATAACAGTGTCAAAATTAAAATAAATATTTCATGTAATTAAAAAACAACAGGTGACTGAAGAGAGTATTTTTGCTATGAATCATGCAGCTATTTATTTCAGAAGCTGAGAGTGCTCCTGGGTTCTACAGTTTAACGTCTCGATAAATGTTTGATGTTTGTGTACATGCTGCAAGGTACATGCCTCAGTGTATGTTTTCTGGTTTCATAGATACCACATCTCGTCACACAGACTCTTTTGCTTTTGTGCAATTGTACACTAATGAGTTCCATCTGCAAAACAATGCCCTGTAAATATTGTGTTTCTTTGGCATTATTTGGGGATTTTATTTTGTATTTATGCTGAATATAAACAGCTCAGAGTAATGTTGGTTGAGCAAATGATAAACACTGCTGAAGCGCTCCTCTGAAATATTTCTGTAACTGATTGACCTTCAAACCAGCCTTTTCCTCTAAATATTTCAACTTCATGTGACTGCTGAGGCATTTTAGAATTTTCTGTGGACAATGAGTTACATGCAGTGTAGAATTGCATGTTAGGCAGATTTTATTTTTAAAGTTGTCTGGTGAAGGTCATAGATGATAGAATCCCTACAATGTGGAAACAGGCCATTTGGCCCAACAAGTATACACTGACCCATCCCCCACTAACTCACCTAATCTACACATCCCTGAACACAATGGGAAATTTAGCACAACCAATTCACCTAACATCTTTGGAGTGTGGGAGGAACCCACACAGACACTGAGAGAATGTGCAAACTCCGCACAGACAGTTGCCTGAGGATGGAATCGAATCCGGGTTGCCAGGGCTGTGAAGCAGCAGTTCTAACTACTGAGTCAAAGATCTCTGAGATTGTGACAGTGTGCAGAGTTGAAACTTGTGCAAATGACTGTTGATAACTGACCAAGCATTTGATGGGAATGTATTTGGATCTAACTGTTTTTATTTCTGTAAGCTTATTTATAGAATGCATCTGCATGTCAGTCTCTAGACTGCCATTTCAAATCAGATATACAGAAAGGAAATCTTATGAATGAATGCATAGAATTTCATCCATTGCCAAATTTACAATATGATTCAATGCCTTAAAAGATAATGGGATAATGGCAGTTACTTTTAATTTTCTTTTGCTTTTAATTTTTAGAAGTGTATTGACAGCAAGATTTTCTTACTTCAGCTAGTGGGGTCCAGGCACTCAGTAGTTGAATCTTCAGAAACCCCTTTTCTTAGAAACAGGACAAAATAATTGAATTGGTTTAAAAAGGATCTGCATTCAGGTAGCAGCAGTTGCTGGAATTGGTGTCAGAGAAGATATAAAATGACAAATGGAATAACAGACAAGGAGAAGACCCACTAGGCTCAGGGGCCTGTAGTCTGGGAGGTGGAACATAGAGATTTTCACATGAGGCCTGGAGGCCTTCAAGGCATGGGGTGGCACAGTGGCTCAGTGGTTAGCACTGCTGCCTCACAGCGCCAGGGACCCTGGTTCGCTTCCACCCTCGGGCGACCGTCTGTGTGGTGTTTGCACATTCTCCCCGTGTCTGTATGGGTTTCCTCCCACAGTCCAAAGATGTGCAGGGTAAGTGGAATGGTCATGCTAAATTGCCCATAGTGTTCAGGGGTGTGTAGATTAGGTGAGTTATGTGGGATGTGTCTGAATGGCGTGCTCTGAGAGTCAGTGTGGACTTATTGGGTCGAAGGGCTATTCCCACACTGTAGGGGTTCTATGACATACACTATGACAAAAATGGGACCTCGTTGCCATGGAGGTTAATTCACAAGGAGTCTGGCCCCAAAGTTCTAGCTGCAGTGCCACAATAATCCCAGTGATGCTACATGGGTGATTGAAACCAGTGAAATATCCCTTACCCAGTGACACAACTACTCCATGCACCATTGGTCATCTATTGGCAATTATAACAATAACTATAACGATAATCATAACCATAACAATTCTCCACCTCATCCTCAAAAGCTGCTTCACCCACATCTCTTAGCTTTTTAGTATTAATTCGTGGAATGAGGATGTCACTGGCTAGGACAGCATTTCTTACCCATCCATAATTGTTAACAGTCTACCATTTTGCTGTGGGTTTGTAGTCACACGTAGCCCAGACCAGGTAAGGAGGGATGTTTCCTTTTCTGAAGGACATTAATGAACTAAATATGATTTTCTGGCAATTTTGTGACAGTTGACTATGGAATTATTGTCATCATTAGACTCTTAATTACAAGTTTGTATTGAATGCTGTGACAGAATTTGAACCCGGGTGCCCAGAACATTAATTGGGTCTCTGTTTTAACTGTCCAGCGATAATACCATTAGGCATCGCCTTCCCATCTACAAAGTTCCATCCATTCAGCTTTGAAAAGCACATCATGCAAATACCATGGAAAGTACTCATTGACACTTGCGTTTCTATTGAGGGACAAGGTGACACATCACACGAGGGAGCACCAGAGAAGTAGTGGCAGGCAGGTCAATTGAGCCTGAGCCCTTTTGAGGAGACAGTGCTGTGAAATATTTTGTCCAACAGTGACAGACTTTGTTGCAGCTGGCATCACCAAGGACAGCCAGGATAATGGTGTGATCCTGCCTTATGCATTTTTTTTCAATTCCCACTTCACATTCACCCCACACCTTGGCATAGAACACAAACTAGATACAATGTGATCGAGAGGATGCTCAAACATTTCAGGGTAACTTTAAAAAGCATCTTTAAAAAATAAGTGAGGTGATACTGGTGATGGAAGGTGTAAAAGGAACCCTTACCCTTTTAGGATTCCTCTCAACTTGCTGGCTGTCATGAGAAATATCCCTGCATGTCACTGGGATATACCTCCTGACAGAAGGCTTAAGAGTGAATGTCATGTAATGTGGCACTACTGTTATCAACTGATTCTTTTTTAATAACAGCGAGTAAGACATGCAATGTGTAGATAGTTGAAAATAGGTTCATTTTAAAATATCAAGCATAAAATCAAGTGGACAACAAATCATTTATTCAGCAACAGGAAAGGTCAAGGCTCTCAAAATTAACGATGTTCACAAGTCCTTTGCATTAAGCAGGGACTGTTTGCCATACAGTCAGTTCTGATATAGCACAATAGTTCCATGCTCGTGTGATCCTGTGTTTAAAGAAAATCACACAATAACTGTAACGTTCAAAGAGATGGGGATGGTAGTGCATTGTAGCCAATACAGGTAGGGAAGGTTCCCATTTCTACAAATCACACCCTATAATTCTTCAAATGAGTTAAAACCAATTTGCATTGAAGAAACACATCTTATATCAGAACCAATTGTACTACCAAGAGAAACTTCAACAATTGAAGGCATTTTCGTTCAGATGTTTCGTCACCATGCTCGGTGACATCGTCAGTGGAGCCACCAATGAAGTGATGTTATTCTACTCCACCTGGAATTTATACTGACCGTTATGGTGAGTAGTGTCATTTCCGATCTGTATGGGTTCGTATATTGGGTTGAATTCTGTATGTTTGTTGATTGCATTATGCGCTGAGAACCAGCTCGGTGAGCAAGTCACCAATCTTACCCGCAACCCAAGCTACAAATCATTGCTAAAAATTTAAACAGTTGAAGGAAAACCAAATCCGGCTCAATCATCTTGGAAGCAGGTACCAGTGAAGAACTTTCTGGCTTCTTGAATGTATCAAAGTCCTGATCCTCATCCTTATCTTCATCCTCAGAAGAATGCTGTCGATCTTCCGCGTCCAGGATTTTTCTTCTTGTCAGCTTCAGTTGTAATGAGCATAACAGACCAAAGTGATGCAGAGCACTCCTGTTGGGTGATACTGGAAATGCAGCCAGTGCAGACCAGGCAACAATACTTCGCCTTAAGGTGGCTTATCATCTGTCCCACTGTGGCTATGTGGAAACATTTGTATCTTCATACTGTGTCAGCCTGAGGGTTTTGTAAAGGTGATCTAAGCCATGTCTGGAGGGTAGAGCTCTTGTCCTGCATTTGCCATCCCTGGATGGCCCACAGCCTTTGGAAAGAGGCAGGAGTCTGTGCATTCTCCAGTATGCAAAAGTCATTACAGCTCCCTGTGTTTTCCAAACTTCCCCTCAGTTTTAAATGACAACATAAGAATCTCATGATTAAGTGATGACAATTTTTTTCATGCATTTGAATCTCATGAATAACCCAACTTGCGTTGACAGCCACATATAATTTAAGCATTGATACAATGGAAGCATGTTCTGTTGATGAACGTTGCAGCATGGTGAGCTACAGGGATGCAGTACCATATCCTTCACATGAGGAAAGGCCGTGATGGTGGAGATTCCCACAGCCCAGACTACTCGACTGTCATTGTTATGGGGAAGGATTTGTAGAGCTGTATTCAGAAGTGAAGGGTATGTGTAAAGGATTGGGAGATGCCACAGTGGTGCCTACTTGCTCCTTGAAATGAGCTGCTGCACAAAAAATCAGGGCAGCTGTCACCTTCTTAACCACTGGGAAATGTCTTCAACCCAAGCCTTCCAAGCACAAATCTTGACTGAGCAAATTACAAGGTTCAGTGATCCTTTACTCATTAATGGAATGAGGATGTCACTACCCAGGCAGCATTTATTGCCCATCCCTAATTGCCCAGAGGGCATTTGACTCAACCACATTGCTGTGGGTCTGGAGTCACATGTAGGCCAGACCAGGTAAAGATGGCAGTTTCCTTCCCTAAAGGTCATTAGTGAACTAGATAGCTTTTTCTTATAATCGGTGGTGTATTCATGATCGTCGTTAGATTTTTAAGTCCAGATATTTTGTTGAATTCAAATTCCACCTTCTGCCTTGGCAGGATTCAAAGCCAGGTCCCCAGAATGCTATGTGGCCCTCTCGTTGAACAGTCTAGCGATAATATCACGAAGGCCATCACATCCCCCATGGTGTCCCATGGTGTCCTTAATTGGGATTCACATGGTTTTTGGAATCTTGAAGCAAGTGATAATGAGGCCTGTGGCTGCAGAGTCTCAGCATTGTGCTGAGCCTGCTAGGTGGATCTGCATCTTGTGTTCCTGTCTCTGGAGGCTCTCTGGCAGGCATTGGAAGTCGCTGTTCTTGCTGATGGAATTGTTGTCTTCTTCTGTGCTGTCTTTGCATTTGAACCAAGGTCACAAGAATTTCAGCCGCAGAGATTTCCATGCCAGATGTGTGAGCAGATGATCTGGGGGAAATGGCAGAAATGTGCCATAATTCTGTTGAAAAAAAAACTCCTCATATCCATCAATGTTCATTGTGAGGCAAGGAGGCTTCCTGATCCAAATGTGTGTTAAGATGTTGTGCAAGATTAGGAGAGTAGAATTCTGTCAGTAAGTCAACATGATAGCCTCACCCCTGAAGAAAGGCCCCCTTGCACATGACAAGCCATGTTCTTGCATACTTACAGTTGAATGTGCGAATATTGCAGCTGCGAACCATATTCATCTAGTTGTAATTGAGCAATAGGTTCATGATATGAAAGCTCAGGCAAAGTTTGGAAGTACATTTATTTGATTAGATTTGCCTACCTGATTTGGCAGGGAGACAATTAGTGTGATAAAGTAATGGTCATGATTTCTTAAGGCCATAAAATTCAAGATGCACTGATAGACCATAAATGACTTGCTGATAAACTGTAATTTAAATCAGAAGATTGCCATTAATGAGTTATTACAAACATAATTATTGCAATAAACAGGGCCTCACATTCTAGAAGTTTCATTCCATCCCCAAAGAAAATAACGGTAACTTAGCCCATCACATTGTATATGGTGTCAGTCATTTTTTTTTCAGTTTCTGCACAGTTGGCTTTTATCCGATATGACTGACTTCCAACGTTATGTTTTTGTGGGGTGAGTTGCAGGCTGCACCTCAGAAATAAGATGATCTCCCTATCCTTCATATTCGCTTTTGAGTTGTTGACCCTATTGTCAGCATTCCCTCATTTCTATTGAGCCCTTTACAAAGCCATTGAAGTCTGAATTTACCACCAGTGCCCATGACCTTATGAACTGCCTTTTCCTTGTTGAACCTACATTGTCTTCACATGGAGGGCAAAGTTAAAGTGACCAGAGCCACCCATCTCCCAATGTGGCACTTCCAGAACCATCCTCTGATTTATGTAATCCCAGATCCCATCCTCCTCTTTTGAATTGCCTCTTTTCAATGTAACTATTCCCTCAGCCGTTCAGTGCAATGAGCCCATACCCAGAGTTGGTGTGCCCACTTTACATAGAACTCCATGGCGTATGCCCTTGATAAGCTCCCTGACTGTTATTGAGTAAACCTCCAGAACCAAGTGTGGACTATCCCATGGACTGACTGGACCCACACCTCCAATGGAGCTTGCACTAAACCCCAGACTGATGACTCCATAACATCCTGAATAACCTACCAATAATCCTCAGACTGTCTGCACTGCACTGTAAGGCAGACTATGGCCTAATTCCTGGACTGCAGTGACACGAATCCTTGCAGTCTGGTAGGTCCCAGCATCTGACTGACTATGGCCAATCCTCTGTAGCATAATGGGACAAGTTCATTGACTGACTGTGATGATACATCCTATCTGACATTAGTCCCCTCTGGCTCCACCAAGCACTGCTCCCCTTTGACTTTCAGACATTGATGTTTGTTTGAAGCACATGCTGCGTATTTGACAAAATAGTGTGAGGGCTGATCCAAGTTAAGCATGATGTGATGGCCTGTGGTTTGCTGGTACCAACGAGCATAGTTAAAGTGTTGAGGAGAATAGTGGCCCCAGAGCATGCAGGGATGCTGTGCTGAACACACAGATATATGGAAGTCAGAGCAAGCAATCGGAGAGCAGCAGGTGCCAGGTACTAGCTCGGAATTACATGTCAAGAATTTGGGGCATCCACTTTCTCCAGAAAGGAGAGAAAAATTGGAAGTAATGGAGAAATAATGCAAGTTGAACTATTCATGAGAGGCAAATGCATGGCAAATAAAATAGTCACATCTTTATTGCGAAGTTGGAGATTCTGAAATCTCCATTTAAAGCTGACTGGACAATTTGAAAACCTTTCCTTCACATTGAGATTCTCATTTCATAAATTCTTTGGCATTGTTTCCCAAATTCCTCATCATTGGCCACACACCAAAAAGGGAGAAGTCCTGCCCGACAGATTTACTGACATTATTTATTTAAATTGTTGCTCCTGAACTTGCGGTTCAGAAGTCTGGAGGTCTGCTGGTATCCTCTGTCTCCGCAAAGCCTGTCCAACATCTACTTGTCAGGAGGAGATGGGAATACTCCCCATTTGGCTGCAACCCATTGAATTGACATCACATCCGTTACCTCCAATATCTATTCTGTTTGCCACTGATGGATGGTTGCAACAGTGTGTACCATCTACAGGATAAACTTATACTAACTTATCTAGGCTCTTTTTTCTTCAGTACCTTCCAAATCTGTGACCTCAATTACCTAGAAGGACAAAGACAGCACATAAACTGGAACTGTATCACCTGTATAATAAAATGTGAGGCTGGATGAACACAGCAGGCCAAGCAGCATCTCAGGAGCACAAAAGCTGACATTTCGGGCCTAGACCCTTCATCAGAGGTCTAGGCCTGAAACGTCAGCTTTTGTGCTCCTGAGATGCTGCTTGGCCTGCTGTGTTCATCCAGCTTCACATTTTATTATCTTGGATTCTTCAGCATCTGCAGTTCCCACTATCTCTGTATCACCTGTAAGTTCCTTTCCAAGTCACACACCATCCTAACTATATTCGAGTTCCTTCACTGACTAGTTCAAAATCCTGGACCTTCCTTCCTGACAACACTTTAGGTATTGCTACTCCCTCAGGACAACAGTGGTTCAAAAAGGCAGCTTACCACCACCTTCTCCAAAACAATTAGGAATAAGCAATAAATTCTAGCCAAGCCCACCCATAAATGGTGTGATGTAATGTGTATGATTCATATATTCTTTAATACCAGTTACCTTTCAGTTTGTATTGGAACTAGGGGCATGTGAGATTTTGTGTGTGTGTCTGTGTGTGTGTGTGTGTGTGTGTGTGTGTGTGTGTGTGTGTGTGTGTGTGTGTGTGTGTGTGTGTGTGTGTGTGTGTGTGAAATAATTTATAATTAACTTATAAATATTTCTGTATCCATTGTGATTTATTTTAAACAAAAACAGTAGGGGAGAGAGAATTATTGGAGGCTAATATGATGCATTTACAGTTTGAAATTTTCATGCACAAACACAGCGAATAGTAATGCATTAGCTGTTAGTTAGATTTTTTCTTATTGGCTAATGGGAAAGGCCTGTTGCTTAAAGAAAGCCTTATTGGTTTCAGTTTTACAGGACACCCTGGTTGAGGCAGGATATGTAATGCAGCTTCTTCTGAAGAAAGAATAGTTCTGAGCTGTTAGAAAATAGGTTACCTCAAAGTAAGAAGTTCAGTTTGAAAGTTCCAGATCAGAAGTATGTGTTTAAAACTGTGAAGGGGTCATTTGAAGCTAAGAAAGTCTAATCTCAGTTGTACAAAGATGTAAGCAAGAGGATATCAGACTCTCAAGATTGGGAGTTGAAGCCACAGTTAGGTCAAACCCAATACATATGGTAGAGAAGGGAATCATACCAATTGCCCTTGAGGCTCGTGAGGTTGCTTTTTGTTTCTAACATGCGCTTGGAATACATGCTTCAAAGCTTCTTGTGGAATGTTAGAATTCTTTGCATGTATAAAAACACAAGTAACCTAAATTCAGGAAACACCTTGAGCTTTGTTCAGTGAAATTATTGGAAATCATATGGAATACTACACAAAGTTGCAGAGAAAAAGCCCAATGTGATGCAACTTTCTCACCTCTTATTACCCACCTACTAATAAAAGATGGTAAGGGTACATGTGTGGAGGGCTAAGAATGAGATAATTGACAGAACTCCAACAGGGAGGAAAAGTGGATATTTCAGTGAGGAAGCGATAAGAGTGGCAATGAGTATAAACAGATGTAACGCTCAGAGCAAAATGTTAACAGAAAGAGGAAAAGCAAGAAGAGGGGATGATTTAATAAGAGTAATGGTAAACATATGGCTGAGGAGCCAAGGGAATGAAAAGGGCACCACTGGTGATTTCAGACCATATTTTCCCTCTATTGGCATTGTAAAATAATGTCTATGACTCTTTGACCCCTATTCCTGCCAGACCATGGCACAGGAAGAAGTAACATTGGAAAAGTGTGAGAGTTAGAAAAGATTAATGAAAAAAATAAAGAGAGCCATGTATAAAGAAGCTCAGAGGAAAAGAGGAACAGGAGTAAAAATGCAATAAGGCTATACGAAGACAGACAAGATAGCAGAGTGCTCAATTTTTTCCTTTATGGAGCTGATGAAGGGTGTGAGAATGGTAAATAATTGGGTGAATTGGTCCTGGAGAGGCAATTGAACTTTTCTCAACATCTCAACAATTGAATGCTGGGTAGGAAGGTCCAATGAGGAAATTCTCAACTTGCCAGCAAGTGAGACCCACTAAGTGGACGTTAAAGGCCACGTTCAAGGGTCTCCGCTCACCAGCACCCTGATTAATT
This sequence comes from Stegostoma tigrinum, assembly GCF_030684315.1. Taxonomy (NCBI): domain Eukaryota; kingdom Metazoa; phylum Chordata; class Chondrichthyes; order Orectolobiformes; family Stegostomatidae; genus Stegostoma; species Stegostoma tigrinum. Next base: position 66,549,051 of record NC_081354.1, read on the forward strand.
GCCTTCCCTGATGGTGGGAGACATGACAGCAAACTGCCTACTGGATTGAGTGGAGCGTCACGTCTAGTTGCTGCACTTTGAGAGCAGCCAGAGGCAGGGATAGGTGGGTGCAGGTGCTGCAAAGGGATTGTCACTGAAAACTCTGTTGGCCATTGCCTGTGACTCTTCTTCCCTCCCCCAGCTACAAAACTCCCGATCTGGTTCTCCCTAGAACTACCATCCTGCAAGATCCAAAAACAAAAGACTGATCTTGTCACCGTTGGATCCCCTCAATTGGACATTGAGCCCTGTGATTCATTGAGAAGCTACAGGGCAGCCCTGAATAAGCTTTTTGGAGCACAGTCTGGGGCACGTTCTTGTTGATGAGAGATGGAGTCACCCTCCCTGAGAACTCCCACTTCTATATTTAGGCCTATGTTCTGTACCTTTTTGTGTAACATTGTGGGAAATCAACTAAGTATTGCTTAACATTATTCAAAATAATAATAAACTTCATGACAAGAACATTCGGTGGACGTGTGTTATGCTATAGCATTGGAGAAATGTTTGCGCCGCAGACAGCTGTTCAGGAACACATTAGTCAGTTCAAAATTAACTTCCTTTACGGCTGGAACGTTTTAAGTAAGTTTTCCGAAATCTTTAACATATTCAAATTTTGTCAAGTAAATTGGCTGGAGCATAAGAGAAAATAATCCTTAGCAGATGCAACTCTCAGAAAATACAAGGTAATGTTGTAACCCATCTATTAAAAACAACAGATAAACTAACATTGCTTTTCGAATACATGGGTCCCAACAGTAGCTTAAGGAGCTTAATGTGAAGCACAAATGAACAAAATGTGACCCAACTGAAGTTCATCAAATAGCATGGATAAATTGATGTATTAAATAAATGCATAAATGTTTGAAAAAGTGTATTGAGCTTTATGAGAATGAAACTATAGCACTTGTATTCAGAAAAGAAAAAATAACTAGGAGCATTCACTCCCAATCTGTCTGTACAGTTATGAAGTATTTGATTTTACTGACACTTGCTATCTTCAATGCACCACTCTTTACAATTACCTTACTGTTTTCAAAATTGTTACAGATTTTGATTTTGATTTTGCCTTTGGTACATTTGAAAATAATTCAGTAGCTTTTATATTCCGACTTCATGATATCAAATGGACAGTCAGTATCAGTAAGAACTTTTGAGTCCTTTAAACAATAAAGATGACAAAATTTAGCTTTGTAGTGCCTGTTTTGGCAAGTAAAAGGTCTCTTAAATTTTCAAAATAGCCCTCCCCATCACAAGTGTGCACTTTTAATGTAAAGTGCTCCAGATGCCACATTTGGTAAAGGGGTTAACATTATATACTTAACATCTGCCTGAAATATGCAAAAACTGTAGTGCTAATTGAACATATAATTCTGACTAGATGCCAGTGCTACCACTTTGAAATTCCAATTTCTTAACCAAGCACAGCGGAGCATGGATTAAGCAGCATGGAGGAGATCCCTCTCATCCAGGAAGCTGAGATTGCAGGTCAGCAGCCTGCTGCAGCACACAGACATCAGGTAGATGTTGCTAATGCTGGGATTGAAGCTGAAGCATCAACTGTCAGGTATTCCAAGATACGCCACAAGTGAGTTGATGGAGAATGCCATTGACTTCATGCTGGAAAGAACGGACTCCAAGCGTTGGACAAAGCCGTCGCCCAAGTCGGGTACCAATTCCTCACTGCTTCCTCCAGTTTTGTGCCACCTTCCCCATAGTAGGAAAAGTGTCAGTGAATTTATTGCAACCTGATCTCTCTCATGGATGAGTAGCTGGAGATCTGAGGAAATTGTAACATGTGGCTGTGAGGTTTGCAACAGTGGTCAGTAAGTAAGCACAAGCTTACACAAAGGAATGTTAGGAATGAATTCTGTCACCAGAAATTCGTGGGTGATTGATCCGAAGGTGATGTATTGAACGGCGCATGATGTTTGGGAAGCTAGGAGATAGCATTTGAATACGACCTTAAACAATGAGAAGCCAAGTCCTCGGTGCCAGAATCCTCACACTGATATATATGGTTATCTATTTTTCTTCCCTGTGAAGTGTGTAACCATGTGGCCTACAGTCCCCGGCAGAAGAATGGGGACATCTCCTCGACAGTGCTGCTGTACTATGCCTTCCATTGCTGTAGTGGAACCATGGAAGCCCTCTCTCTGGCTTGCTGCTCCATTACTTTATTCTTTTCCTTCTGAGAAATTCTTCCACAAGCTGGTCCTGACCCTTGAGCAGCCAAAATGTGCTTCATTGAGGCTCCCTTCAACTTGTGCTTGTTCTGCATAATGGTGTGATTGTGTGGTGAATTTGCAGCCAGTAGGCAGTAGCTTAGCACTGGGCTGCACATCCAAACCTTGAACAGAGCTTGAATCAACAAACTTCTTGACTCAAATGAGAATGCACCCTATGAAGCAATGATGACACTGAAGCAGTTGATACCAATGGCTCATTAGCTCAATCAAATTGCTGTCTCTATTTGCTCCTTTTTTTCATTAATCCAGACTTTATTGGAAAAAATGACATGTGAATGACACGTGTTCCTTATTGTATAACACAGCAAGAACCTATGATGACACATTGTAAACAGCAATTTATGATGGGAAGTAAATTGCAGGTCAATTTGCAAATTGTGCCTTTGCAAAAACATCATCCCATCCTTAACTTTCACTGAGTTTCTTAAAACAGCATATTAATTGCTAACTAAGCCTATCTAATCCTTAAAAGTATATATTCCTTTTAATCTTGTAATTACTGATTTCTGCCAATCGACTGCTCTAATCTAGAAAGAGAACAATTATAAATGTTATTAATTCAAGTAATTGTTTTGAGATAATAGAAGAAATATAATGTTAAATTTCTTTTTTAAAAAAATCATGTCTCATTGTTTCTTTTCTCTTTGTCTTTTTTCTCTCACTTTTAATCGAGGCATTCGTTCCCTCTCCTTTATCTCTTCTGCACTTGAATCACGAATTAATTCATCCCACTTAATGCAGCTTCCTCACTCCTCTTCTTATTTCTCAATCCTCAAATATCATTTATTAAGGCGATGCACTGTTTCCCCTGTTACGCCTCAAGGACCAAAGGTGCTTGTTACGAGAGCTATGTAGGCCGTCAGTTCACAACTTCAACTTCTGTTTTGAAACTAAAAGTGTGTCAATTTGTCCCACAGCACATGGAAAGAAGCCCTGCATCAGCAATGTCTTGGCTTGAATAATTCACATTATTGCTTATGGTTCTGAATCAATGAAGTATTCAACCTATGTACGGATGGATGAAGTCAAAGATTTCCAGACTGAGACCTTCCGTTTCCCTGATGACTGGGTTCAGCTGACCTTTTGCGTTCTGTGTCAGCTGGACATTGCTCAAGTTGTTGCTGAGTTTCTCTGCAGCAGATCCACAAGGGATGCATGAAGCATGAAAAGATGTCTTTTTAATCTGACTTGCATCATCTGTTCATGGGGTAAGGTTTCCCTGGTAGGGTTTCTACACACCCTGCTATAAGTTTGGCAGAAGACTATTTATAAAACTTCTTTGGGATTAATACAGATCTTCTGTCAAACTTACAGCAGAACATTAGGAGAACCCCTGCAGATTTTACAGACGCATATGCTTCTTGACAAATTTATCAGGAAAACATGTGCAGACTCTATTGAGAATACATTACTGTTTTAACACCTTGGTGAAGTGCAAATTTTTCAATTTAGCATATATAAAACGATTACTCCTGTCAGCTCTACCTGTGCTTGTCTTATACTGCTTCTTTCTTATTTTACCATGGCATGATTTTTGTCAAGTCAATGTCTGTCCAATACTGTGCAGTGGTTTTGTGCATTGCCATTGTTCAGCATATCTCCTCACAGACGTGATGTATTTTTCCAATTGAAATGTATTCATCTTCAACGTCACATAAGCTGATAGGTCTGACAATTTTTTTGATTAAATTCTGTTTGGCCATGTTTCCAAGAAGGACAGTCACACTTTCTTCCTTGTAGAATGTAACATAATCATACATGGATTCATTGCTTCAACACATCATGACTCTTCTTCCTGACTGACATTTTTGATGAGCTGGCAGGTCAGTTGCAGAAATATAGGAAGGGTGAAAAATTGACGATGCTGTTTTCTGTTTTAAATCCTAGTTTGATTCGAATTCTGCCTGGGAGGTATCTGCTTCTGCTGAGAGAATTAATTATAGATTATTTTGCTCCATTCATTAATGACAACAACATGGGTCTAAATGAACAAGGCAACGTTAATCAAAATCATTTTCAGAACTTGTAAATGGAAGGAAATATATCCCAATCTCCTAAATAAATACAAAATAAAAACCTGCAGTATGAATCTAACTCCTTACTTTTGTCATATATTTCTGCATTTTCAAGGTACTGCCCAATAATTTATCTTTAAAATCTGAATAATTATAACTGGATAAAACCCATTCTGTACACAATTTTAGTTTGTTCTTGATGGCACTGATCATGAAAGCTGATATTTTTGGTATTCCTTTGTTGAGATCAAATACTCCCAGAACAGTTACAGTCCTTCATCTAGAGTAACCTTATCCTTTATGCTTTGGTTCTGTAGCAGCAATCCTGTCTTTGACTCAAAAGATTGTGAGTCAAGTCAAAGTACAGATTAAGCACACAGTCTCATTTTATTGCGATGATGAAAGTTCACCCCTTACTTGTTGTAGAACACTGAGAAATGCTTTGTACAACAGATTCCAGGAAAGCAATTTTTAACTTGAGAGAAGGTGGAAAACTGGTGATAATAAACTGGCTGCCCTTTCTCTACCCAGCCTGGTATTCCATTCTGTACATAGGATTAGGTCATTAATAGTATACTGCAGTTCCTATTTTGTCTTTTAGTTTGATTGCACTTCCATTTCATTTATTCACCCTTGTTCCATAACTCTCCATACACTTACCTAACAAAAATCCTTTTAAGCTCAGGCTGGATTTACTAGTTTGGCTCAACAACAACCTGCATTTAAAGGAAGGCATTCCAGATCTCTCTGACCTATTATAATAAAATCTGTTTCCTGATTTCTCCCTGAAATGGCTCAGCACAAACTTTCAGATTGTACTTATTCTTGCCAAGGCTTCATTGACATGTAATCCAGGAGTGCAGGGAGCTATATTCTTTCTGTTGTCACAGGGTCATAAGAAAAAGTTGCATCCAGGTATAATTAGGAGGCCACCCAAGGGAGCATGTGGGAAACACCACTGAAAATGGGATACAATTCTGAGAAGTTAGGTTCAGTAGCAATGGCAATTGACATCCTCAGCAAGAGGGTTAGAGACTAATCCATTAGGAGATAGAGAAATGGCACCAGGCACTGGAAAAAAGCCTCAACTAGCGAAGATAGGGCCCCTTCTTGCTATCGGAAAACAAGTGCTGTAGGAGATTACAACTCTCCAAACAGATGGTAACCAAGATTTGTCTCTGTGTGGCAGATAGCTTAATACCTCGCAGAACAGTTCACCTTGTCCTGCCTGAAGCAGACAAGATCACTGTAGTCTTGAAACTTTTTTGCCTTTGGTTCTCTCATGGATCACCACAAGATTTTGGTGGCTCCTTGAAGATATCTTCACTGTACTGCATCTCACAATCACCTGAAATGAGATCACCACATTTCAATTCCGGATAGATCGGGTCCCAGATATTAACTGTAGTCTCCTTTGCTGGATTCTCACCACTGTAGGATATTGCTTGTACTCATGAGGCCATCAAGGAGCCCAGTGGCTAAACAGTAAGACCATCATCAGGAATGAGACCCACTGCTTCAATGTTCACTCAGTCTACAACAAGACTACCCTGCATGTCAATACTCACTTTCCTACCACATGTACCCTTCATCTCCCAGGTCAGGTTGCCCCTGCTCTTTATCCCAAACCTTCACTGCAATGGCACCGTGTCATAGGAAGCTCTTATATTGTGTGTTCTCAAAGATATAAAAAATGCACAATTACAAATCAAAGAAATCTAGTGACTTACTCAGTACTGAGCCTGATACAATGGCCTCTATTCTTGGTAACTTCTACATGTTGCTCCTCTTCCGGTCTCGGGACAGGTCGAGGCACCTGCCTACTTGTGTTTCCTTTGCGTGATCATCTATGTTTTGTCAAAACAATGGTTGGCATCTGCCAAAGTCTGCCTCACTGGCATCGTTACAGGGTCAGCCTGTATCCCAGGCCTTGTTGCTTACATTGTCCCTCAGCCAGTGGGATTGGGGACAGATCAAAGAGATTGCCCTTCTCATTCTCAGACTCCTTGGTGACTGCCTCAGTCTCATGTTACTCAGTTAAATGGATGGAAGCTATCGTGTTGATTACATTATTGATAAAGAAATAGGAACTAACTGTTATGAGTATACACATCGGGTATGTGACGTTTTACTGCTGCACTGGAATCACATGCCTAGCAAAATTTGGGCCCATCAGTCTACCAGCCACATAGACAGCTTCAGGAATGACACTCAATGAAACTCCAGTGCTTTTATTCTAAAGTGTTGTTCATTCCTAACCTATTGGACCAGGGAAACATTAACATGTTGGCAGTGGAATGTCTAAGTAAAACTGCAAATAATTTAAACAAATTTAATGCTGAAATAAAGACCCAAATTATTGCCTGGGAGATTAAAAAGAAAACTGAGGGAAACATATGGAAATGAAATCACCATTGCCATAAAAATAAGTACACAAATCCATCCTATGATGAATTTAGAGGCTGATGATACCCTGGTGGAATGTTAGATGTTTAATCAAAAGTGCATTGAATAGTTTTCTAAAGGGCAGTACTGATAAGGAAAGATCACTTACATCATACTGTGGATGGAAAACAAAATAGTTAATTATTTTTAATAGTTGGAAGCTAAGTGAAAACAACAGAAAAAGCCCACGCAATTTTTAAAAATTCAGTACAACTCTTGAGCCGAAGTCAAATCACAAGTTCTGACAATGAGTTTCAAAACCTGAGACAAGAACCATGTGAGCCCATTGACACTTCCTAGACAAGATTGAAAAATGCTACTAGAGCATGAAAATTTAAGGACACGGATGAAAAGCTACTCTGCCAAATTACATGGGGCTCTGCTCACCCTGAAGTACAAAAGTGGTAGATCGGAAAGGACAAGCTCACACTGTAGCATTGACAGAGCATATAATACCATGAGTAAACAGATGAAGGTGTTCACGAAACTAACAGCTATTATTTAGCTAAATCAAGAAAAATGCAGCGTGGTTAATGATGGAAACAGTGATGAAGGAATGCATAGAGAGAAATATTTGCAAGAGATATAGATACCCATATTAATTCACAAGTAAAACAAAATCTCCTATATACAGACAAAACTACAGTTCTTGTCAAAAGCCAAACTGATTACAAATGAGTTATCAGATACAGAACAGCCAAGATAATGAAAAGTTTAAAAAGTCTCCATATTCTGCAAGATGCTGATGAGTTTGAGAATGCAGCGGACATAGGAACCATATAACTAAATGAAATGCCTGGATACAGCAGTCACCAGAAGAAATTCACACCAACCAGTCAGACAGGAAGAGAGTGAGAAATCAGCAGAACTGGCACTGTTCAAAACATTTGTATGCCATCAGCAGCACTAAATGGTGAAGTCTTTACAGTGTACCTTGCATTTTGTGAAGGTCAGTGCACAGCTCCTGTAAATATTCCTGACTGCTGTCACTTTCACCAGTAGATTGGCCACTCTGGAGTTCTCCTATAGACTGACCACTCTCTGAATGAGGGAGCTCTTGGATTCATTGAGTATGGTGGTGCCAATGAGCTAAATGGACTTTTCTATTCATAGCTCATGGCTCTGTATTGCCTCAGGAATTCCAAAAGATGAAGAAGTAAATGGACAGCGGAGCTGAGATGGCAGGTAGGAGAGATTTTTTCAGCCTTTGAAATGACACTTTTAATCTCATAGTAATGTTAATTAAGATAGCAGTTGTTCAACATGGGAGCACAAGGAGAAAAATGTTGATCAATATATGACAGCACTGATACATCGAGCTGAAACCTGCAAGCTTGGACAGCTGAAAATTGATCTAGTCAGACGAAGGATTATCTTAGGCAAAAGGGATCCTGTCATGAGAGCGTGCATGCTGAGAGTGGAGAAATTTATCCTCAAGAAAACCAGCAACATGTGCAGAAGCTCTGAGATTGTCAATCATCAGCAAACTCATATTGATAGAAGAATACTTGAAACATGCATTATGTTGAGAATTATTCCGGCCAAAAGAAAATAACAGATTGGGTCAAAGGCTGAATCGTTTGCAAAAAGGTCAATAGAAAGATCAAGGTCAGAGCTGGAGATAATGTCATATATTGCAGATTCTGTCACATGTCCTTTTTGGCAAATATAGTGCTGCAACTGGAAGAAGTTGATTCAATTTGCATACAAACATTTAGTTTGAAAAAAAGCAAAATAAGATTATAAAAATTGATGTTAGGTAGATATCAGCTAGTAGTTTCGAAGAATCACTTTACTATCATAAAACAAGTTGGTGGCACCAGCCTTAAAGACAATAAAGGTGTCTGGCTATTGAATGAATTACTGCAGAAGGACATCAATTGAATGTGAAATGCAAACGTAGACCCCCAAGTTTCATTCACCATCATGAGCTTCACCAATCTGTGTGATGTTCCTCAAGGTGGTGACCCAAAACAAAAATCCTTGAACGCACCTTTTGAAGCTATGTGATGAAATGATACTCATCCTAAGAGGACAAGCAAAGCAGAAATTCCAAAAATATACAGAAATGAAGTTCCAGTTAGTAGATATTAAGCAAAATTCACTTAACGCAACTGCAACAAGTCTCAAGCTTAGACTAGTAACACAAAACAAGCCAGAAGGATTTGCAGGCGACTGATAACTGATACATCCTAGAAAATTCCGAAGTGTTTTAATGGTTCTTGGATGTCTTGTTGCTGAATATCATCTTAAAATGGATCAGAAAATGAGACCAGTGCAGTCTGTGCTGAGGTGAGTTCTAATTGCCAAGTTCAACCCGAAGGAAAAGAGTTAGAAAGGAAGACAGTGATCGAGGAAACAGCCACTCCAACAAACTGAATCATCAGCATGGTACCAGAAAAAACCCCCCAGAAAACTGAATGTCTGCATAGACTCAAAGATCAACAAAACCCGAAGAAATCTTACAACACCATGCCACTGTTGAAGAAACTTTGCTACAATTTACCATGTCTTTACTACCTTTTGATGCAAAGGACGGTTATTTGGAAATGAAGGTGGTTGTTGCAGGTTCGGGGATTTAGATGTTTCAGTAAGAACAGAGAAGATGGTAAAAGGGGCGGTGGTGTGGCATTGTTGGTCAAGGACAGTATTACAGTTGCAGAAAGGATGTTTGGGGACTCGTCACCTGAGGTAGTATGGGCTGAGGTTAGAAATAGGAAAGGAAAGGTCACCCTGTTGGGAGTTTTCTGTAGGCCTCCAAATAGTTCCAGAGATGTAGAGGAAAAGATAGCAAAGATGATTCTCGATAGGAGTGAGAGAGACAGGGTAGTTGTCATGGGGGCCTTCAACTTTCCAAATATTGACTGGAAACACTATAGTTTGAGGACTATAGATGGGTCAGTTTTTGTCCAGTGTGTGCAGGAGGGCTTCCTGACACAGTATGTAGATAGGCCAACAAGGGGCGAAGCCACATTAGATTTGGTACCGGGTAATGAACCTGGCCAAGTGTTAGATTTGGAAGTAGGTGAGCACTTGGGTGATAGTGATCACAATTCTGTTATGTTTACTTTAGTGATGGAAAGGGATAGGTGTATACCACTGGGCAAGAGTTATAGCTGGGGAAAGGCAATTACGATGAGATTAGGCAAGATTTAGGGAGCATAGGATGGGGAAGGAAACTGCAGGGGATGGGCACATTAGAAATGTGGAGCTTATTCAAGGAAAAGCTCCTCTGTGTCCTAGATAAGTATGTACCTGTCAGGCAGGGAGGAAGCTGTAGAGTGCGGGAGCCGTGGTTTACGAAGGAGGTGGAATCTCTGGTCAAGAGGAAGAAGAAGGTTTATGTTAGGATGAGATGTGAAGGCTCAGTTAGGGCACTTGAGGGCTACAAGGTAGCCAGGAAAGACGTAAAGAGAGAGCTCAGAAGAGCCAGGAGGAGACATGAGAAGTTGTTGGCGGATAGGATCAGGGTAAACCCTAAGGCTTTCTATAGGTATTTAAGGAATAAAAGAATGACGGAAGTAAGATTAGGCCCAATCAAGGATAGTAGTGGCAAGTTGTGTGTGGAGTCAGATGAGATAGGGGAAGCACTAAAGGAATATTTTTCAACAGTATTCACTCTAGAAAACGACAATGTTGTCGAGGAGAATACTGAGATACAGGCTACTAGATTAGGTGGGATTGAGGTCCACACAGAAGAGGTATTAGAAATCCTTCAGAGGGTGAAGATAGTATTTATCCTCGGATCCTCTGGGAAGCCAGGGAGGAGATTGCCGAGCCTTTGGCATTGATCTTTAACTCGTCATTGTCTACAGGAATAGTGTCAGATGACTGGAGGATAGCAAATATGGTTCCCCTGTTCAAGAAGGGGAGTAGAGACAACCCTGGTAATTATAGACCAGTCAGCCTTACCTCAGTTGTTGGTAAAGTGTTGGAAAAGGTTATAAGGGATAGGATTTATAATCGTCTAGAAAAGAAGAAATTGATTAGCGATAGTCAGCACGGTTTTGTGAAGGGAAGGCCGTGCCTCACAAACCTTATTGAGTTCTTTGAGAAGGTGTCCAAACAGGTAGATGAGAGTAAACCGGTTGATGTGGTGTACATGGATTTCAGCCAGGCGTTCGATAAGGTTCCCCACAATAGGCTCTTTTACAAAATGTGGAGGAATGGAATTGTGGGAGACATAGCAGTTTGGATCGGAAATTGACTTGCTGAAAGAGGGTGATAGTTGATGGGAAATGTTCATCCTGGAGACCAGTTACTAGTGGTGTACTGCAAGGGTCGGTGTTGGGTCCACTGCTGTTTGTCATTTTTATAAATGACCTGGATGAGGGCGTAGAAGGATGGGTTAGTAAATTTGCAGACAACACTAAGGTCGGTGGAGTTGTGGATAGTGATGAAGGATGCTGTAGGTTGCAGAGAGACATAGATAAGCTGCAGAGCTGGGCTGAGAGGTGGCAAATGGAGTTTAATGCAGACAAGTGTGAGGTGATGCACTTTGGTAGGAGTAACCAGAAGGCAAAGTACTGGGCTAATGCTAAGATTCTTAGTAGTGTAGATGAGCAGAGAGATCTTGGTGTCCATGTACACAGATCCTTGAAAGTTGCCACCCTGGTTGTCAGGGCTGTTAAGAAGGCATACAGTGTTTTAGCTTTTGTTAATAGAGGGATTGAGCTCCGGAACCAAGAGGTTAAGGTGAAGTTGTACAAAACTCTGGTGCGGCCGCACTTGGAGTATTGTGTACAGTTCTGGTCACCGCATTATAAGAAGGATGTGGAAGCTTTGGAAAGGGTGCAGAGGAGTTTTACTAGGATGTTGCCTGGTATGGAGGGTAGGTCTTACGAGGAAAGGCTGAGGGACTTGAGGCTGTTTTCATTAGAGAGAAGAAGGTTGAGAGGTGACTTGATTGAAACATATAAAATAATCAGAGGGTTAGATAGGGTGGATAGGGAGAGCCGTTTTCCTAGGATGGTGACAGCGAGCATGAGGGGGCATAGCTTTAAATTGAGGGGTGAAAGATATAGGACAGATGTCAGAGGTAGTTTCTTTACTCAGAGGGTAGTAAGGGAATGGAACGCTCTGCCTGCAACGGTAGTAGATTCGCCAATTTTAGGTACATTTAAGTCGTCATTGGATAAGCATATGGACGTACATGGAATAGTGTAGGTTAGATGGGCTTGAAATCGGTATGACAGGTCGGCACAACATCGAGGGCTGAAGGGCCTGTACTGGACCCTAATGGGAGCTATCTACAGGCCCCCAAACAGTAGTCAGGAGGTAGGGTGCAGGTTGAATCAATGTTCTATGTTCTATGTTCTATGTAAATGTGACAGTTTTCAAACAATATTCTGGAAGCCATTCAGGAGACAGTGGCCAAGTGAAATAGTGATTGATAGGAAGGGTGAGGGGAGAAACAAATTAAAAATATTATATATAAATGCACCAAGCATAAGAAATGAGGTGGATGAGCTTGAGGCTCAGATGGAAGTTGGCAAGTATGATGTTGCGGGGATAACCGAGACGTGGCTTCCAGTGGGCAGGGGCTGGGAAATGAATATTCAAGGCTATACATGCTATCGAAAGGACAGACTGGTGGGCAGAGGGGGTGGGTAGCCCTGTTGGTGAGGAATTATATTTCGTCCCTTGCGAGGGTGGACATAGATTCAGGAGATGTAGAGTCAGTATGGATAGAGCTGAGAAATTCTAAGGGTAGAAGGACCCTAATGGGAGTTATCTACAGGCCCCCAAACAGTAGTCAGGAGGTAGGGTGCAGGTTGAATCAAGAGTTGAAATTGGCCTGTCACAAAGGTATCACTACAGTTGTTATGGGAGATTTCAACATGCGGGTAGACTGGGAGAATCAGGATGGTACTGGACCCCAAGAAAGGGAGTTTGTGGAGTGCCTCCAAGATGGATTCTTAGAACAGCTTGTACTGGAGCCGACCAGGGAGGAGGCAATTCTCGATCTGGTGTTGTGCAATGAACCGGATTTGATCAGGGACCTCAAAGTAAAGGAGCCATTACGAGGTAGTGACCATAATATGATAAGTTTTAATCTGCAGTTTGAGAGGGAGAAGGGACAATCGGAAGTGTCAGTATTGCAGTTGAATAAAGGGAACTATGGAGCTATGAGGGAGGAGCTGGCCAAAGTTCAATGGTACAATACCCTAACAGGGATGGCAGTGGAACAACAATGGCAGGTATTTCTGGATATAATGCAGAAGGTGCAGGATCAGTTCATTCCAAACAGGAAGAAAGATCCTAAGGGGAGGCAGGGGTGGCCGTGGCTGACGAGGGAAGTTAAGAACTGTATAAAGATAAAAGAGAAGTATAACATAGCAAAGATGAGTGGGAAGCCGGAGGACTGGGAAGCTTTTAAAGAGCAACAGCAGATAACTAACAAGGCAATACATAGAGAAAAATTGAGCTATGAGGGAAAACTGACCAAAAATATAAAGGAGAATAGTAAAAGCTTTTTTAGGTATGTGAAAAGAAAAAAATGGTCACGACTAAAATTGGGCCCTTGAAGTCGGAAACGGATGAATTTATTATGGGGAACAAGGAAATGGCAGATGAGTTGAATAGGTACTTTGGATCTGTCTTCACTAGGGAAGACACAAGCAATCTCCCAGATGCAGTAGTGGCTGAAGGACCGAGGGTAATGGACGAATTGAAGGGTATTTATATTAGGCAGGAAATGGTGTTGGATAGACTGTTCGGGCTGAAGGCTGATAAGTCCCCGGGACCTGATGGTCTGCATCCCAGGGTGCTTAAGGAGGTGGCTCTCAAAATTGTGGACGCATTGGTAATTACTTTCCAAGGTTCTATAGATTCAGGATCAATTCCGGCGGATTGGAGGGTGGCAAATGTTATCCCACTTTTCAAGAAAGGAGGGAGAGAGAAAACAGGAAATTACAGACTGGTTAGCCTGACGTCAGTGGTGGGAAAGATGCTGGAGTCAATTATAAAAGATGAAATTACGACTCATTTGCAGTAACAGAATAGGTCAGAGTCAGCATGGATTTACGAAGGGGAAATCATGCTTGACTAATCTTCTGGAATTTTTTGAGGATGTATCTATGAAGATGGATAAGGGAGAGCCAGTGGATGTAGTGTACCTGGACTTTCAGAAAGCCTTTGATAAAGTCCCGCATAGGAGATTGGTGAACAAAATTAGGGCACATGGTATTGGGGGCAAAATACTGAGTTGGATTGAAAATTGGCTGGCTGACAGGAAGCAAAGAGTAGTGATAAACGGGTCCCTTTTGGAATGGCAGGCAGTGACCAGTGGGGTACCACAAGGTTCGGTGCTGGGACCGCAGCTGTTTACGATATATATTAATGATATAGACAAAGGCATTAGCAGTGATATTAGCAAATTTGCTGATGACACAAAGTTGGTTGGCAGTGTGAAATGTGAGGAGGATGTTATTAGAATACAGGGTGACTTGGACGGATGCATGGCAGATGCAGTTTAATGTGGATAAATGTGTGGTTATACACTTTGCTGGCAAGAACAGGAAGACAGATTACTATCTCAATGGAGTCAAGTTAGGTAAAGGGGAAGCACAACGAGATCTAGGTATTCTTGTACATCAGTCAATGAAAGCAAGCATGCAGGTACAGCAGGCAGTGAAGAAAGCTAATAGCATGCTGGCCTTCATCACAAGAGGAATTGAGTATAGGAGCAAAGAGGTCCTTCCGCAGCTGTACAGGGCCCTGGTGAGACCACACCTGGAGTATTGTGTGCAGTTTTGGTCTCCAAATTTGAGGAAGGACATTCTTGCTATTGAGGGAGTGCAGCGGAGGTTCACTGGGTCAATTCCCGGAATGGCGGGACTATCATATGTTGAAAGATTGGAGCGACTGGGCTTGTATACTCTTGAGTTTAGAAGGATGAGAGGGGATCTGATTGAGACGTATAAGATTATTAAGGGATTGGACACTGTGGAGGCAGGAAGCATGTTTCCGCTGATGGGTGAGTCCAGGACCAGAGGACACAGTTTAAAAATAAGGGGTAGGCCATTTAGAACAGAGTTGAGGAAAAACTTCTTCACCCAGAGAGTGATGGATATATGGAATGCTCTGCCCCAGAAGGCAGAGGAGGCCAACTCTCTGGATACTTTCAAGAAAGAGATAGATAGAGCTCTTAAAGATAGTGGAATCAAGGGTTATGGGGATAAGGCAGGAACAGGATACTGATTATGGATGATCAGCTATGATCATAATGAATGGTGCTGCTGGCTCGAAGGGCGGAATGGCCTACTCCAGCACCTATTGTCTATTGTCTATTGCCTATTATCCATTGACAGATAGTTGTGTATGCCATTTGGCACTTTCACTGATGGAAGAGAGTATCATGTAGATAGCAAGAGCTATTGTGGATGATTTACTAGTCTCTGGATGTGGAGACACAATGGAAGAAGCCATTGTAGACCGTGATCAGAATCTATTGTGACTTCTACAGGGAGCTCACCAGATAAAGCTGAACTACAAAAGATGGAATTGAACATGTCGTGTACATAGACCATTTATTGAACTTCATTTGGATCCTGATAAGGTGACAGCCGTAACTAAGATGCAGCCATCAACAAATGTGAAAGCAGTGCAACAATTCATTGTATTTCTAAACTACATAGGAAGTTTCTGCTTAATTTTTCATTCAGAATGTGACCTGTACAAGGCAGTATTTGAATGGATCAATACACCTACTGAAGGCATGTCAACTAGTTCAGTCCAAACACTAACATCACACTGTACGTGAATGACTTTACCAATGGCAAAGAAACTACTGATACCAGAAGTCATACCAGGCATATGTCACAAAATGAAATGTCAGCCAAATTTCATATTGATTTCACTACCAACTTATTGACAGAGCTATGCAGTGGACAGCTGAGAGCTAAAATGCAAACATTCAACTCTTTCAAAAAGTTCAGCCCATGTGGTAAATTGGGATCTATGTCAAACAGTTGTTCCCTTGAATGTACACGGTGATGTGGATAATGAGATATATTGTCATGACTGCAGACATCTTTTACAACTGGAGCAGGCACATCTTCACAGGCAAGAAATTGGGAAGACATTGTCTCCAAAATGTCCCTCATTTCCACAGGTTCATTGTTCTCCAGCATCATTAAATGGATTAGTAACAAGAGTTACCACAGCAAAAGCATTTGTCTTTGGAATGATACTCCCTGGAGAAGAAACATGATCCTTGGGCCAACCAGATACTGAAGGAACAACCAACAGTAACATGCACACGTGCCATTAAGAAACCTGCATCATTTAAAGACAATGCATGTGCACAGACTGATGGAAATGAAACAGGAAAGAGTTCACATCCTGTTTTTGTTATCAAAGATAATTTTCTGAATAGCCATGTATGATGGATAACTTGCAATTGCTGATGATTATGCACAGAATTTTTATGAGAAGGCAGATGTTTGAAGAAACATAATTGTACTTCAGTGTATTGGCTGATTTCCTATGGTCATGTGACATCTACCTTTACTGTAATGGCCTTTGTATGACGTCAATGGTAGCCATTAAACACAAGTCATTTAACACTCCTCTCATGATAGGAACAGCTTCTCAGCTGGCACCACTTCCAGAAGGTGAATACCTAGGCACCTGTCTTAAGTATCTGGTCTTGCACTTGTCTTGCCAGAGAGAATAAATCTACTGAATCTTTTCCTGTGATGAAATCTTCTTCTGCAGACCAGTCTCTGGCACCTACAGTTCTGCTTGGCCTGGGAGAGTTTTCTCCTGCCACTTGCTGGAAAGAGAACCACTTCTCCCTCACTGCTCAGAGGAAGATTTTCAGGCTAACGTTCATTGACCGAAGGGCAGACATGGGTCCAGCTCTTCAAGCCAGAATTCACAGCAAATGTGGTCTTGAAGTCATTCAGACTTTAGGTCATACAAAATCAGGGGCTCACCCAGTTTCATGGGGAATGCATACTATCTGCAAGGTACTGCTCCTTAAGCGTACAGCATCGAAACCAGCCAATATATGGATGTATTTTATACCGGGGATGCCGGTCAGTTAGGTGTTGATAGTGAACATGTTCCCATAGATGCTCAGAATTAAGTTACATGACAGGTAATGTGTGACAAGTGGGTTTTCAGTACGGACCTTGCACTAAACTTCTCATGTCAGAATGTCATTTGAGAGTTGACTGCCTCTTTTTTTTTCTTCGGTCGACTGTATCGGTGACATTACGAAAATAAAGCACTGTTGTGCACTCTCTTTTTGGCAGCCAGCCAGGTTTGCATAAATTATCAAAACTCTAAAGGGACCCATAAAATACCTGTTCTGGCGGCCAGGAAGAAAGTGCTAAATCCTACTTTGTGCACAGCTAAACAATTCATAAAACCTTGCAAAGAAAAAAAATGGTTTTGCTGCAAATCACTGCAACAGAGACCACAGCCGCCTTGCCAGGCAGACGCTCGCAGATCATGTGATTCCTGTATGGGCGTTATTTTTGTTTTGTTGCGAGCATCGCTCTGCTGTGCCTGAGAGTAGGAGGTTTGGCAGCGTGGGACCTGTCAGCAATGAAGGATGTACCAAGTGAAACAACGTCTCTCATTTCACAGCCAAGTCTGTTTCTCCAGCAGCCCAGCTGGTGTTACACCGAGCTGCAGCAAATGGAAACATCACAGGGCTTCGTTAGTCTGAAGTATGGGGCCATCAGATGATGTAAGTGGTAATTCACTCTGATAGATTTCTCCTCGTATCAGCAATTTGTATAAAGTTTGTTGCTCGAAGTCATGCCTGCTTTTGCAACCTGGTGTTAAAGGCGCAAGTGCATTGATCCCCCCGGTAATCTCAATGCAGTCAGCAGGATGCTGGTGTCTAAATCTTAAGGATTGTTACTCTTGCAGTTGTAGGGGTCTCCTGAAAAATAAATATAATTTAAAATTGCAACGTTTTTGGATACACAAACTGAGAAGAGCACTGCTATAAACTAGCGTTAAGATGTTTCCAACGCCGATTTGGTCGCTAGTCCATCCTGAAATGCTGGAAACCCAGAAGAGGAAAATATAGGCTAACACAGATCTTTGGTTAAGGAGAGAAGTGGTCAAAACGAGAAGAATGGGTGAGGTCACTGTAGCGATTGAACGGTGAGTGGATGGGAGTCGGAAGGGTTCCCCCGCCCGCTGCAGCGGCTGTTTCGTGAGGCTCGCTTTTCACTGCCTTTAATTTCAGATACTAGGGTGATCTGAGAGAAACTCGAATGTCAGGTGAGTTAAGCCCAAAAAAAAGTATGGGAACACACCCCACGTAGAAGTAACACTCCTCTGTCTTCCACGTATCGGTTGTGCTTGTAGATCATTACATAGCCAGTCTAAAAGTGAAAACCGTGAGTTGTCAACATTGTAGAACTGATCTACCCTAGCAGTTTCAGTGTGTCGTTGCGATACGGTTCCACTCGCATCCACCTGCTGTTTCGAGTTTATGATTTCATCCATTCTCTCCTCTGGCTTGAAATGCTCCCCCAAAGTAACTTCCAAGCTCTCTCTGTTTTTACTGCCTTTCTCTTTTCTGCACTTCATTTGGATGACGCCGGGGCCGGGTTGGGGTGGGAGGCGGTAGCAACGGACGACCATGGAGTCTTTATCGTAAAACCTCGAACAGGAATAATCTGACAATTTATATGTTTTTGAATTTCAATAAGCGGTCATGAATTCAAAATCAATGACAATCAGCCACGAAATGTCATTGTTAATTTGGCATGATTAAATATTATTCTTGATAAAGAGTTAGGTTTCCTAATCAATTGAATGATATTGTAATGGATTGAATTCCAGTTTTTCATAATCATAGATCACTGTTTATAAACACTGCGCTTAAAAACACACTTTATGTCAATCCTATGTCTTTTCATCTGGCTGACGTAATTTGAGTTTGTGTCCCATGCTATCAGTAACAATGTGTTAACACATCTTATCAAGTTTCTCTTCCTTCTCATTAATAGTAATTCTTCATTAAAATGCTTGATCATTTTTCCAATTATATCACTGTTAATATTGCAGAGTGCAATTTTAACTCTCATGTATCTGATATTCAGTCAGTTTGGGTACAACAAACTGTGCTGGATGGAGACCATGAAATAGCTGATGGGAATGGTCTGTTATCTGTACCTTCTTATAAACTCATGCATGTGCGAGAATAGGTTTTTGAAAGTGGTGACTTTTCATGAAGCAGTGTATTTGAATATGAAATTAGTAGGAAAAAGCAAGCAGCAACCAAAGGGCAGGGCACCCTCCACACGCTGGGGACCCTGCCTTCTGGGTTAAATAGTGGTCGGAAGCCTGTACCATGCAGGGAACAGGTAGCCTGCAGCAATGTCCCCCAAATCAGACAACTGGTAGCCAGGACCAGGCTTACTGCCCAATTAAGAACAATGGGCAGGCTCTGTAGGCTGGAGAGCCAATGGAAGATCCTCCAGCTTGGAAGATACTGCAGCTACCTTTCCTTTTCAGATAAGAAAGGAATTGGGTGTGTCAAGGTGGAGATGTCCTTTCTCCATTAGATTTTTAAAATTTTATATCAAAGTTACAATTAACAGTCCAGCATCAATTGTAGGTTCAGACATGGTGGCCTGTGATTGCAACTAAAACTAGATAGTCAGGGAGAGCTTCAGAGCCTCCCTGGAGCACTGGCTACATGGTCAGCTGAGCTGTTTGGTTGTGCCGTTAACTAGCTTATGTGGTTACTTTCTGCTTGAACTAGGGATGGTTTTAGAAAACTAACCCAATGGGCCAACGGTACACGTTTTAACACACCCCTCTCAACTCTGTGGTTGCTCTGTTTGGACCTAAAAGTCCTTCCTAAATAGTCCTCAATAATTTTGTCGAGAATTCCATTCTTAAAGTAAACATAGAATGATTTCTGCATGATGCTTGTGTAAGAAAGTAAGTGTTAGAAACAATACACGTGATCTGGAGGGGAATAATACATTACATTCCAAAGCTAATTAGAATTTTTGACTTGACTTGGATTGTGCATCAGGCGGAAGGATGTTAAAACCAACAACGGGGTATACTGCACTAGATATAGTGATGAACTACATTTGTTTAATAGCTTAATGGTGAGAGAACATTTATCAAAAATACTTCATATGTGTTTGAATTCAATGTAATGTTTGAAGCTGCTAAAACTCTGTATTTGGGTTAAGGTGATGTGAAATGTCAACAGATGTCCAAAATAAACTGGCTAAATCTGTTAATAGGTGAAATGACAGAATGTCACTGAAAGGTGTTCAAAGAACAAATAAATGTGATGTAGAACGAGAGCATATTCCTAAGGGGCAAGAACTGTACTTGCTAAAAACAGTCACAGAGGACTAAAGAAGCAAGGGATAACATGAAACCTAAAGGAAAAATACAGAAAAACACAGAAAACTGCAAATAAAACATCTTTTGGCAAATGAGAAATATTAAAGAACAGCAAAGAGCAGCAAAATAGATGGTGAGCTATGTAATGAAAATGTGCAAAGAAATTTGCAAGGGAAATGAAAATCAGCACAAACATTTTTCATGATTATGTTAAGAAGTGTGTAGCAAGGAACAATGTAGAACCCTTGACAATCGTATGGGTGATATTGTTAACCAAAATAAGGAAATGCTGGATATGTTGAATAATTATGCTGCACCAGTATTTAACGGTTGAGGAAGGAACCAGCATATCAGACATTCCAAATATTCTGTCAGGTACAGAGATTCACCAAATTGGACTTGAGCAATATAACAGTGATGAAGAAAATAATAGCACCACAGTGAGAGAAATTCCCTGGACCTTGCTGGGTTTTTCAAAATGAGGATAGTGTAGGTGCCCTAACTAAAATCTTACAAAGTTTGCTTGTTTCAGGATCCATCCCTGAATTCCAGAATATTGCTCATACTGTTCTGTTATTTACAGAAGTTGCGAAAGGCAAAGTAAAGAATTCTAGACCAGATAGCTGAACATCTGCCTTCAGAAAATTACTAGAATCTGTACTTAACAATTGAGTGTCCAAGCGAATACCTTACAAATTTCCAGCTATTCAGAGGATTTGTAATGGGTAAGGGGAAGTTTGGACTTTGAAGCAAATTTGCAAATTGGCTGAGGTTCAGGAGACCCAGAGGAGGGGATAATGAACATTTACTCTCTTTAGTAGGATGTGATTTCATGTGCTGGGTCCTCAACTATTAATAACTTAGTTTATGAGTTGAAAAGCCAAATATCCAATTTTGCCATGATTCAAAGATAGGCAGCATTGTAAACAATGTAGATGGGAGTAGATAGTGCAAAAAAAGTAGATTAAATGATTGCTTTACCATCCTTCCTTCAATGAGAGATGATAGGAATGGAGCTCCCTACGACCAGGAGATCCAAAATATAGGAACAGAATTAGGCTGTTCCGCCTATCATGTCTGCTTCACCCTTCTCTCATGGCTGATATGTGTCTCAATTCCATTCTCCTGCCTGCTTTGTGTGATCTCTGATTCCCTTACTAATCAAGAGCCAATTTACATCTATCTCAGATACACTCAATGACTTGGCCCCCACTGCCTCCAGTAGCAATGAATTCCAGAGATTTGTCATTCTCTGGCTGGAGAGATTCCTTTTCGTCTCAGTTCTAAAGGTTTATGCCTTCACTCTGATGCTATGCCCTCAGGTCCTAGTCTCTCCTACTAGTGGAAACATCTCCTCCACATCCACTCTATCGCAGCCTCTCAGTAATCTGTAAGTTTCAATGAGATATCCCCTCATTCTTTTAAACTCAGGTGAGATCAGATGAGACGGCATGTGTTTTGATGGGTGGAGAAGCCATTTCTAGGAAGGCAAAGTCTGCCTCCCAGTGCCATATATAATGTTGTGGCATGTGAATGGTGAAGCAGGATCTTTGCTGATGTCTTATTTGCTGAGCTTCAGAGCTTCCTGCTAGTATCTGGTGTTGCCATTTGCATCAGTCATCAGCTAGAGTACCCCTCGTCATGTCTAATATTGAGGGCTTTCATGTCTCTTACGCCAGCATCTTTGACTGGACTTCAAACACTCTGCTCACCTCTTGGCACAGGCTAGTTCTCTACGTATCGTATTCTTGGGGATGTAGCTGTCTTCAATCCTGAGCACGTCCCAGCCGGTGAAGTGTCCTCTGTTTCATGAGCTTGGTTGACATTGTTTCCCTTTCAGTGTTCGTCAGAAAGTTATTTAGCTGTAAAGAAAATGCTGTCCTGATTTTTATCGTTCTCAAGGCCAGAGTAATGGCAATAGGGTGTCACGCCAGAAAACCACATTGACTGAGATCAACTGAAGCACAAACTCAGCACAAGTTTGAGGTTGAACCTAGAATTTTGTGGATATGTCTGTTTCATTTCTGCAGCTACTTGCTGAATGATTACTTGTTTCCCAGAAAACATCAGAAAATACAAATATGATATGACAATAAAAAAACAACCATTTGGTCTTCATTTTGTCTGACCCATTCTGTTTTATTGCAATAAAGCAACTCGTGTGTCCTTTCGTTCCCCAAGACAGGTAAAGAATAAAAATAAAAAAGATACCTTGGCCAAGGAATTTAAAATTATTTCCAGGCAACCACACCACAGTGCCAGTGAAACTTCACACTGAACTTCTGCTCTATCTCTTCCAGAATCTTGGTGAAGTAATGCACTGTTGCCCCCACTGTTGGTTTTAGGGGTTTTGAAACCCCAATTATGATGTGAATAAAAACTCTGCCTTCTCAACCTCTCCCTTTACCTGAGGCATGGTGACCCTTAGCTTAAACTCATCAGCAGCTGTCTCTCTTTAGTGAGGGAGCAGCCCTGTGATCCTTTGGGACTATGATAATTTCACCTTTTATCATATATATAGATGGGAAGATTGTTTTTAAGTAGTTTCAAGTCCCACAGGCTGTTTTTTCCCCAGAGCTTGATAAATGATGACCGTAAAGTTATGCAGTACTTTATAAATTTGCTGTAGGCAGTACTTCATGTAAAATGGCTATGTGGGACTTCTTGCAACTTCTGATCTCTTACTTTCATTCTGTGTTTATCTCTCTCTTCCTCCTCTTGTTTATTAGTTTCTTGTCTTCTCCACTTCAAAGACAAATTGGAAGTGTCTATATAGCTTGTATAGGAACATCGAACTGAGAGGCAGCAATGGGATATTTGATCCTTTGAGCCTGTTGCACCAGTCATTTAGATCATAGTTAGAACATAGAACAGTACAGCACAGAACAGGCCCTTCAGCCCACAATGTTGTGCCGACCATTGATCCTCATGGATGCACCCTCAAATTTCTGTGACCATATGCATGTCCAGCAGTCTCTTAAATGACCCCAATGACCTTGCTTCCACAACTGCTGCTGGCAACGCATTCCATGCTCTCACAACTCTCTGCGTAAAGAACCTGCCTCTGACATCCCCTCTATACTTTCCACCAACCAGCTTAAAACTATGACCCCTCGTGCTAGCCATTTCTGCCCTGGGAAATAGTCTCTGGCTATCGACTCTATCTATGCCTCTCATTATCTTGTATACCTCAATTAGGTCCCCTCTCCTCCTCCTTTTCTCCAATGAAAAGAGACCGAGCTCAGTCAACCTCTCTTCATAAGATAAGCCCTCCAGTCCAGGCAGCATCCTGGTAAACCTCCTCTGAACCCTCTCCAAAGCATCCACATCTTTCCTATAATAGGGCGCCCAGAACTGGACGCAGTATTCCAAGTGCGGTCTAACCAAAGTTTTATAGAGCTGCAACAAGATCTCACGACTCTTAAACTCAATCCCCCTGTTAATGAAAGCCAAAACACCATATGCTTTCTTAACAACCCTGTCCACTTGGGTGGCCATTTTAAGGGATCTATGTATCTGCACACCAAGATCCCTCTGTTCCTCCACGCTGCCAAGAATCCTATCCTTAATCCTGTACTCAGCTTTCAAATTCGACCTTCCAAAATGCATCACCTCGCATTTATCCAGGTTGAACTCCATCTGCCACCTCTCAGCCCATCTCTGCATCCTGTCAATGTCCCGCTGCAGCCTACAACAGCCCTCTACACTGTCAACGACACCTCCGACCTTTGTGTCGTCTGCAAACTTGCTGACCCATCCTTCAATTCCCTCGTCCAAGTCATTAATAAAAATTACAAACAGTAGAGGCCCAAGGACAGAGCCCTGTGGAACCCCACTCACCACTGACTTCCAGGCAGAATATTTTCCTTACTGACTTCCAGTTGATCTGTTTCATCTCTCAACTCCCCTTTCTCGTCTGAACCCAATAACTCAGTTGCTTTCCTTTTCAATCAAAAAGAGAATAGAGAAATATCTCCTTTGTCTTATACAATTACCCCTTCCCTCTCCCAGTCATTTAATCCTTTGACAATCATGTTTTGAGTATGCTTTTTCTTGAACTCTCAATGGTCTCAGGAGACCATCACGCCATCATCCATGCTTTTTGCATCCATCCTTGTTTGACTGTCTGATCACAAGGTCTTAACTCCCAGAGCAGCTTTGATTTTTCCACATTTGTCTTTTTGCATGTACAAACAACTCGCGTAGACGTTCTTCAAGGTCTAGCTGTTATCTGTAATAAGCTTCTTAAGGCTTGATATAACCTCCCAGAATCCCTCCAACTTGATATCTTTTCTAAACTGCATCCTATTCCAAAGTTTCTCTGATTATACAGCTACCGAGATATGTTTCTAATTAAGTTAAATGTTGGTTCCTAAGGATAAAGTCAAATTTTAGCAAAAAGTATTATGGTTATAAGTCAATAATATTTCTCCAGCTTACAAAAATTAGAACAACACAGTTGGAAAATTCAGACTTAAATGCTTCTCATCAAATGATTTATGCAGGTTTTGAAACACTCTAACATTCTTGTTTCGAATCTTTATTACTAAAAGAAGTAAGAAAAAAGCTCGTAATAGTTCCCTTCACAATCCCAAAATCCCCCAAGCTGCTACACAGCCACTGAAGGACTTTTGACGTATGATGTTGGAAATGCAGGAGCCAGTTTGCACACTGCATGCCCCACAAGCAATTTGTTAATGACTGAATAATTTGCATAGTTGTAATGGTCAAAAGATCAGCATTGGCTAGGTTATTGGGAATAATTCCCCTCTTCCTCAGAATACTGCCAAAGAATCTTTAGCACCTATCTGAGACCTTGGTTTAGTCTAATCCAAAAGAAATAGCAGCTCTGATTGTACTTCCTCTGTCCTGCTTTGACTGTTAGCTTAGATATTTGTTCAGAAGTTTCTGCAGTGATGCTTGAGCGCTCAACCTTTTAACCCCTTGGGGATACTACCACTATGCCATGATAAATGTACAGTAAAAGTATAGTAAATATTTTGGAGCTTCACACTACCATTGGTGGCCATGCTTTCAGCGACCTGGGCTCTTTAAGCTCTGAATTTTCAGCATTAAAGCTTTGTTTACCCTTGTACAAATCAGTCCTCCCAATCTATCTCATTGACAAATCTTTTGTCGGCCTAATATCATCTTGTGTGGCTCGGTGTCTAATTGTAATATGCCTGTGAAGTGCTTTGGGATGCATGACATGTAAGTGCAAACAGTTGTTGCTGAAGTAAATGAGTAATCCAAGTATCATGGTTCAAAATTAGTCTGAATCAGGTGATGGGTTGCGAAGCCTTAATTCATTTTGAACTGTTGTTCATATCAGAGTAAGTCCACTTGCTTCTTTGGCTAATCGCTGCAAAATGTTTGGAATGTTGCAGGGCCTCAATTGTCCTTTCTGTTGTGCAGTTTTTGCTTCCTCTTTGATTCATTCTACACTTCAGTAGTCCCTAATAATCAATTGTGATTCAACCATGATTTACCCTGAGCAACATTAGGACTGAACAGGCTCTATTATGAATGCGTTGTTTGTTATAATCTGATCCAGCTCTGCTTCAAGTGCATTAAAAAGAACCCAAGTCCATGGGTAGTTCGTCCCCTCCCCCCACTGCATCACACAACCAGCCCAGCTCATCCCCTCCCCTCACTGCATCCCAAAACCTGCCCAGCCTGTCTCTGCCTCCCTAACCTGTTCTTCCTCTCACCCATCCCTTCCTCCCACCTCAAGCCGCACCTCAATTTCCTACCTACTAACCTCATCCCACCTCCTTGACCTGTCCGTCTTCCCTGGACTGACCTATCCCCTCCCTACCTCCCCACCTATACTCTCCTCTCCACCTATCTTCTTTTCTCCATCTTTGGTCTGCCTCCCCCTCCCTATGTGTTCCAGAACCCTATCCCCATCCCCATCCCCCTCTCTGATGAAGGGTCTAGGCCCGAAATGTCAGCTTTTGTGCTCCTGAGATGCTGCTTGGCCTGCTGTGTTCATCCAGCCTCACATTTTATTATCCATGGGTAGTTCTGACTTGTCTCAGGCACTCCTTCCATTAAAACTGGGCAGAATGATGGGAGTAAGGACATAAAGGTCAAGTAAAGACATCAAATAAATGTAAAACAAAAAGAAAATTTAAAGTGAAAAATAAAAATGAACTTTACTGAAGCAGACAGGAGAAATTAAGTAAATGGGGAGTAAGCAAATGTGGTAAAGTGGAAAAAGCAGTTACTGTAATTCTGAAGTAACAGTAAGAACTGGAAATAGACATTAGGCCACTTAGACTATTGTTCACCAACAGGTGGCTAACATTGTGGACCCCTTCATTAAAATGAGAGTTAGAATAATAATTGACCATCTGAAAAGAAATAAGGATAGAAAGAAGAACTGTGTGATGATGAAGTTGAACAATCTCAGTGTACGTGGGAGCAATGGCAGCAAAGTTTAAAAAGTAGCTACTATTATTGTGACCTTTTAACAAAAGGTCAAAAGCATAATCTTGGGAATTAACAGCCTTTAATTTTGACATCTGTAGTGGGCCAGGGCAAGAATGTCAGTTTCTATTAAAAGAGAAGCAATTTAAGAACATGTAGTAAAACGAAAGGCAGTAAATTCACGTACACGCAAACATGTGAACCTATGGGGTGAATTTATATTTGCAGATACGTTCTGTTTTGTTCAGAAAGCACATAATTTACAGACAGTCAGTCAATGTGATATTTTATAAATTCCTACTTTAGAAATAAACCAGTCTGACTCAAAACCAAAACACAAACAGATTCTAAACAAGACCTCTCACCTAACATGCATTGTCTGACCTAAAATGTCACCTCCTCTTTACACTGATAAAACCTCTAGCTCTCTCAAGACAGTGACTTCAAAGAAATTCGGGGATTTACATATACATATTAATCGATTAAAACCTTCTGACTGATTAAAGATTTAACAGCACCTTAGGTTTGTTTAGTACATCCTCATTTGTGGAGTGACCCTTTTATCTTTGACTTTATAAATTCTATATCTGATACCACTGTCTTACTAACACCTAAAGAAGGAGTAAGACTCTGAAAACTTGTGTTTTCAAATAACCTTATTGGACTATAACCTAGTGTTGTGTGATTTCTGACCTTGTCCACCCCAGTCCAATACTGACATCTCCATATCCTTTGGAAAGGCTTCTTTCCAAGATTTTCCGTAATATTTTGTTCAGCGTTTTTCTATGGATTGAACCTTACTGTCAGGGAGGGTGCCTTCTTTGTATTGCTGTGCCCCTGTTAATTGTACTGCACTCCCAATCTTAGAAAATACTTGAAGATGAGACAGTTTCATCTTCTATTTCTGGATTTGATTTACAAATCCTAAAAAATAGAAAATACTCAATGGGCCAAGACTCCATGTTGAACAGGTCACATGGACTAAGAATTCATCAGTTCTTCAGTCTCCTTATTTGGTTTTGGCATGCGATGCTGGCTGCACTTTAAACACCAACTTGTGCAAGATTAGACATCAGTGTTGAACCAACTCTGAGAAATTGCCAGAATAGGATGGTGGGCGGGGGAGCTGGAGCGTGCTTTCTGGTGGGTTGGTATAGCGATGGCAATTCCAGTGGAGTAAGAGAAGATTCATGCTCCTGTTGTTTCGATAAAAAATCTCCAGTTTCTTCTTATAAACAATATCTTCCCGCAGACTCATTACTCACAGAGAGTGTTCAACAAACAAAATGTAGTTACTGTTTTATACTTCCGAGTAGCCTAATGTATACATCCAGGGCTCTACAAGTTTAGTAGTGAGGCTAGTTATACATCGGGTACAGATTGTATTACTGTTCTTTTACACCTGAAACTGGGTGCAGCAAATTTCTGCGCTTAAGCATAAAAAAAACAGATGCAGATTTGATGCTGTTTTTACGACCGCTGTTGGCTTGTTCCATTTCCTTGCTGTTCGAAGTCCTGCTTATTCTCTAAGATTTACTGTCATTGGCGACTCGAGTGAGTCTCCCAGGCTGGGTAGTAAACACATATTAAAAGCTCTCCTCCCTTGACTCCTCCCCACCAGTCCCCTTCATGAGGTGAATTTTAACAACCAAACAGATGTTTACAAAGAGTGTATACAGTGCAGAAACAAGTCATTAACGCCCCTTCCAGCTCAGCGAGCAAGCTCACATCCAGAACCTCAACCTGAGCTACAAATCTTCTCAAAACTCGCTAACAAGTCATTTGGCCTGACCAGACCATGATGTGCATTGGGATAAAGCTAGATGTTAAAATGTTTTTAAAAAAATTCATAACTGTCTCTCATACCACCCCTACCCCAAATAGTTCAGAGTTTAAAGGAGGCAAGGAAAAGAACAGGAATACAACCCACTCTCAATAGACAGGCCGGTTGTTTAAATATTAGGATATGTTTCCCAGCCACAGCTTTAAGCTGTTGAATAAAGACAAAATACTGTGGCTACTGGAAATCTGAAACCATCAGAGAATGCTGGACAAACTTCGCAGATCGAGCAACTTCTATGAGACTTGAAATGTTAACTCTCTTTCTCTCTCCACAAACACTGCCAGTCCTCCTGAGTTTCTCCATCATTCTCTCTGTTTGTTTCATTTTCATCTGCTTTGCAGGTTTAAGCCAGACCAGCCATTTTTCCCAGGCTTCACGAAATCTGATAGCTGAAGGCAGGTGAGGACAGTTTTCAGAAGAAACAAAGCGCCTTTAAACAGTGCTTGTGATTACAAGAGAAGCAGGGATGCTTTTGCCCAGAATCCCAGGTTCTCTCCTCCCTCTGGTTGTCTGTTAGGATTGAGGTCAGTTAGGCTGACCTCTGGTTAGAAATGCTTTCAAAGATTAATCTCAGCACTTAAGAGTTCAAGAAAGTAGCTGGTTCACGGTCATCATTATGCTGTTATTTCCAGATTATTATTGAATATAAGTTCCAGTTGCTGTGGCAGGATTCAAACCTGGGCCCCAGAACATCACCTGGGCCTCAGGATTAACAGTCCAGCAATAGTACCTCTAGGCCATTGCCTCCCCTGTGACACAGGTTTCTCGAGTTAGTATCCAGGTCTTTCCGAATTTCAGAGTTTAGTCCAAGGAGTAATTTTGACTTTGGTTTTACTTATAAATTGGCAATATTGAATCAACAGCCGGTTATGCATCTTTCTTCATTGAAATGACCACAGGTTAAGGGGAATTTTAATGAAAATTTTCAAGACAGTGAGGTGTCTCAATAAAGAAAAAGATGGTTTCTCCTGGCAGGAAGGTTCCTAATCCAAAGGCACAGTAAATGAGGTGATTATGAAAGGAACTAGAGAGGAGATGAGGATTTTATTTTAAACATAGCAAGTCGTCATGATCTGGAATAAAATTCCTAAACAGATGGTGGAAGCAGATGAACTAAGAACATTCCGAAAGGAATTGGATAACGACTTGAATGGGGAAAAATAATGCAGAGTTATGTGGAAAGAACAGGAGAAGTGCACTAATCAGATATTAGAATCATCTCTTTCAAGAATCTGCAATCGGTACAACGAGTGGAATGGGCTTGTTGTCTATTGTAAGGTTTTATGATTCTATGCAGAATGGGCCAGTGTACGTTATTTCCTGTTGTAGACCCAATATCAAAATGACACCCACGGTCTCCAAAAATGATTGTGCTATTCTTGCCACTGTTACTGCATGTTGCTGAAGCTGTCAGTTTTTCGTATAATTACTTAGTCATATTCCTTCCAGGATATGTGCTGTAAAATGTTTGAACATTGCTCCAGTAAGCTGCTGATCTTTACTTCCTAATGCTCATGGAAAGTAACAAACAAAAGGTACTTGTACCATTGATTTGACTTTATTTGATTTGATTTTACATTGATTTTGTTGCAATCAATATCAGTGTTTTACTTGTCTGTCAGTTACCCATTTTAAAGAATGCAAAGAGCAAAATAAAATGAACGCGAACTACGTATTTTTGTTGCTTGACTACCAGCAATTGTTTCTTAAATCCCAGAAGAACATAAATCTAATGTTTTTTAGTTAAAAGAAAGGCTGCATTGTAGAGAGCACATTAATAAATCTGTGTTCTCTCTTAGTTAACGATGTGGGAAATTTATCGCTTTTGTTTTGTGAAGAAGTTTTAGTCTTTCACTCAATTACCCTGGTGAATGTTTTGATTGGCTGCAAGATGTTTTCCTGTATAACAAATATTCATAATTCCTTTTCAGCAATTTGCACCTCACCTACTCCTCTGCCCAACTGCCCTCACTTGCCAAACTGGCTCCCCCCTATTGCATGGGTGATGACATTGTAAATTAGTCAAAACTGGTAGTCGCTTTCCAGAAATAAAACTGACAACACTTGTGAAAAATCTAACAAGTGTTCAAATCAGCTCATAACTCGAGAGCAGTTCAGAATGTGACCCTGGCCACTGCCACACAATGACTGAATAAGTAGAATTCTGTTTGAATAATGGATATATAAATAATATTTGGATTGTGTTTTGGGATCACGGTCTGCAATATAGTAATAAGCCAATGGCCCTGTTTATGACATGCTTAAGCAATCAATTACACCAGAGTACCGTGGAACATGACCTTCTTTTAGCTCAGGAGCAATATGTATTAGAAAAAGATGATTACCTTTGGAATAGAGTATAAGGAGGCAGCAGTGTATAATTGGAACTAATGTGAAATGAATTCAGGAAGCAGTGTTTTACACTGGGATTGTATTGATGTATTTCAGTCTCTATCGAATAACTTTGGATGTTGTATCAATTGCAACTTCCAAGACAATGATCAACAGGAGCTGATTCGGGGAGGGGATATAAATCACATTCCTTATTTCACAGTCAGTACTGAATGTCTGTAGTCATTTCTGGTTTAGTCTAAAACTGTCAATAAGTTATGTACTCGGCAGGGTATTGGACAATAAGCTACATTCCATTCTAAATCAGCTAACAAGTCAAGGCAGGGTTGAGTGGAGGGTTGTGCATCATAATGGTGTGATATCTAAGAGGAACACCCTTTAGTTATTGATGTAG
Organism: Stegostoma tigrinum; assembly: GCF_030684315.1. Taxonomy (NCBI): domain Eukaryota; kingdom Metazoa; phylum Chordata; class Chondrichthyes; order Orectolobiformes; family Stegostomatidae; genus Stegostoma; species Stegostoma tigrinum. The sequence continues at coordinate 66,580,164 of NC_081354.1, forward strand.
AAATCAGAAAAGCATTACTAATAAGCATTAGGATATGCCTTCATCGTTTGCGAGGACTACTGATTTGGTTGTTCAGCACTGCAAATAACACTCTGATTCACATAGTTATGCTTCCTCATACTAGATATAGTTAAGCAATTTGCTTACCCCCTTAAGGAGCTGCCTGAACATTGAATTGGGTGGGTAGCATTTCCATTGACCATTCAAAGTAAGCAGCTGACTTTCAAATGCTGGCCATTCATTTTATCAGGCAAAAAACAGGCAGTCAGCAGTTAAAAATCTCTCCTGTTGTGATTTGTTTGGAAAATATCCACTTGCATGTGAGATATTTGATAGTATTTTTAATTTGTTATCTTCCTTGTCCAGATATTTTTGCTGAAGACTCCTTACGTTAGGGTGGATAGACTTTAAGATAGCAAGATGTGTATAATTTGATTTGGTTACCATATGATTTCTGTACTAAGTGCTTCTGCAGTGAGTGCTTTGGATTATGATATTGATTTTATTCATTTTCAGAGGGTACATCTTACGCAATTAAGATTTTGTGGATGTCATAAGATGAACAGGAGCATAGCATCACAATGTGTTTACTAGATCTACACTTCTGTATATTTCTGTTTCTGAAGCTGGATTTCCATGTTAATTCTGCTCATGAATGCATAGGGATGAATTTCCTTTTGGAGATGTTGTGCGAAGTACTTCTGTAGGTCACTCAGACTCTTGTCGATGCACATCAATATTTAAAATTCCACCCACTCCTCGCTGAAGACTTTGGGATACATATTAGCTTCTACTGCTACTTGGAAAACTGGTGGTAGTACCGCAGCAGCCTATCAGATGCCCAATCAATATTCAATTCCATTGTATTCAATAGAAAGGAAAGTCAAGCAGATTGTTTAACAGACAGCTGATTCACTGCCACCACTTTTCCATCTGGTGATGAAAATTTCTCCTTTTCCCTGATCACTGTTGCATTTACATATTGTATATGCTTTAATACTGTAGATGATAAAGTCTGAAGTTTGCCATGTATTGCCTGTTTGTTTTTTTTCAAAAAGTAGTTTGAGTCTGGTGTGATTGGTAACTATAAAACGGGAGACCTCTTGTGTGCTATGGAACAAGCAGTGTCATTTACTGACGAGAAGAGACCTGTTAAAATTGTATTTAGTTTAACTAGAAACACTTGCATGTCTGATCTGTTATTAATAGCAATGAGTAACTGGGACGCTTTTGGGTTGCTTCAGTGCGTTTCTTTTGGCCCTTTTATGTTATCATTTGTAATTCATTTGAAAACTTGACGAGTTTATGCTGGATTTAATATTGTGAAAAGATAGTTCCTTATTGTACTCTTAGCTTTGATTCAGCTTTCACTTCAGGCTTTAAATTAAGCTGACACTTCAACAGAGCACCAAGTGAGATCTTAACTATAAAAGGCGCTGCCCTTCAGCTGACCTGTTAAACTGAGAGACTGTCTATTCAAATGAGTGAAGATCCAATGGTCCTATTTAGAGGAAGAATTAAATTCTCATAGTATCCAAGATTGGTATTTCTCCTTAACTATCCTCACAAGACAAATTCGACAATTCTATTGTACTTGCTTCACTTAAATTGTTTGTGAAAAATATTCTAGGACGTTTGAGAGATGTGATAAATTTGCTTTTTTGGATGATACAAGTTCATTGCATCAATTTCTTATAGCACAGAATTCCTCTTTAATATTAACAGCTGCTGTAGAAGACAGTTTTAGCCCATTTCTTTCCCACACTGTTTTTAGCAACATAACATGTTGATGACAATTTTTATGCATTCTATTTTAACTTGTGTTAATTGTCAGAATTTTTGACATCTAATTCCAGATGTGATATATCCATCCCATGAGTGGCATGGTTGTTCATCACCACGTTCCTGGGTTTAATTCTACCTTTGGGCTACTGTCTGCGCGGAGTTTGCACGTTCTCCCCATGTCTGTGTGTGTTTCTTTCCACAGTACTAAACTTTGCAGGTTAAGTGGATTGGACATGCTAAATTGTCCATAGTATCCAGGGATGTGCAAGCTAGGTGGGTTAGCCATGAGAATACAGGATAAAGTAGGGAGTGTGTCAGTAAGTCATACTGTTCGGTGGATTTGATGGGCCAAGTGGCCTGCTTCCGCACTGCAGAGATTCTGAGTGCTTTTGGCAAGTCTTGTATTTTATCATGCAGCTTGAAATGGTTGCGATGAGCTGCCTTCTTAAATCGATGGAATGTTCCTTTCACAGTTTGATACAATTGAATGACTGGCTGGATCATTTTAAGGGCAGTAAGTGTCTGACATATTGTTCTGGGTCTGCAGCAACAAGTAGGTCATACAGAGTAAAGATGGTAGATTTCATCCATTGAAGGACATTTGTGAGGCAACTGGGTTTTATTGATAGTCTGTTAGTTTAATTATCATTAATAATGATACTAACATTTTATTCCAGATGTACTAATTCATTGAATTTAAATTCCCCAAGCTGCTGTGGTGGGATTTGAACTAATGCCTCAAGTGCATTATCCCAGGAACATTGCCATTACAGTATCGTCCTGTCACTGTTTGCCAATCCCCACTGGTATCTTATTCTCTATTTCGTTAAATGCATGTATGTTATCAGACTTTAGATATTATCAACAGTAAACTATGTATTACGAATTTATTTCCACTGCTTAGTAATGCGTGGTACACACTCGTGGGAAACATAAACAAACCGATGCTCGCAGTTTTATACACTTGTGGTATAAAAAGCCATATATCACGTCAAATATCTCAAATGATATCCTGAGGCTTGAGTGTGAACTTTTTTTTTGAGAATGCACTGAACCACAATGTGTGCTGCCTACTCATAGTGAACCCTAGCCTGGGATATTCTCTGACATGAATTGAATTACAATTTGTGAAGTTGGTTTTATTTAATTTTGAAAGCATTTTTACTTTCTCCAGTTGTACATTTTATGGAAAATAATCTTTTCTGGAAGTTAAATTTGGGTGTTCTGAAGGAAAGTAACATTAGCTATTATTTCACATTGGATGCTAATATTTTAATGTGTATATTTGTGTACAATGAGTGACTTATACACTGTGGTAGGATATTACTGTATCATTTTGTTCTCCATACTCATCACAACGTGTTCGTCTATTCCTACTAGTCATCCCATGAATAGTAGGCCCAGAAAATATGACATTTAGTTATAGGTGAAGTTAACAACTGTACCCTTGTTGTTAGATCAACCCCACCTACTGACCATATTGCTTAATACATTATCTATTTAGAAACCCAATTACGTGTCTCTCATGCTATCCATTCCAATGGAGATACAAGGGTCTTATTAAATTATTCTGAATGCAATCCTTTTCTGTAACCTTTCTAAATCTTATCTCCCATTCTGAGTACCTGTTGGTTTTCAAACTAACAAGGGTAGCAGTCGAGAGTTTAAAATAGTTCTTTGAGTCAGCTTTTAATCAGGGTGAGAGACATTTAATTCTTGAGGAACAACGTGTGGGGTGGCACGGTGGCTTAGTGGTTAGCACTGCTGCCTCACAGCACCAGGGGCCCGGGTTTGGTTCCACCTTTGGGGGGACTGTCTGTGCAGAGTTTGCACATTCTCCCCTTTGTCTGGGTGGGTTTCCTCCAGGTGCTTCAGTTACCTCCCATGGTGTATAGATATGCAGATTAGGTATTTTGGCCATGTCAAATTGCCTGTAGTATGTAAGGATGTGCAGGCTAGGTGGGTTAACCATGGGAAGTACAGGGTGACAGGGATACGGTAGAGGGGTGGGATTGGGTGAGTTGCTCTTTGCAAGGTCACTGTGGACGCAATGAGCTGAGTGGACTGTTTCCACACGGTAGGGATTCAATGAATCAATGAAAGTCGAGAGTTTAAAATAGTTCTTTGAGCCAGATTTTAATCAGGGTGAGAGACATTTGATGTTTGAGGAACACGGTTGTTAGTTGGTCAAAAAAAAATCAGAATTAATCGAGTAAAAGAAGAACCAGGGCCCAGAATTTTGGGTAGCCAATCATCTATCTTGAGTCCTTTTACCCTATTTGGGGCTGTTTTCTTGCTGGAATGATAGACAGGCAGATATTATAGGAGGTAGAAGTGGGGAGTGGAAGCGAACCAACTGTTGACTTTGGAGAGCTGATCTGAGGAAATGGTTAGGCAGAGCTGGGGTTATGTAGGGTTAGTGTAGTCTGGGATTGGTGTAGGTGAGAGTAAGTGAGGGAAGGTATCATATGTAATGGTGAGAGTGCTTGACCATGACCCTTAGTGAGAGGTAGGTATAGTAGTAGACGCAGAGTGTACAGTATCGGAGAGTAGATGGTGGCACTTTTGCTTGTGAATCAGAGAAAGTCATTGACTTTCATCCTACAGTGCTGGGCATTCCCCTGGATGGCTGAGACTGCATGAGTCTGCATGACAACCATGGATGTTGCTGGCATGGCCTGGTGTCGTGGCGTCAGCTGCTGAAGGAGTAGGAAGCCCTGCCTCTGTGTGACCTCATCTAGCAGGACCTCTAGGCCTCCACCTGCACAGCGGGTCTCTGACTTCCTCCTATTTGCCATGACTGGGACAAATATCAGCAATAAGCAGGGCAGCCCCAGACTGGCTGTGTTTCGCTGGCTTTTAAAGATTACATGAGCATAATGACTGCCAGTGAATTCTGGGACATCTGTTGAGCAGTGATTTGCTCTGGGAACTCGGGTACTTGGTGAGATGGGGCTGGAATTGCACATCATGTACACCATAGGGTGAGATAAGTGGTTAGGTAATTAATCGGATAAGTTCGGTGAGACATGGTGAGAAATCCCTTCAAAGAACTCAGTACAAATCACAGTTGGCTAAAAAAAGAGAAAGATTTGACTCATTAAAGCTCTAAGGAGTGTTAACTTTAAAGTACATTGGTTAAGTAATATTTCAATGCATGAGCACAAGATGATATGGATTGTTCAAAATGGTATTTTGGTTTTGAAGTTATTCTGCACACACAAGCTACTGGCACCACAGTGCCTTCCTGAAACATTTGCAACTGGCTGAAGGGACTTTGTTGGAGGTGATGGGCTAGAATCCACCAAACGCTTTCCAGGAACTCCCCACAACTGCTGAAACTAACTTCTGGTGGTTTTCAGCTCACTCAATTTGCTGTTGTACTCACAAGCTTTTCCTTTACAAAGTCCCACAGAGTCATACTGCATGGAAACAGCCCCTTTTATCTAACTTATCCCTGCTAAGTTTCTCAAACTAAATTAGTCCCACTTTTCTTAGCTTTATTGTCATGTAGACTCAATGAGTGTAGTGAAAAGTTTACATGTCGCCTTTTAGGTACAAAGGTACATAGGGACAGTTTCTTTAGAGATTAGAAAATAGAGAAATAAAATGTCCAGCATTGCAATCTTCCTTTCCATTCTAATATTTTTAGAACTTTATTGAACAGTCAACCAACCCAAGTTCTGGGAGAACAGAGATAACAAGGTGTGGAGCTGGAGGAACACAGTGGGCCATGCAGCATCAGAGGAGCAGGAGAGCTGACATTTGGGTCTAGACCCTTCTCCAGCACTGGCAGTTCCTACTGTCTCTAAACATGTTCTGGGATCTTTGTTTTCCTGATTTCCATAGTTTAGTAATGTGAGCAAGACAAAACAAGAACGCACACAGCACTGCATCTCCAAAGTACTTTCAATTTGCCTTTAAAATTACAAATGGTAAATCAGTGTTTAAAAGATCAAGTACACATTAATTACTGTTCAGGCACACACTTTACAGTCTTGATTATTCATGTTTATTTTAAACCTGGGATTCCAATTAGAGAGAACTTGCTATACATCAGTAAATTAATTTTATGGTGTATTTTCTGCAAATGAAATGTCATTTGAAACATAAAAGCTTTTTAAAAAGCTAAATCTAAGTTACTGGACATCAAGTTGATTATCGCTTTACCTTCTGGGTCCAGTGCAATAGTCTGAAACTTGCAGAAAGTGATCTTTGATTGACTTACATTCCAAATCACAATACATATTTAAGATGTGGTCTAAGTTCAGGATGTAAGTGTAACTGAGTCCACAAAATCTTTTAACAGTTAACACATGGATCACATTTCCATATAAAATCTGTTGTCCCTATTTATTGGACTAGACCCCTAACCACGACTTAATGGCATGGGAATTTCTGAAGCTTTCAAATGGTGTATGTCTGGCTGAAAAAGATAGTAGTTGGGAGTTTTGAATTTTCCAGCCCCATATTTCCATGTCCTTCCTGGAGAAGGTTGCTGTCATATTCTCATCTCAGGGAAATGGTTCTGGGCTGAAGATGGGTTTCCTACTTTTAGAGGAAGGCCCAAAGATGCAATGGAGGTGGGTGGGTAGATAATAAGTCAGACAGGGTAAAAGGCCCACTGCCAATTACTGGGGCATTAGCGAAGTAGCAATCCTGATTGTTAGCGTCTCTAGTTTGTTCAGCCTCCACCTAACCAAAGATTCCTCATCTACTTGTGAACCTCCATGCCCATTTTATTTCTCATGCTCCTACTAACTTCTGTACCTTCCACGTCATTCCATTCTCCTTCATATTTTCATGCTTTATTCATGACCCAACTATGTCCCCTCAAACCTCCCACATTTCCCCAACCAGCTACTTCACATTTCCCATGTCCTGTGCTCCCTCCATTTTTCCTCATATTCCCATGTTTCCAAATCCTGTCCGCATGCACTTTCCATACAGGCTCTAGGCACTGTGCGATAGCAGTGCCAAGTCTTTGAAATGTTTACAGGAAAGAAAGTTAAAAATCCATTTGAAATTGATGGTCTCCTTAACTTAAGTTGTCAATCAAACATGAGCATTGGAAGCCCCATTGGGACAAGGTTTAGTCAATTCACATCTCTTTATCTTGTGCAAAAAAAAAGGCATTGACAAACCTTGTCAAAGAAATTTGAAGTTATTGCAAAGTAGTTAAGTCCATTATCCATTCTTGAGCTCAGCAAAATATTTACAATGAGGGCACATTGGAATCTGCTAGCCATCAAATTGTGCATGTTGATCCAGTTGCCAGATAGTCTTATCATGAATACTTATTTGGATGAGTTTCAAGAATGTCAAATGGCTACAATTCAGCATGGGTTTATTTATGCAGTTGTACAGGGTAGTGTTAGCTATGTTTAATTGACACCACTATGATCTTTGAAGAGGTTTCTCAGTACCCATATTCTCACTTGAAGAGGATTAAAAGATGTGAAGTGGCTAAAGGCTTTTCTTGATGGAGCTTTCAATGCCTATACTTGATTGACGGCTCCATGGATACTGTTTTCAAAGGAAATATTGAATGCATAATTTTGTAATTGCAAAAATTAGACTAGTTGCGTCATGGTTTATAATTCTGTCAGGAAGTTATGCACCACATCACCTTCAGAAAGCAGCTCAGCTCAATCAAATTATGGAGGTCTGAAATGTCCCAAAATGATGAGAGTGTTGCATGTGGAAATTATCCCCTGCTGGTAAAAATTGGTGGAAGCATGACTAGGGGTGGGCATCCCAGAACTGGGTTTTGTCAGATGTTTTTCAAGCCATTCCATCTCTGCTCCAGCATTGATGGTGGTTTGAAATATTCAAGTTTTGACTATCGTTGAGTTGCGAATGACCATTCTTGTTCCTCCTGGCCCCAGTCAAGATTGTTTTGATTCAATTAACGCAGGCATTTCTTCTTTTGGGACTGTACTAAACAGGGTACTGTACATAGTGAAGTGGGGCTCTATCAATGCAATTGGATCATGATTGACGTATTATGAATGAAGCTGGCTTCAGTATCAAGCAGGCAGCTGTTGGCCTTCAAAAAAAGGCTAAGTTATTATGGCAGCATTCTAGCTGTGCATTTGTTTTATTCCAGGTGTAACTCAAAAGAAAAATGTGCATGTATTATTTACCATAACCAATGGAAAACTCGAAACACTTGGCCCTCAGTATGCAGTGCTTTTGGACTGTAATCACTGTTGTAACGTTTGAAACAAGGCAGCTAATTTTACAAACTCCCACAAGTCATGCTCTCATTTGTTCTAGTGATGTTCATTCATGGATAAGTATTGACCAGGAATACTACTTGAGCTCTTGTTCAAAATAGCAAAATTTCAGTCATCTGTCCAAGGTAGGAGCTGAGGCTTTGATTTCAACACCTCATTTGAAAGTCAACATCTTTTGAAAGAACAGCACTTCCTCACTGTATCAGCCTTGAATTTAGTGTTAAGCCCTCGGGGGACACTTGAATCTGGGACTCTGTTTCTCTAAGACAATAATGCTACCAATTGAGCCACAATTGGCAAATAGGCTGAGCTGGGTTAAATCTCCCTTTAAATTCCAGAATAATTCCTAATTTCAGTTTGATATTCAATTGTGTGGAGATTGAACATGGGTCAAAATAATTATGGTTTCATTAACTAGAACAGATTTTTTTTTCAAAGAAATCTGACGAGAAATCTTTATGTTGCTGTTTTCCTTTTACTCTCCTGTCCAATTTTGACTTTACATCCCATCCCATATACCTAAATGGCAAATTAACCCCATTTAAACTGCGACATCCAGCAGAAGAAAATGTACCATGCTACCGGTAGCAATGTGGCTTGTCCTGAACCATCAGAAAGCATGATCTTCCTTTATTGCAAATATGCACTTTATTCATAAAAGAAAACTTTGTGGTACATGTTAATCAGCCATTCAGATCGATACCATCTTTTCTTAGGAGAATATAAACATTGGGATTTAGCCTTCTGTATACTTAGAATTTATCTATAGGCGTATATCTGAGGCTTCGGGAGGGTCCAATAACTGAATGGACCCCCACAGTGCTTTGGCAGAAAGACCATAGACCATGGTCTAAGCATGATCTGCTCTTCGGTTCAGAACAAGCAGTAGCTATATTTTTTGTGACCTTTTTTTTGGTTCCCCGGCCACTTTCACTGCACACGGAAGAACGGCATGTTACTAGCAGTTAGTCAAAAAAAGCTGACAAAACCCATTGCAGCTTAGATGATCAGATGTGACTTTCAGATGACTATGGGATTCAAAACTGTCACTTCTGAATTTTAAGGCACATAGCTTTCTGTTAGATTGGATGACTAATGGCTTTTTTGATAAATATACATGTTGAAGGTTATAAATATTCAGCAGGTGGGGCGACCCTGTGGAGAGAGAAATGGAGTCGATAAGGCAGAATCCTCCTATGCACGGTCCAAGTTCAGAGGTGCAGTTAGAAAAGCAGGCTTGGTTGCAGAAACGCAGATGAAGTGCAGTGAGTGAACAGGTTAACTTATGAGTTTTGCAGAGGCAGTTAAAATAGGGAGTCCCATGGCTACGCAGGGATATTGTCAGCCTTACCTGTTGATTCATGGGAATAGACGGGCCAGGCACCATACTTAAGAGGTGCCCAGACCAGAAATTATTGCCCCTTTGTCTCAGGATTATCTCTGCTGCTGTACGCTCTCCAGAACCTGCTGACTTTTTTTTGGCACACATGGAAAACTATCTGTCACGTCTGTGATGGCCTAGACCTGGCCATGGATGGCCCCCATGGTTCAGCACTGTGCCACTGCAGGCTCTCGAATAAGAGCTCAGGAAAGGCTGGAGGTGTTTTTTGTTCTCCCCAGCAATAGTCAGCAGGAGACCCTGCGTGCCAAGCTAAGGCAGATATTAGAACTGATGTTTGGAAGAGCGCTTTTGCGCTCTTGTTCCAACCTTGGCCACAACCTAAAAGTAAATGTTCTATTCAGTTACTGACATGGCAAATTACATCCTTTTACCATTTTAGTTTGAGAATAAAAGGGAGAACAGTTTTTTTTAATACAAACAACTGATTTGTTTGAAATAAGAAAGTACAAATATTTTATACTTCTAAATAACCCAAACTTTCTCCGTAGAGTTTACTTATGGGGAAAAATCCTTCTTATTAATTGATGATTCTCGTCAGGGAAAAATAGATAATGATGGAATGTTCAAGCTTGCTTTCGATTGGCATCCTGGTACTTGAAGATAAAGGTCACAGGCGGTTATCACTGGAATCTTTGCAGATAGTTTGAATTCTCGATGATTCCTCAGTAAAGGTTGTTCAGGAGAGCAGCTGGATCAGTGATTCTTTTATCACATTGGACCATCAAAAATCTTTCTGATCTGAAAGACAAAGACTTGGTAACTTATCCCTCTGCAAATGTGAGTCCTCAATAAAGCGTTAGTGACAAAACATCTCCATAACAGCAGCTTAGATGGAGTTGGCAGAGTAGCTTCTTTTGGCTCTCGGGCCTGCAGAGTTGGCTGCACTGCCACACAGAGTCAGACATCACCACGAAAGGAATAGGGAATCAAACATTGTTTGCAAATTAGTCTTTGGATTTTGCTCCTGGGGTTTTGTGAACAAACTTCCTGGACACAAGCATTTGCAATAAATGTTTGCAGTTTAAGGAGCTTTGCCTCTGAATCACAAGAGGTTGAGGCTGCCTGCAAAGCACTGTGACATTTCAGGGAACTGGAATGTTCCCTGGATAATTTGAACCAGAAGGCGGTCACATCTGCTGGAATGTCGTCTTCTGATTTGGGCACTGGTCAGAGACAAGAAAGTGTGACTGTAGCTGAAGCAGGTTAGGAGACCTGGAAGAACACGTCTTTCTGGTGGCCCCAAAAGAACAGAATAACCTTTGTTGTCATGTGCACTCGAATAAGAGCAGTGAAAATATGGTAATGTTGCCCCTCAGCGATGTTTTAAGTACAGGGTGCCTAGGTACAGATACTTTAATGTTATTTGCAGAATTGAAATAGTGGGGGGAGAAAAAAGACTAGAAATACAGACTTTAGAAGTCCGGAATGAGAATAAAAAAACCCTTCCATGTCAATTTATAGCCCTTTTCCACTGGGTCCATGTCCATTGAGCTTCAGAACATGAGGCCTTCTCTGCCTTCATGCGCAGGCCTCCGTCCAGGCCTCATCCCCGCCAGTTGGTGCAGACTCCCTCTGCTCTGGGCTCCCAGCTTGTCCCGCACTCACTTCTGGGACATGGCCTGGGTTCACTCTGTTCCTGCTCTGGCTGTTAGTCACATTTGGGATTTGTCCCATGCTCAGGGGTGTGAGCAAAGTAGGTGAAACAACTGACCGTGGCACAGTGGCACGAGATGCCATTTTATTCAGAGAAACAAAAGGGAATGCAGTTGTATAGGGGACATCAGAGGGGGACTGACTGTGTTTTCTACATGAAATAGCAAGCATCCAGATGGCTAGTGTGTCTGCCTGGTGCCAAAGTTCAGAATGTCTGCTCTAGGCTGGAGAGGAACACGCAGGAGTTTCTAGTAATCATGGTCCACGTAACCAAAGTAACGTCACTATAGTCCCTACTGGATCCCAGGACTGTTCTTTTGTGAGAGAGAAATGACTTGTGGTGGCTTAATCTGAGGGTAGCCAGGCCTCAGGTGAGGAGAATGGTTGAGAGGGAGATTCCTTCATGATAACCTCAGCTGGTGAAGGAATTGAACCCACACTGCTGGATCGTTCTGCATCGCACACCAGCTGTTCAGCCAACTGAACGAACCAACCCCGATAATAACAACAACATTGATATCAACAGCAACATCACCCAAGGAAAGAGGTTCTGCATAATCACTTTGAGGAGCGAGGTCCCAATTTCAGAAGCAAAACTTCAAGGGCAGTATTCTCTGGATTATATCTGAGTCGTGTGCGATTGACATTGGGCAAATAAGATTAGAGAAATGAATGACTGGCTCAAAGACTAGTGTGATCATCATAGCTGTGGGGTACTGACGTCAGTCCTCAGCAAAAGTGGGGACTACACCTTTTGAGATGATATGTGCCTAAACAGTAAATAAAAACCAAAAGAACTGCAGATGCTGTAAGTCACGAACAAAAACAAAAGCTCAGCAGGTCTGGCCGCATCTGAGAATGAGAAAACAGAGTTAACATTTTGGGTCCGGTGACCCTTCCTCAGAGCTGATAGTGGCTGGGAAAATATTTATGTGCGGAATATGGGGAGGTTGGTGGGGTAGGGAGTAAACAATAGGATAGAGCCCAAAGAACTGATGAATAAGGTTCACCAGACCCGAAACATTAACTCTGTTTTTACACCCAAACTGTGCTACGACTGGTGGTCTAGTGAACTGCTTAACTTGAGAAGTAGATGGGTTTGAAACTAAACAGTGGGATGAGGAATCAAATTTAAGAGAATGTGGTACATCAAAGAATAGCATTAAGGCAAGAGAGGAAGGTGTTAATATGGGAAATGGTAAACAGGCAATGAAGAGAAGGAATATAGACTCAATTCTTACAAAAAAACAACAGTAGATAACTATAGAGGTTACAGAAATAATAAACTGACTGAACTAAAGGACCTGTTTCTGAATGTATGTAGCATTCGAAACAAAACAGATGGTGAAATTACGAGTAGAAGTAAATAGGTGCAATCTGGTGGCCATCACAGAAGCGTGGCTGCAGGATGATATAGTTTGGGACCTCAACATTGAATGGTTCATGACATTTAGGAAAGAAAGAAAAATAAGAAAAGCTGAAGGGGTGGCTCTGTTAGTTCACAATGCTAGAAGACGTGGATGATCTAAGTTCAGGTTATGCTGTGAAACTAGGTTGCGAAGCTGGTCTGCTTCAAGATGAAAAATGATAAAACCATGAAGTCCTGAGTGGAAATGGCATAATGGACCCCTAACAGTAACCAGATGTTAACATGAAGGAAAAGAAAAAATGATGGGAGCTTCTCAGTAAGAGATGGCCATAATTGTGGGGTACCTTGATCTATATCTCAACTGAAAAAGTCAGATTGGCAAAGAAGGCTAAAGTGAGTAGTTCATAGAATACTTTTAGGATAGTTTCTAACAATGTTCCAACAGTGTGTTCTGGAAATAAACAGATAACAGTCTACCCTAGGTGTGGTATTCCGCAATAAGGCAGATTATGTAATGACTCCACAGGTGAAGGCGCCTTAAATAGCAATATGATTGAATTCAACATTCAGTTTGGTGGAGAGAAGATTGAGTCCAGGATTAGTATTTTCAACTTAAATAAATGCAATTATGGGGCAATGAAAGCAGTTCTCACTAAAGTAAACTGGCAAATTAGATTAAATGATAGGACAATGAAGATGCAGTGGCAGACATTTAAGGGGATATTTTAGAATATACAGAATAGATATATTCTAAGAAGAAAAAAAAAGTAAGGAAGATGCACCATCTGTGGCTTACTTAAGGAAAAGTTTAAATATACAGTAGAATCAAACTTAAATACAAAAAAAATCGCAATTGTGCAAAAACAAGTGGCAGATTAAAAGATTGGAGAAGATTAAAAAGAATCAAAAGATACCTCAAAGATTAATATGGAGAGAAAAATTGGAGATAAAGCAAGCTGGCAAGATATAAATATGTAGTGTTCATAGATATTTTGTTAAAAAAGTCAACAAAGTGAGCATTGCATCATGCAGGAAATGAATCTGGGGAATTAATAACGGAGATTTCATTTCCAAGTAACAATGAAGAAATAGTTGTAAATTAGGAAATGGAAGGAAGGCAAGCACTCAAGAAAATCACAATCATGAGGGAATTGATACTGAACAAATTGTTCAGACTGACCAATCTTTGGGTCCTGACAGACTGCACACTAGGATCTTAAATGAAATGGTTATGGATATAGTTGATGCATTTGTTTTAATTTTCAAATAAACTCCTAGGTTCATGAAAGATTCTATAAGATTGGAATACAGCAAATGTAATGCCAATATTTGAAAAAGAAAGCAGATTGATATCTAAAAGCTACAGGCCTGTAAGCTTAACAATTAGCACAGGGAGGGTGTTGGAAATTGTTAGTTAAGATTTTGTGGCAGGGTACAAGGTTACAAAAGTATAAAGTGATCAGGCAGAGTCCAGACGGCTTTGTGAAATGGGAAATCATGTTTAACTGAACTCTGGCTGTTATTTGAAGCGACAGAGGGACAAATGGATGTACTATACTTGTATTTCAAAAGGTGCCACATCAAAGGTTATTACAGAAAATAAAATTTCATACTCCTGGGTGCTCCAAATTACCACAGATGTTGATTGACTCGTTAAAAGGAAACAGAGAAGGGATAAATGGGTTTTTGTTTTGATTCGCAAGATGCAGTGAGTGGTATACCATAAGGATTAGTGTTGAACCTCAATTTTTTTACCATTTAAATAAATACTTTGGTTAAAAGAACCAAATACATAGTTGCAAATTTACTTATGGCTCAAAGATAGCCAGAAATGTTAGGATTAGGGTGAAGAGGAAATAATGAGTTGACAGGGGCATATAGATAGGTTAAGTGAATGATCAAAGGTTCGGTAAATGCACAATATAATGTGGGAAAAATGAGATGGTCCATGCTGGCAGGAAGACTAGGAAGAAAAAAAAATTGTCTGCATGGTGAGAGAGTATAGAGCTCTGAGAATGGGAAGGATCATAGTTTCAGGATGTGTGAATCACAAAAGGATGGTATGCAGGTGCAACAAGTAGTTAGGAAAGTTAATAAAATGGGGACATTAAATGAGAGAAATTAAGTATAAAAGTTGGGAGATCATGTTTCAGTTGCACAGTGCTTTGGTGTGACCACATCTGGAATACTGTATAATATTAATTTCCTGTTTAAATGAAAGATGTTTACTTTTTTGGAAAGAGTTCAGGGAAGCTGAGTAGTATTTGGAATGGGCAGGTTGCCTGATGAGGAAAGCTTGGACAGGCTAGGTTTATATCTGCCAGAATTTAGAGACCTGATTGAGACCCATAAGGTCCTGAAGGGTATTGATAGAGTGCAAGCGAAAAGTATAGTCACTCTTGGAGAAGCATCTAGAACTGGGGGCCACTGTTTAAAATAAGAGGACCACCTTTTCAAGATCAAAGTAAGGAGAAATGTTTTTTCTTATTTAGGGCAGAACTCTTTAGAACGCCCTCCCTCAAATGACTGTGGAAATATACTTTTTGAAGATGGAGGCTATAGATTGGTGATAAGCAAGGATGTTATAAATTGTTCAGGTTAACCAGGAGTGTGGATCAGACAAGACCATTCTGAATGGTGCAGTAAGCGCGATGGGGTGACTAGTCTGCCTTTGCACTTATGTGATATGCCTGTGTGCATTCCTTGCTTGAGACATTACTCTTTAATTCACGGACACTCCATGGCAACCTGGGATGGCTGGAAACTTTTTCCTTTATCACACCTTCCCCAGCCACACTGCTTCGCTTGGTCAGACCCCCTCCTTGACAGCCTGCCTCTCTTGAACAGGCTCCTTGACATGGATAGACAGCATCCCTTGGGAGGCTTCCATGATTTGTGCTCAACAGACTGCCCATAACCTAACCAAACTGAACAATGGGGCCTAGCTTTAACAAATACTACAAAAAGGAATGAAAATAGCCGGTGGTCGCCAGACCAAAAAAATAGATGACCATCATTTGGGTGGCACAGTGGCTCAGTGGATAGCACTTACAGCGCCAGGGGCCTGAGTTCGATTCCACCCTCTGATGATTGTCTGTGTGGAGTTTGCACATTCTCCCCGTGTCTTTGTGGGTTTCCTCCAGGTACTGTAGTTTCCTCCTGCAGTCCAAAGATATGCAGGCTAGGTGAATTGTCTATGCTAAATTGCCGATACTTTTCAAGGATGTGTAGATTGGAGGAATGGGTCTTAGTGGGATGGCCTGAGGGATGATGTGGACCTGTTGGGCTGAAGGCCCTGTTTCCACACTGTAGGAGTTCTATACTATCACCATCTATGTACCACTTACATACTGTTGGATTTCTGCTAGCTTAGATTTGTCATTTGCAGAGAATTTGACAACTGTGAAAGGATATTTAATTTTTGTGGCTTGTCCTTCTGATGCGCAATTATAATTGCAACTGATTTCCCTCAATTACTGTGGAGAAATTTGACCCACCTTTGATGATCAGGGAACTTGATCTTGTTTCCCACAATCTTCGTAGTTATGATAATCCATTTGTTGAATGATCATGAATATTAGTCTATTGAATCATCTACTACAGATATAGAAATGACATGAAGAAAACCTAAATAGTAGAGAGCTTTGGATACTATCAGCTCAGAATTAATTATTCCTCCCATACATCCCACAATTTCCATGTTTCATTTTCTTTCTTGTTTGCCTTCCATGTTTACTACCTCCATTCAGTTGGTACACCCATTGCCAATCCCTGTTAATTCAGCCAGAAGGATCCAGACATTCTAGGCTGTAGATCCCTTCACAGCTCTCATTAGTACTGATACAGGATACACATTTGCTGGAAGGGAATCAATTGTTTAATTCTTTGTCTTTTGTTGTCCCAAAAGGTTTCACCTAATGGTATAGACTCTGAGTCAGAGGAGCATGTCTTTGCAAAGTATGACTTTGATTGAATGTTATTTGGTTTTGGTTGGTGCCATTGTCTTGCACTGCAAGAGTCAACAGTTAATTCCTAACAGTGTCAATATCTTTTGATTGTGGACTGCAATATTAAGAGCCAATATGTCTGAGAGCCTCCATTTGTCTTAGCTTATAAAATCAAGTTTAAAAATCAGAAAAGACCTGCAAGTATCTTATCACAATTTTTTAAAAAAGGTGAATTGTTATTTCTGAGAATATGGCTTGACTTTACACTTTTAAGTAATGATTGCCAGTTCCAGAAACATTAGGTGCTTTCACTTCATAACATTAAATAATTAACTAAGTACTTATTGGAGTATGTTCAACATGATGACCTTACTTCAGATGTGCTGCACTTATATTACTTCAGTTCTGTGACTGCATGATTTAATTTTAATTAAAAGTTAAGCTTTTACACTGATTCTTTGTCAAATATTTAATAAAGTTTTCTGTTTGACAGCGATTGGATGAGTCATTCAAATGCCAGCGATTATTGAGGTAGACATACTACAATTGATACATCAGCATTTTTCAGCTCAGTAGGTTGATGGCTCTCTGCTTTATATGGATTCCATTTATTTGTCAAACAGTGATATATATTTATAACATTAGTGCTGAAATTTCATCTCATCATATTTTCCTCAGCTGTGGTGGGGATTGTCAATGACTTAGAAAATAGTGTGTGCTGGTAGTAAGAGAAAAGATAATTTGTGGAAGAGATTTGTTGAGCAATTGTGCAGATGTACGCTGATGCATTTCTCTCATTCACAGTAGATTTAAAACATTGTTTGTGTGAAACCAAGAGAATTACAAATAGACATGCGATGGGAACATAAAATAGAATTTTTTTTAACGTAAAAGTGCTGAAATAGGGGTGATATCAATCTTCCGATGTCAAATTTTATGATAGGACCATTATTTTTATTCAGGAATATATTTAAGGGTAAAAGATAGCTCTGAGATATAGTGTCAGACGATAATATACGTTCACAAGATGGATGACAGAATTGGTTTGAATGAAGAAAGTTAGCAGGCCACTTTATTTCATTTGTCCGGATTATTGTTTGCACTTTCTGCCTATTATGGCATCAAGTTGGCTTTAAAATGTATCCAGCTGCCCTTGGATGACTTTTAACTTCTAGCTGAAAAACAGTCAACTGACAGCCTTTTGATGCCAATGTCCCTTTGATTTAATTTTTCAATAGCGTTCCAGCACACTCACTCAATACAACCAGTACGTTGATTAAAATTGGAAAGTAAGATCCTGTATCAGTTGCTTAGGGCATAGATCATAAGAACAAGAAAGTGATGTACAGAACAGAAACATACCCTTCGGTCCAACTCATCCATGCCTACCAGACAACTGACATTGATCTAGGGTCTAGGCCTGAAACGTCAGCTTTCCTGCCCCTAAGATGCTGCATGGCTTGCTGTGTTCGTCCAGCTCCACACCTTGTTATCTCCGGATTCTGCAGCATCTGCAGTTCCTATTATCATTGATCTAATCCCGTTTGCCAACATTTGGCCCATATCCCTATTAAGCCCTTCCTATTCATATACCCATCCAGATGCCTTTTAAATGAGGAGTATTGTGTACAATTGTGGATAGCACATTATAGGGTAGATGTGAATGCATTGGACAGAGTGCAGTAGGCATTTACAAGGATGGCTCCAAGGATGGAAATTTTCAGTCATGAGGATAGGATGAAGAAGTGGGACTGTTCTCCTCGGAGAGAAGACGGCTGAGAGGAGATTTGATTGAGATTTTCAAAATCGTAGGTTCTCCCTGGTTATCCAGCTAACTTGTTATGGCTCGTAAATGGAAAAAGAATGAGGGGGCATAGATTAAAAGTGATGTGCAAATGAAGCAAGAGTGATGTGAGAGAAAAACTTGTGAATAGTTAGGGTATGGAATGGCCTACCTGGAAATGTGGTGGGGTAAATTTAACTGAAGCATCCACTGTTAGATGATTAATTAGACAAAAATGTTGTGTGGTACCAAGGGCAGGAGATTTGCACTAGGTAATAGAACTGGTACAGGCACAATGGAATGAATGGCTGTTGAAGCCATAACAGTGCAGTGATTCTGTTGGGTCCAGTTGCGGTTTACATAGACAGATGGTTGAAGTTTACTATTTATCAGCCTATCTAGCAGTTCCTTTAAGAAATGGCTGCTCTAGAAAACATTCATTGTGGAAGGGTTCTTTTAAGTTTATTTGTGCAATCATTTAGCCTCCGCCTGATCTTATGAAGGTTTTTAAGCCATTTTCCTTTCTGTTCTCTCCTTCTAGAATTGACTCCCTCTGCTTTGATGAAGGAATCTGTTATCTTTGTCAAGTCAGGCCTACATGGAACCCCCAGATCCAAGGCCATGTACTTGACTACAACCCACTCTCAAGTTCCAGTGACATGCACATTCCATGACAAATAAAAATTAAAATACATTAGCATGGAGAAGTTGGGCCAAATGGCTCAGTGAATAATTAGTTCATTTGCTGGCCAACCCCATAAACCCAATGATTAATAGTTACTGAAGACCACTTGAGATTGCCACTTTTACTTGAATGACGCAGAAACCTGACATGGTTTGTGCTGCTGGATAATGATTTCAGCTCCCACAGGCACCACACGGTGTTTGCTTATAGTGTAGGTTGAAAAGTTACTTCCCAGAGTCACGCAGGAAGTCTTGTGACATAGTGCATCCCTACCTCTGGGCCAGGATCTCCAGGTTTCAGTCCCACACCAAGACTCATTGGCCACGGAGGGTGTGTTTTGTAACATGTTCTAGCAAGTTGATTAACAGCCTGTAAATCCTTCCACTCAGCCTGAAAACAGATGGTAAGAGCGGGAATGTCTCCTGGCGTGCCATTCTGCAGAAGGCAGTAACAAAACATTGCAGTACCTTGGAGTCAGCTCAGACCCCTAGCCCAAAACTCAGGAATGAAGACAGGAGAAAAGAGAACAGTCTGACGCATTAACGTCACAATCTATTTTGAGTGTTGATCTTTTTTGTTAAACAGGAACAAGCTTGTTGCATCTGCTGTGTTTGCAATTTACAACCTGAACCCTACTGCCCCATTCTGCTTCCTTGGTACACCTGCAAGCATTGTTTCGAATTTCCCATCTCCATCCCATTGAACATTTTGTCTCTGAAGCCATTCCATATTGATCTTGCCTTTGTAGTGAGAAATCTCTATGTTGCTATTTAATAACATAAGAACTAGGAGCAGAAGTAGACCATATGGCCCATTGAGATTGCCGTTCAATACAATCACGGCTGATCTTCAGTTTCACTTCCACTGATCTATCCAGCCCTCTTAATTCTGACAGATCAAAATATGTCTATTTCAGTTTTAAATATCACTAATGGATCAGCCACAACGTTCTGGGGTAGAAAATTCCAAAGACTAACAACCCTTGAAGTGAAGAAATTTCTCCTCGCATCTGTCTTAAATAATCATTTCCTTATCCTGAAACCATGCCCCAGTTTCTTTTCACTACTGTCAGACCTGAGATGAGGTCTTTCTATCACAGCAAACAGAAGTCTGCCCAACAAGACAAGTGCAGCCTGAACAAACAATTGTACAATTTCTGTGCGACATCTAAAGTTTGTATCACAAATAATATTGTCATCAAGTCTCGCGTCCAATTCAGTTTTGTTTACTGCAGCTCTAGGTTATTAGATTTGGTGAACAATAAATTAGCTGCCACTCAGAGTCCGTATGCCTCCTTTTTTATTTTCAGTATGAAGTACCTTGCATTTGTTCTCATTTCACATCATTTGCTATCGTTCAGCCACTGTTGGCATGTTGTTTATAAGGGAATTGAACTTTTAAAAGACTTCCTACAATGAGTGCAATTAATTGTACTGCTATTCCCAACCAGTGTTCCAATGCTGAGATGCTCAAGGAGCTTAGTATCGCTCACTTCCTTCCCAAGGAGATGCCTGAAAGATGACTGGCTCAGAAGGAAAAGTAAGAATGATCCCAGGAAATTGGGGGTTGGAAGCAAGGAGATCAATGGGTGTTGAAGCCAACTAAACTAAGTCAACTCCAGATTAATTTTCAAATAGGAAAGAAAATTCTAACAGTGAACTGAAGCAGGGGCCTGACCCGAAACATCAGCTTTCCTGCTCTTCTAATGCTGCCTGGCCTGCTGTGTTCCTCCAGCTCCACGCTGAGTTATCTCAGACTCCAGCATCGGCAGTTCCTACGATCTTGAAATGAGGCACTTAACTGGATTTTGTTTACCACACTCATTGCCCCAAGTGTCAGCAACTACAGCTACTTGCTGGTTGTAACTAGTTTTCTCATGTAGGGGATATGAGCACCACTGGTGTCACATTTATTGTCTATCCGTAATTAACCTGGAGATGGCGGTGGTGACCTGCCTGCTTCAGTTCATTTGCTGTGGGTGGACCCAAATTGCTGTTCGGGAGTGTCTTACAGGATGTTGACCCAGCAACACTGAAGGAATGATAACATATTTCCAAGACAAGGCGATCAATGGCTTGGAAAGAATTGCAGGTGAAAGTGTTCCTGTGTATCTGCGCTCTAGACATCTGGATGATGGTGACTTTAGTTTGGCTATGGAAGTAGCCTTTATTAATTTATCCTATGTATCTTGTATTTACTACACAATGCTGCAACAGTGCATCATTGATGGAGGAGTAGATGTTTGTTGTCGTGGTGTCAATCAAGCAGGCTGCTTTGTTCTGCACGAAGAATCTTGCAACAAATAACTCTCATCTTGACTCCGCAAAACCTGTCAACAAGGCACAGGTTAGGAGTGTTATGGCACACTCCCCACTTGCCTGAGTAGTGTGAAGCTGCATGTCTGTTATTGCAGCTGCACCCATTTCAGGCAAGTGGGGAGTGTGCCATAACACTCCGAAGCTGTGCCTTATGGACCCGCTTAGGGGATTCAAGATGTGAGGTATTTGTTGCAAGATTCTTAGTCTCTCATTAGCAGTTGTAGCCCCTGCATTTACAAGCATGATCCAATGCAAATTCTGATCTATGGTAACTCCCAGGATGTTGATAATGTAGGATTTGGTGATGGTAATGTCTTTGAATTTCAAGAGAAATTATTAGATTCTTTCTGGATGGAGATAGCCATGGGTTACTTATCAGCCGAAACGTAGATATTTGATGAGCTCTTCAGAATGATGACACAGGTTGCTACAGTATTTGAAGGGTGACAAATGGTGCTGAACATTATGAAATCATTAATGAACACAGAGTCATACAGAACTAGACAATCCCTTCAGTCTGACCCATCCACTTCGAACAACATCCAAGTCTGACCAAGTCCCATTTGCCAGCATTTGGCCCTTATGCCTCTAAACCCTTGCTATTCATACACCCATCCAGATGTCTTCTCAAATGTTGTAATTGTACCTACCTCCTCCTCCTCTTCTGGCACTCATTCCACCCATGCACCAATCTCTTTGTGAAAAAGCTACTCTGCAGGTCCTTTTCAAACCATTCCTCTCTCACCTTAAGCCTATAACCACTAATTTTGGGTTCTTCCCCATCCTGGGAAAAAGACCTTGGCTATTCACCCTGTCCATACCTGATGCAGATGACTAATATTTTCATCGCTTTTCTCTTAATGTTCAGCATTTTTTTTGTCCAGGCTGCCTTGTTTTCTGTGTCTTTCTTCAGTTGCAACTATGAATGTAATATAGAAAGCCAGCCAGAAATAAAGGGTGAGTTAACAAAGTGTGGGGCTGGATGAACACAGCAGTCCTCGCAGCATCTTAGGAGCACAAAAGCTGATGTTTCAGGCCTAGACCCTTCATCAGAAATGGGGGAGGGAGAAGAGGGTTCTGAAATAAATAGGGAGTGAGGGGGAGGTGGATCGAAGATGGATAGAGGAGAAGATAGGTGGAGAGGAGACAGTTAAATTAACGAGGCAGGGATGGAGCCAGTAAAGGTGAGTGTAGGTAGGGAGGAGATAGGTCAGTCCAGGGAGGACGGACAGTTCAAGAGGGCGGGATGAGGTTAGTAGGTAGGAAATGAGGGTGCGGCTTGAAGCTTGAGGTGAGAGGAAAGGACAGGTGAGAGGAAGAACAGTTAGGGAGGTGGGGACGAGTTGAGCTGGTTTGGGATGCGTGAGGGGGAGGGGAGATTTTGAAGCTTGTGAAGTCCACATTGATACCATTGGCCTGCAGGTTCCCAAGCGGAATATGAGTTGCTGTTCCTGCAACCTTCGGGTGGCATCATTGTGGCACTGCAGGAGGCCCAGGATGGACATGTCATCTGAGGAATGGAAGGGGGAGTTGAAATGGTTCGCGACGGGGGGGGTGCTGTTGTTTATTGCAAACCAAGCGTAGGTGTTCTGCAAAGTGGCACCCAAGCCTCCTCTTGGTTTCCTCAATGTAGAGGAAGCCACACCGGGTACAGCGGATGCAGTACACCACATTGGCAGATGTGCAGGTGAACATCTGCTTGATGTGTAAAGTCTTTTTGGAGCCTGGGATGGGGGTGAGGGAGGAGGTGTGGGGGCAGATGTAGCACTTCCTGCGGTAACAGGGAAGAATTCCCGGGGTGGTGAGGCTGAAGGGGAGTATGGAGCAGACAAGGGAGTCGCAGAGAGTGTGGTCCCTCCGGAAAGCACGCAAGGCTGGGGACGGAAAAATGTCTTTGGTGGTGTGGTCAGATTGCAGATAGCACAAGTGTCGGAGGATGATGCGTTGCATCCGGAAGTTGGTGGGGTGGTACGTGAGTACGAGGGGGATTCTGTTTTGGTTGTACCAGATGTACGGGAGTGGAATGCCTCACACCACTTCGAAACCGATATCCTTTTCAAGCCCTCTGATGAAGGGTCTAGGCCCAAAACATCAGCTTTTGTGCTCCTGAGATGCTGCTTGGCCTGCTGTGTTCATCCAGCTCCACACTTTGTTAACTTGGATTCTCCAGCATCTGCAGTTCCCATTATCTCTCTCCATTTCAAGCCCACCATTTCTCACAGTTATCTAGAAGACACCTTCTCCCACCCACCTTCCTGCAATAATGCCATCCCCTATTCCCAAATTCATTCACCTCCACTGCATCTGCTCCCAGGATGAGGAATTCCACTCCTGTACATCTACAATCTGCAGTGCCACAGTGATGCCACCCGAAGGTTGGCAGGAACAGCAACTCATATTCCGCTTGGGAACCCTGCAGCCCAATGGTATCAATGTGGAATTTTCAAGTTTCAAAATCTCCCCTCCCCCTCCCGCATCCCAAAACCAGCCCAGCTCATCCCTGCCTCCCTAACCTATCGTCCTCTCACCTATCCCCCCCTCCCATTTCGAGCCGCACCCTCATTTCCTACCTGCTAACTTCATCCCATCCCCTTGACCTGTCTGTCGTCCCTTGACTGACCTATCTCCTCCCTACCTCCGCCCTACACTCACCTTTCCTGGCTCCATCCCTGCCTCTTTAACTTATCTGTCTTCTCTCCACCTATCTTCTCCTCTATCCATCTTCGATCCACCTCCCCCTCTCTCCCTATTTATTTCAGAACCCTCTTCCCCTCCACCATTTCTGAAGAATGGTCTAGGCCCGAAATGTCAGCTTTGCTGCGTGGCCTGCTGTGTTCGTCCAGCTCTACACCTTGTTATCTCGGATTCTCCATCATCTGCAGTTCCTATTATCTCAGAAATAAAGGGTGTTGTTCAAAACAAGACAATGGATTATTATCAGAGATAATGGGAACTGCACATGCTGGAGAATTCCAGGATAATAAAATGTGAGGCTGGATGAACACAGCAGGCCAAGCAGCATCTCAGGAGCACAAAAGCTGACGTTTCGGGCCTAGACCCTTCATCAGAGAGGGGGATGGGGTGAGGGTTCTGGAATAAATAGGGAGAGAGGGGGAGGCGGACCGAAGATGGAGAGAAAAGAAGATAGGTGGAGAGAGTATAGGTGGGGAGGTAGGGAGGGGATAGGTCAGTCCAGGGAAGACGGACAGGTCAAGGAGGTGGGATGAGGTTAGTACGTAGATGGGGGTGCGGCTTGGGGTGGTAGGAAGGGATGGGTGGGAGGAAGAACAGGTTAGGGAGGCAGAGACAGGTTGGACTGGTTTTGGGATGCAGTGACTGGAGGGGAAGAGCAGGGCTGGTTGTGTGGTGCAGTGGGGGGAGGGGACGAACTGGGCTGGTTTAGGGATGCAGTTGGGGAAGGGGAGATTTTGAAACTGGTGAAGTCCACATTGATACCATTAGGCTGCAGGGTTCCCAGGCGGAATATGAGTTGCTGTTCCTGCAACCTTCGGGTGGCATCATTGTGGCACTGCAGGAGGCCCATGATGGACATGTCATCTAAAGAATGGGAGGGGGAGTGGAAATGTTTTGCGACTGGGAGGTGCAGTTGTTTGTTGCGAACTGAGCGGAGGTGTTCTGCAAAGCGGTCCCCAAGCCTCCGCATGGTTTCCCCAATGTAGAGGAAGCCACACCGGGTACAGTGGATGCAGTATACCATATTGGCAGATGTGGAGGTGAACCTCTGCTTAATGTGGAATGTCATCTTGGGGCCTGGGATAGGGGTGAGGAAGGAGGTGTGCGGGCAAGTGTAGCATTTCCTGCGGTTGCAGGGGAAGGTGCCGGGCGTGGTGGGGTTGGAGGGCAGTGTGGAGTGAACAAGGGAGTCACGGAGAGAGTGGTCTCTCCGGAAAGCTCACAGGGGTGGGGATGGGAAAATGTCTTGGGTGGTGGCGTCGGATCGTAGATGGCGGAAGTGTCGGAGGATGATGCGTTGTATCCGGAGGTTGGTGGGGTGGTGTGTGAGAACGAGGGGGATCCTCTTGGGGCGATTGTGGCGGGGGCGGGGTGTGAGGGATGTGTTGCGGGAAATACGGGAGACGCGGTCAAGGGCGTTCTCGATCACTGTGGGGGGAAAGTTGCGGTCCTTGAAGAACTTGGACATCTGGGATGTGCGGGAGTGGAATGTCTTATTGTGGGAGCAGATGCGGCGGAGGTGGAGGAATTGGGAATAGGGGGTGGAATTTTTGCAGGAGGGTGGGTGGGAGGATGTGTATTCTAGGTAGCTGTGGGAGTCGGTGGGCTTGAAATGGACATCAGTAACTAGCTGGTTGCCTGAGATGGAGACTGAGAGGTCCAGGAAGGTGAGGGATGTGCTGGAGATGGCCCAGGTGAACTGAAGGTTGGGGTGGAAGGTGTTGGTGAAGTGGATGAACTGTTCGAGCTCCTCTGGGGAGCAAGAGGCGGCGCCGATACAGTCAGCAATGTACCGGAGGAAGAGGTGGGCTTTGGGGCCTGTGTAGGTGCGGAAGAGGGACTGTTCCACGTAACCTACAAAGAGGTAGGCATAGCTGGGGCCCATGCGGGTGCCCATGGCCACCCCCTTAGTCTGTAGGAAGTGGGAGGAGTCAAAAGAGAAGTTGTTGAGTGTGAGGACGAGTTCAGCTAGGCGGATGTGGGTGTCGGTGGAGGGGGACTGGTCTGGCCTGCGGGACAGGAAGAAGCGGAGGGCCTTGAGGCCATCTGCATGTGGAATGCAGGTGTATAGGGACTGGACATCCATGGTGAAAATGAGGTATTGGGTGCCAGGGAATTGGAAGTCCTGGAGGAGGTGGAGGGTGTGGTGGTGTCACGGACGTAGGTGGGGAGTTCCTGGACCAAAGGGGAGAAAATGGAGTCCAGATAGGTGGAGATGAGTTCGGTGGGGCAGGAGCAGGCTGAGACGATGGGTCGACCAGGGCAGGCAGGTTTGTGGATTTTTGGGAAGGAGATAGAAACGGGCCATGCGGGGTTGGAGAACACTTACAATGGATTATTATGGGTTGGGGAACCTTACAATGGATTTTTTTTTGAAAAGAAGAAACCTGGCAGAGTGGAAGCCTGTTAGCAGTTACAGAGTGACATACATAAAGATTTCAAGTATGTCCAGTATGTTGTGCTCAGGTGTGTACGTTATGTACAGTGGGGTAGCGATGTGAGAACACCTTGAAGGTGGTGAACAAAACTATTTACGGTGGGGAAAAAAAAACGTGTAACCAGCAACATCAAATGAGAAATTAGTTCAGGAATATAGACACCTATTTCTAGTCAATTACCTTTACCTAAAAATCATAGGAATTTCTCTCATGTTCTTCATAGACAGTTTAGATGATTGGAAAATATATTTGCACACTCCTCAGTTCAACTCAGATTTTTTTAAAAAAAGAAACCTTTACATTCCTGTCATACTTTCCACAATCTTGCTGCATCTCAAAGCATTTTATAGTCAATGAGGCACTTTTTCACGTGTAGCTTCAGCTGAAATGTTCTTTGAGACAAAGGAATAATTGAACTGTCTAGTCATGATTGAAATACACACATTGGCAATATCGCTATAACATTATCTGGAGAGTATGGTTTCTTTTTGTTTTCAGGGGCTGAGTGCATGTGCAAATGACACTTGTTGACTAACAGAGCGTGGAGAATTATGTAACTTAACAGAAGCAGACTATGATCTCTTGGTGATATGGACTCAGCCCTTGGATCAAAACAGCTACATTGCAGAAAGAGTGCCTACTAAGGTTCAAGACTAATCATTAATTCACTTGTAATTTTGTCTGTATGATGTAGGGGAAATACTTTCGATGTGATGTGAAGCATTTTTGACTGAAATTAATTTGTGGCTCGGATATTAACTTGGTGATAATTGGGAAAGCTAATATATAAGAGTATAAGAACTTGGAGCAGGAGTAGGCCATCTGTCCCCTCGAGCCTGCCCCGCCATTTATTAAGATCATGGCTAATTTTTTTGAGACTCAGCTGCACTTACACACCTGCTCACCACAACCCTTAATTCCTTTACTGTTCAAAAATTTATCTAGCCTCGCCTGAAAAAGGTAGCTTCAACCGCTTCACTGGGCAGGGAATTCCACAGATTTACAACCCTTTGGGTGAAGAAATTCCTCCTGACCTCAGTCCTCCATTTGCTTCCCTTTATTTTGAGCCAATGGCCTCTGGTCCTAGTTTCCCCTGCTAGTGGAAACAGCTTCCCTGCCTCTACCTTATCCATTCCCTTCATAATCTTATCAGTTTTTATAAGATCTCCCCTCAATCTTCTGAATTCCACTGCGTTTAATCCCAGCCCACTCAGTCTCTCCTCATAATCCAACCGTCTCAACTTTTGGAACCAATCGAATGAATCTCTTCTGCACCCCCTCCAGTGCTAGTATATCCCTTCTCCAGTAAGGAGACCGAAACTGCACACAGTACTCCAGGTGTGGCCTCACCAGGACCCTATACAGCTGCAAAATAGCCTCCCTGTTTTTAAACTCCATCCCACTAGCAATAGTGGACAAAATTCCATTTGCCTTTTTCATTACCTGCTGCACCTGCAATCCTACTTCTGGTGATTCATGCACAAGTCTCTCTGCACAGCAGCGTGCTGCAATTTTTCACCATTGAAAACATAGCCCATTTTGCTGTTATTCCTACCAAAATGGATCACCACACACTTATCGACATTGTACTTCATTGTAGATGTTGGATTTTTTGAGAAACCTGTAAATTACATTTATCAGTCAATGGCTCCTAACATTTGAATTCTCATTTACAATTTAATTTTGTATTTGTTGGGGACCGCAGTGGAGCACCTGTGTTAGAGGACGCCGTTGTCGTGAAATTTCGTAGAATCCCTACAGTGTGGAAGCAGGTCCTTCGGCCCAACAAGCCTGCGCTGACCCTCAGAGCATCCCACCCAGACCTGTCCCTCTATAATCCACCTAATCTACACATCACTGAACACTATGGGCAATTTAGCATGGCCAATCCACCTAGCCTGCACAGCTTTGGACTGTGGGCCGGGTGGAGGAGGAGAAACCAGAGTACTCAGAGGAAACCTGTGCAGATACAGGGAGAATGTGCAAACTTCACACAGACAGTTACCCAAAGGTCGAATCAAATCCAGGTCCCTGGCGCTGTGAGGCGGCAGTGCTAACCACTGAGCCACCGTGCTGTTGTATAAGGGTCTGAAAGGGTTAATACTAGAAGTGTCTTAAGTATCATTCACTACAATGATGCCAACCAAGTGCTCCTCAAGTCTTTGTACCATTGTCTATCCTTGCAGTTTAAGTTGCATTTAGTTGCTAATATGAGATAAACTGCATTCTGAGTATTGCCGGTAAAAGATATTTTTGAGTGTTTTTTTTCTGCCTTTCACGTCAGGGAACTTTGCAGAAATACAAATTCAAGAAGAAACCCAACATTTATATTGTATAAGAGAAGCATGCTGATTGGTTGTGAAGTGGACTGTGATAGAGACATTGCCATGGAGATTGTCCCCATCAGCTCTCTCCTCACGTATTCTTGAGAAGCGTGCTGATGAATGGAAGATGGCAAGTTTTGGGGAAAAAAGTCTTTTTTTTCAGCAATACCCAAGATCTGTACTACCATATGACTGTAAACTATATCTCATCTCAGATCTTCTTATTGACTAGAAAGTGGTTTTCCTCTACCACTTCAGATTAGCCCCACCCTGTAGACCTCTAAAAGTGGGACGTGACAACAAACCTCGCCTAAAGTGAGCAAAAGTGCAGACAGCATTATATAACAGAGTGATTATATATATATATAAAACACCACAGTGTTGCACAGCACAGTGTTGAGTACAATACACTTGAACCAAGTGAAAGGCAGTGGTGTAAGGAGGCATGAAAACATGAGCTTGAGTCATCAAGCAACAACAACAGAGTAATTTCCTCGACCTAATGCTGCACATTTCTTCTGAGATCTCCAATCGCAGCTGCCAGGAAGGTAAGACCTCATTTATCAACAGTACCTGTAGTCTAATAAGTTTTTAAAAGACAATTCTTTTCATTTATGTGAGTGAATGGATGAGTGATTAAGGTAGGTAGGTAATTGTGTGGATAAGTGGGTGGGTGGAATGAGTGAGTAGGTTGGTAAGCAGGTAAGTGAGTGAGGTGTGTCAGTGAGGTGGATAGTCAGGCTCGCGCAGCTGAGGGAAGCGACGAGGTCTGGCCAGGGTGGTCTGTAAAGATCAAGGGCATATATGAGTGGTTGAAGCAGTGGTCAGGTTTGGAAAAGTGGTGGTCAGATGGGTAGTGGGCTGGCTGAGGGGGTGATCAGGTGGGGTTGGCAATGGTCAGATTGATGTGGTCATGAGGAGTTCCAGGCGAGGGCTGTTGATTGGGAGTTGTTATAAAGATTTTTGTGAGGTTTTTAATAATCTCTCATTTACTCAGTAAGTATCCAATTTAATACTGCACATCTATCTGAAGTCTCTTACTCCATTTATTCAGTCTATTTGCCCTTCAGAAGGTTAAACTTCTTGAACTATTCCCAGATTTTTACAGGATTACACAATTGTTAAGTTTCTGATTGGTATCATTAATCAAGTATGCAGTATGTATGCATTATGTTCTGGCAGCCACCAACTAATGTTCTCTATGTCCAAAGACATCTAAGCATTTGAATTGAAGCAAGATAAAAGCATCTTGACAGCTCCATAAAATCTTGCGTGCATCTTCAGTCATTTCATTTGCACGAGAGTGTTGGTGGAGTTTAAACTCGGTTGAATAAATATTTTGGTTGTTCTAGGAATGTACTGATTGCCATTTGATGAGACCATGTCTCTGCAGGAAGCCAGCAAGAGATACAAACCTGAATACCTGCTCATTCAGACTGACATAATCACAGGTAAAGTTCACTAGCTCTGGAAAATAAGGCATGTGGGCCGCTGGTTGGGTGTTGCTAGTTATACCTGTGGCAGAGCTTTGAAACAACATGGAGGCTGAATTGTTTGTGCCAGTGACAACTTTAATAGCCACTTGTAATTTATTATTAGCAAGCAGGAGGATTTCCTCATGGAGGCCACAGATATCAGTCACTGACTGAAGCTGATACTAGCCACATCAATTATTCAATGACTGGTGTCAGACATTGAGTGTTCCTACCGCTGCTGCGGTTCAGCAAATCTACAAAGTGTAGAAAGTAAACTCTTTGTTAAATTATTGTGAATAGGTTATTTCCCATGATCAGGTTTAATTTTAAAAAAAAGCAGTGTTGAGTACTGAATGTTTGTTTGTTTCTTGCAGTTTTTCAGTAGATCCTGGTTTGGATTCACTCCATTGTGCCACTCAAGTGCCATTGTGTTGATTGCCTTGTCTGACAAGTTCCAGAGACTCTGCATGTTTCACATTTAAGGCAGTGATATTAAATACGAAGATGCTACGAGTGATTTAGAATGGGTTAATAGGTACTGCACCTCTTGCGAATAGTTTGCAGCAAGCAGTCAAGCACACATGTCTTGTGTGTCATCACACTAGCTGTATGATGTGGGAGCCGGCTGATCCCACTATGAACGACAGCGACCACACCTGCAGCAAATGTTGGTTGCTGGAAGAACTCGGATCAGAGAAAATGATCTGGAATTTGAGCTTCAAACTCTGCGGCACATCTGGGAGGGGGAGACTTACCTAGACACTTTGTTTCTCACCCGGTAGATTAAGTAATTCAAATTCAGTAAGTGTTCAGGGACAACAGGGTGTGACTGTGAGGCAGCTAGGGGGATTCTGAGTTCAGGAGTGCAGGAGCCTCAGCCCTTGACCTTGACCAACAGGTATGAGATTCATGCTCCCTGTATGGATGAGGGAAAGGGCTGTGGACAGGATGAGCCAGCTGACCACGGAACCATGGCGCAGAAGGCCATTCAAGAGGGGGGAGCAAAAAGACAGGTAGCTGTTCTAGAGGATTCTATAATTAGGGGGACAGATAGTATTCTATGCAAGCCGGATCAGGAGTCCCGCGTGGTGTGTTGCCTGCCAGGTGCCAGGGTACAAGACATCTCCGACTGGCTTGAAAGGATATTGGAGCAGGAGGGGGAGGATCCAGTTGTTATGGTCCACGTTGGGACTAACAACATAGGCAAAGCTAGGGTAGAGGAGCTGTTCTCTAGGAAAGAAATTGAAGTACAGGTCCTCAAGGGTCATAATCTCCGGATTACTGCCTGAGCCACGTGCCAATTGGTACAGGGAAAAGAAAGTTAGGGAAGTAAACACGTGGCTAAGGGATTGGTGTGGGAAAGAGGGATTCCATTTCATGGGGCATTGGCATCAGTTTTGGAACCGGGGGCAGGGGGGGGATCTGTACCGTTGGGACGGTCTCCACCTGAACCGATCTGGAACCAGTGTTCTAGCGAAAAGGATAAATAGGGTGGTCAGTAGGACTTTAAACTTCTGAGTCGGGGGGAAGGGAAAGCGAAAGCGACAGGGAGTATGGAGTTAAATGGAAAGATAAGCAGCAGGATAGCATGTGTAAAGGTGGGTTTAAGCTCGAGGCAGACGAGGAATGCAGCAAAAAGGAAGGATAGCTTAGGACATCTTATGATTTCCAATATCTCTAATAATGATGAGAAAGTTAGCATTAAGGCACTTTACCTGAATGCTCGTAGTATTCGTAACAAAGTAGATGAATTAACGGCACAAATCATCTAGAATGATTATGATCTGGTAGGCATCACAGAGACATGGTTGCAGGGAGTTCAGGACTAGCAGCTAAACATCCAAGGATTTACAACATATCGAAAAGACAGGGAGGTGGGCAGAGGGGGCAGGGTTGCCTTGTTAGTTAAGAATGAAATTAAATCTACGGCACTGAATGTCATAGGGTCAGAGGATGTGGAGTCTGTGTGGGTGGAGTTGAGGAACCACAAAGGCAAAAAAACTATCATGGGAGTTATGTACAGACCTCCTAACAGTGATCAGGCCCAGGGGCGCAAGATGCACCGGGAAATAAATAGGGCATGTCAGAAAGGCAAGGTCATGGTGATCATGGGGGACTTCAATATGCAGGTGGATTGGGTAAATAATGTTGCTGGTGGATCCAAAAATGAGCCAGACTTTATAAAAGATCTTAAAGTAAGGGAACACTTAGGAGGCAGCGATCATAATATGGTAGAGTTCAGTTTGCAGTTTGAAAGAGAGAAGGCAAAATCGGATGTAATGGTGTTACAGTTAAATAAAGGCAATTACAGGGGAATGAGAGAGGAACTGATGAAAATCGACTGGAAGCAGAGCCTAGCGAGGAAGACAGGAGAGCAACAATGGCACATAGAGTTTCTGGGTACAATTGGAGACACAGTACAGAGGTTCATCCCAAAGAAAGGAAAGATTATCTGGGGTGGGGGGGTGGATTATACTGCCAAGGCTGACAAAGGAAGTCAGGAAATGTATCAAAGAAAAAGAAACAGCCTATAGATTGGCCAAGAGCACTGGGGAATTAGAAGATTGGAAAGGCTGCAAAAACAGAGGGTAACAAAGAGAGAAATAAGGAAGGAGAAAATCAAATATGAAGGTAGGCAAGCTAGTAATATTAGAAATGATAGAAAAAGCTTCTTTCAATACATAAGAAACAAACGAGAGGCAAAAGTAGACATTGGGCCGCTCCAAACTGATGCTGGAAGGCTAGTGATGGGAGATAAGGAAATAGCTAAAGAACTTAATAAGTACTTTGCATCAGTCTTGACAGTGGAAGACATGAGTAGTATGCCAACAATTAAGGAGAGTCAGGGGGCAGAGTTGAGTATGGTAGGCATTACAAAAGAGAAAGTGCTAGAAAAGCAAAAGGGTCTAAAAATTGATAAATCTCCTGGCCCCGATGGGCTACATCCTAGAGTTCTGTGGGAGGTGGCGGAGGAAATAGCGGAGGCGTTGGTTGTGATCTTTCAAAAGTCAGTGGAGTCAGGGAAAGTCCAAGATGATTGGAAAATTGCTGTTGTAACCACCTTGTTTAAGAAAGGATCAAGATAAAAGATGGAAAATTATAGGCCAATGAACCTAACCTCAGTTGTTGGTAAAATTCTAGAATCCATTGTTAAGGATGAGATTTCTAAATTCTTGGAAATGCAGGATCGGATTAGAACAAGTCAGCATGGTTTTAGTAAGGGGAGGTTGTGCCTGACAAACCTGTTAGAATTCTTTGAAGAAGTAACAAGTAGTTTAGACCAGGGAAACCTAGCGGATGTTATCTATCTAGACTTCCAAAAGGCCTTTGATCAGGTGCCTCATGGGAGGCTGCTGAGCAAGGTGAGGGTCCATGGTATTCGAGGTGAGCTACTGGCATGGATTGAGGATTGGCTGTCTGACAGAAGGCAGAGAGTTGGGATAAAAGGCTCTTTTTCGGAATGGCAACCAGTGACAAATAGTGTCCTGCAGGGATGAGTGTTGTTGCCGCAGCTGTTCACTTTATATATTAATGATCTAGATGAAGGGACTGGGGGCATTTTGGCGAAGTTGGCCAATGATACGAAGTTAGGTGGACGGGCAAGTAGTACTGAGGAGATGGGGAGACTGCGGAAAGATTTAGACAGTTTTGGAGATTGGTCCAGGAAATGGCTGATGAAATTCAACGTAAGCAAATGTGAGGTTTTGCACTTTGAAAATAGAATACAGGCATGGACTATTTTCTAAATGGTGAGAAAATTCATAAAGCTGAAGTATAAAGGGATCTGGGAGTGCTAGTCCAGGATTCCCTAAAGGTTAATTTACAGGTTGAGTCTGTGATTAAGAAAGCGAATGTAAGGTTGTCATTTATCTCAAGATGGTTGGAATATAAAATCAGTGATGTGCTTCTGAGACTTTATGAAGCTCTAGTTTATAAAGTTAGGCCCCATTTAGAATACTAGGAGACTTGGACCCGTGGGCACAGCCTTCGACTTAGAGGGGGTAAATTTAGAACGGTAATGAGGAAACATTTCTTCAGCCAGAGAGTGGTGGGCCTGTGGAATTCATTGCCACGGAGTGCAGTGGAAGCCGGGACATTAAATGTCTTCAAGGCAGAGATTAACAAATTCTTGATCTCACAAGGAATTGAGGGCTATGGGGAGAGTGCAGGGAAGTGGAATTGAAATGCCCATCAGCCATGATTAAATGGCGGAGTGAATTCGATGGGCCGAATGGCCTTACTTCCACTCCTATGTCTTGTGGACTTAACCTGGAGATTGGTGGATTAGAGCTGGCATGTGCTAACACTGAGTGAAAGTGAGGCGAGAACTGAAATTACAGAATATTGTTGGATCAGCGGAAATACTTACTTTTCCTGAACCTGGTTAGCTCCTTAAACTTCTTGCTCCATTGCATTTGTAACGTGGGCTCAACACTCCTTCCACTTAGCTCCTCAGCTACCTCCAACCACATAGTCTTGGTGAGAGCAGAAGACTTTTCTCCTTGATCCACTCCACCATTGCCAGGGAACATTGTGGACCTCCTCATCCCCCTGACTGTACCCAACAGTAATTGAGGCATCGGTTAGCCCGGTTTGCTCTCTTTACTTTGTTTCCTCCACACATGCTGAATAGCTGTTCCTTGAAATAGTGCGAAGGTTGCATCATGTAGAAATGCAATGTATCTGTTGCATAGTTAGGAGATTTGAAAATCAGATGCCAAAATTAATTGCCATAATTGAGATATGACCAGGGATACTGACACACTGAATTATCTTCTGGGTTTTCCCCCTCAAATTCATCCAGACCTCTCACCCTTGCCACCGACGGAGGAGTCTCAATAAAACTAATGTGAGGACCTATACCTCTAGTTGCCCTTTCCCTATTTCCCTCTGTTCTCCTGTATTCCAGATAGTTAAACTAAGACTTTTTCTACACAGGGGAACTTACTCTATGTGTTCTCATGTTCTATCCTTGAAATTTTGGAATCTTTTTTCAATTTTTTTAATTAACTTTGAAACAGTTTTTTAAAAAATGCAATCACTTACCTGTGGTTTTTTTTGTGGTTTAAGCCAGATATAATCAAGTCAATCTTTGGTATACAAATCACCTCATACTTGAAGGTATTAATGATAATGAATAAACATTCATTGCTACAGCCAGAGAACTTGACCAGCCATCTCTGGTGCAGTAAGGGTTACAAAAGGAAAATGAGTATTGCCCTGGAAACAGGTCATAAACAAGATTTATCAGGGGAGAAGTAACAAAGTGTTTCAGAATTGACTGGTGAACCAGAGTCTTTTAATGTACTATACAGAGTCATTGTAATCCTTGAAGCAGTGTGATACCATCAGTGAGATAGCACTCCCCCATGGATAAGATTCTTTTCATACAGGTGCTCAGCATGACTGCTGCACAGACCATCGTACTTCCTAATGCATGAACTTCTGCAAAATAGCCTAAAAGTGCAAAAAGATCACATCAGAAAAATTGAGAAAACAGTATATTTGTTTCCCTCTTTCCGTTGAACTATTTTCTTTTCTGTCTCCCCCTCTCTCTCTCTTCCTCCCCCTGCTTTTAACCTTTCTACTGATGTTAATTCTGTATTTTCTAATCATTTTCTAATCGATCTGTTCAAAGAAGTGATGACAAACCTTTTGGAGCAGGTGGGACTTGAACCCAGGACTCCTGGCTCAGAGGTAGGAACATTTCCATGACAAAACAAGAGGCCTATCTTTAACGCAGTGTGGAGCTGGAGAACACAGCAGGCCAGGCAGCATCACAGGAGCAAGAAAGCTGACATTTCAGGTCAGGACCCTTCTTCTGAAACATCAACTTTCCTGCTCCTCTGATGCTGCCTGGCCTGCTGTGTTCCTCCAGCTCCACACTGTGTTATCTCTGACTCCAGCATCGGCAGTTCTTACTACCTCTGAGCCCTATCTTGTAATATTTCAGAATGCACTTCTCTCTTTACTTCAATCATTATGAAAGAAAGATAGTTTTTTTGAATAATTATTTTCTAGTCAATCTGCTCAGATGTGTTATGAGACATCTCTAGAGCAGATGGGACTGTACTACTAAACTACAAGAGTCCTTTAGTTCTCTTGTGTATTGACTGCATTGCTTTGGTTAATCTGTCTCTTGTACATCTATCAGATTATCACAGAGGTATACAATTACCTGAGCTTAGTGCCTAATAGACTGGCAACTTGTTTGGCTCAGCTGCCAAAAATTCCACATGGAAGCAACCTAAAGTGATATCCTCAATTTTAACTTGCAATCAGTAGGCATGTTACAAATTTGGTTGGATGGCCATTTTACATGTGACTCAACTTGTGGATTACATTGAAGTCGGCAGTATGAGGCTACAATTATTTTGGTGCCAAGCTTCCTGATGGCATGAGGACCTTCGAACCTGTGGCTGTGTACATTTTTCTGCCAGTACAAAACGACTTCCTGCTGCCACATTTTTTCTCACACCTTTCAGATAAACTTTTCCGTTTTAAATTTCAGTGTCCAGACTTACAGTGGCGTTCTTAGGTAAATTTGTCACTGTTCCTAAATATTTCATTGTTGTCCGCCATTTATACGTTTTGGCCAGTTAACGTATTAAAAACGCAGCATTTGATTTGTGTTTCAATCTGATTTTATTAGCATAATTTTCCTTATTAAAACCACCCCGTCAGCACTTCCCAAATTGCAACAGTATTCATTCTTTATCTCATTTTATCTGTCCGAGAAAAGCCTTTGCTACAGCAATCCATGTATTTGAACCGAGTTGTTGGAATCTCCTTCCTCTCTGACAGAGTGGCTCCCACCAACAAAAGTTGGGTCGCTCAGTTCAGGGCAGATCTCTGTCTTTTCAGTTGGCCAGAGCTCTGCTGTGTACCAGGTTGAATCCTCGCTGAGGGAGTGGCTTCCAGATGTGTGCTTTTATCCTCCCTCACACTAGACCTTCCAGAATGTTCTCTGGCCTTTGTCAAATAAGGTCATGATCTGGGTTCAAATCATCCAGTTGGGTTGCACAAACCCTTTTCACAGTTGCCATGCTGGGAGGTGTTAAAGTGCACATCCTCAGACAGTCAAGATCCCAGAAAATCTGATCACCCCTTCTCTAATACACAATCCTCGGGCTGGTTGAAACTGGTTCTGTTTGAACCTTTGTGACCTCTTTGACCTTGGTTTCCACTGTTCTCTGGAGCCAAAAGATCCTGGCTGCTGTTAAATTGGTCAAACCAAATTATCATTCAGCCCTATTTCTCAAGCTGTGGATCAATTTAGAATGTCCAATTTCGGGCATGTCGTTGCTTTTAGGAAAATATTAGGAAAACTGTTTTCTTCTGCTAAGTCTTTTTCAGTAACTGAAAATTTGAGTGTCTAAAAGTAATGCTTTAAAATATCATGCATTTCATGGGAATATGACTATTGTTGTCCATACTACGTGAAATAGATTTTCTTGCATTAACCTGAGACTTGATGAAGGAGAAATTCACCTTGTGCACTGCAACTTTTCCTGGTGGAAATGGTGTAGAATAACTATGAGAAGGTGTTGTTATAACATAGCAAACCTATACAGGAACTAGCCAGAATAAATGTTAACATAAAAACATAAAATAGAAACATAAAAACCAGGAATGTGTGTGTGGCTTATAGTAAGGGCTGATTTAGATCAGCAATTAGCACATTTTTAAATTCCATTACATGTGAAAATCACACTTTGTCTTGAATTCCAGTGATTCTGAGTAGGTTTTCCAAATTGTTTCCATCATATTGTTAGCAAAAGTCCCATGGAAATTTTTGGAAATTGAATCAACTTAGTTTCCCTTTTTCTTCCTCCAAGGTCAAGGCTGATGAACAAAGGAATACCTATGAATATTCACCTTCCCCTTGTGCAGTGCAAAGGAATATTAACTATATTTACATAACAGTATAGATGATGGCTTTAATCTACTTTTCGTTCATTAATGTTTGCTGACACTGAGTGTTCTAGCAGACATTTCTAGCCAAAAGTCTCTGGGGATTCGATCCCAATTCAAGGACTAACAATTCTGGCATGCCCTGTAGAGGGTCTGTATGTTCACTTTTGCTGTAACATTTCTCAGTTGATTGCTTTCAGCCTTTGATTCCCATGCATCCCAGTTCAACAGCAAGTTGGCTCGAATAAGCAAACATAAAAGTAGATCTACTGCGGGATATTGATTTTTGGCTCGTGTTTGAGATCTTTGGTAATTGCTGCAGTGTCACCGACTGCAAATTAACTTGACTAATTATCAGGCAGATTTCCTGATGATTGTCAGACGATTAGACGGGAGTGATTAGCAGCATCAATTAAGGAGGGTAAAGTATTAGTGTAATTGAACGCCTGAGGTGTCTAATGGCTTTGCAGCACTGTTAGTATATCTGTATGTCCAGAGAATGAGCATATATTTCACTGTTTTACATCACTTAAGGCTTTTACTTAAATCTCATTTTGATAAGCTTTATAGAGTTTCTATTTAGCTGAGGAAAAGTGGGGGAGCAAAAAAAAGCTAGTAAAAACTAATGTATAAATCTTGAGATAATGGGAACTGCAGATGCTGGAGAATTCCAAGATAATAAAATGTGAGGTTGGATGAACACAGCAGGCCAAGCAGCATCTCAGGAGCACAAAAGCTGACGTTTCGGGCCTAGACCCTTCATCAGAGAGGGGGATGGGGAGAGGGAACTGGAATAAATAGGGAGAGAGGGGGAGGCGGACCGAAGATGGAGAGTAAAGAAGATAGGTGGAGAGAGTATAGGTGGGGAGGTAGGGAGGGGATAGGTCAGTCCAGGGAAGACGGACAGGTCAAGGAGGTGGGATGAGGTTAGTAGGTAGATGGGGGTGTGGCTTGGGGTGGTAGGAAGGGATGGGTGAGCGGAAGAACCGGTTAGGGAGGCAGAGACAGGTTGGACTGGTTTTGGGATGCAGTGGGTCGGGGGGAAGAGCTGGGCTGGTTGTGTGGTGCAGTGGGGGGAGGGGACGAACTGGGCTGGATTAGGGATGCAGTAGGGGAAGGGGAGATTTTGAAACTGGTGAAGTCCACATTGATACCATATGGCTGCAGGGTTCCCAGGCGGAATATGAGTTGCTGTTCCTGCAACCTTCGGGTGGCATCATTGTGGCAGTGCAGGAGGCCCATGATGGACATGTCATCTAGAGAATGGGAGGGGGAGTGGAAATGGTTTGCGACTGGGAGGTGCAGTTGTTTGTTGCGAACTGAGCGGAGGTGTTCTGCAAAGCGGTCCCCAAGCCTCCGCTTGGTTTCCCCAATGTAGAGGAAGCCGCACCGGGTACAGTGGATGCAGTATACCACATTGACAGATGTGCAGTTGAACCTCTGCTTAATGTGGAATGTCATCTTGGGGCCTGGGATGGGGGTGAGGGAGGAGGTGTGGGGGCAAGTGTAGCATTTCCTGCGGTTGCAGGGGAAGGTGCCGGGTGTGGTGGGGTTGGAGGGCAGTGTGGAGCGAACAAGGGAGTCACGGAGAGAGTGGTCTCTCCGGAAAGCAGACAGGGGTGGGGATGGAAAAATGTCTTGGGGGGTGGGGTCGGATTGTAAATGGCGAAAGTGTTGGAGGATGATGCGTTGTATCCGGACGTTGGTAGGGTGGTGTGTGAGAATGAGGGGGATCCTCTTAGGGCGGTTGTGGCGGGGGCGGGGTGTGAGGGATGTGTTGCAGGAAATACGGGAGACGCGGTCAAGGGCGTTCTCGATCACTGTGGGGGGAAAGTTGCGGTCCTTGAAGAACTTGGACATCTGGGATGTGCAGGAAATGCTACACGGAGGTTTATTTTCTTCCACAACAATCACATCAACAATCATGTTAACTATGTTTTTCATTTTGGGTACAGTGTTCACATAACTTTCTTGTTCATCAGTTTTAATCACAGTAGCACCTTACAGGGGATGGAAATCCTTGATTAAAGAACATGGACTATAGTCTCCTTGGTGAATTTTGAGGTAATTTTAATGGCAATTAGAAGGTCTATCTATTCTCACCTCTAAAGGATTTGTTCTAACAATAAGTCCCCCAGAGATTATTGGGTTGTTGAAATTTTGTAGGGGGAATCTTCGTTACGTCATGCCCTGATTAGTGGGACACTGGCAAGACTGTCCAGGAAGTGGTAGAAGTTAGAATTCTGCCTTTCCTCTGATCATTCTATGAATATTTCAGCTACCTTATGATCAAACATTGGATCATCTGCTGAATTATCCAGTGCAACTTTTTATGTGTGAATGCTCACTCTGTGCGCCACATCATTAAGTTTTAATTATTTTAATTAATTGAAAGGTGTTCAACTGGATTGTTGATACTTGGAGAGCATTCTTCGATTTGGAGGCTCACCCTCTGAGCATGTCTCAGAAATTTGGATCCACTGTCTCTGCATAATTTTCTGATCAGTTTTTGAAAGCCATTTGCTTATGCACACCCAAATGTTTTCTCTGCACTGTCTGAGGTTAAAGCTCCCAGTTAGCAAAAGTACACTGGAATACTGTCCTTTCAGTTTCTGGCTGGGAGAAATCCTTCCTACGGTTCTACATGTATTGATCGATAGAGTACGCATGATATAGAGCCATAAAGCTGTACAGCACGGAAACTGACCCTTTGGTCCAACTTGTCTGTACCAACCAGACCATATCCTTAAAACCCTTCCAACTCATATACCCATCCAGATGCCTTTTAAATGATGTAATTGTACGTGCCCCCATCACTTCCTATGGCAGCTCGTTCCATACATGCAACACCCTCTGTATGAAAAAGTCACCTCTCAGGTCCTTTTTAAATCTTACCGCTCTCACCTTAAAAATATACCCTCTATATTTGAACTCCATACTCTAGGGAAAAGACCTTGACTATTAACTTTACCTATGCCTCCCATGATCTCTGCAAGCTCACCCTCATGTGGCCCCTGATGCTCCATGGAGGAAAACATCCAGCCTTTTCGGCCATTCCCTGTCACTCAAATCCTCTAGTCCTGGCAATATCCTTAAATCCTTTCTGAACACTACTCAAATTTAACAACATCTTTCCTGTAGAAGGTGACTGAAATTGTGTGCGGTATTCTAAAAGTGGCTTCACTGATGTCCTGTATGGTTGCAACATAACTGTTCAATTCCTGCACGCTGTTCTGACCAATGAAGGCAAATATGCCAAATTCCGTCTTCACCACCCTGTCAACCCGTGACTTTACTTTCACGGAACTGTACCCCTAGGCCTCTTTGTTTGGCAGTCGTCCCCAGAGCCCTACCATCAACTGTATAAGTCCTGTACTGGTTTGCCTTACCAAAATGCAACACCTCACATTGTGTAAATTAAACTCCATCTGTCACTCCTCAGCCCATTGGCCCACCTGATGTGATCAAAGTCCCATTGTACGCTGAGGTAACCTTCTTCGCTGTCCACTACACCACCTATTTTGGTGTCATCTGCAAACTTACTAACCATACCTCCTATGTTCACATTCAAATCATTCATATAAATAACATTAAGCATTGGACCCAGCACCGAACTTTGTTGCATGTGGCTAGTCACAGGCCTCCAGTCTGAAAAGCAACCCTCCACCACCACCCCCTGCCACTACCTTCAAGCCAATTTTGTATCCAAATGCCTAGCTCCCCCTGGATCCCATATGATCCAACCTTAGTAACTAGTCCACCATTTGAAACCTTGTTGAATGCTTTGAAGTCCATACAGACAACATCTACCGTTCTGCCTTCATCAGTCTTCTTTGTCACATGTTGTACCACAGGGTTGAAGCCAAGCTATCCACAATACGTATTAGATGAGGGAGCTAAATGTGGCATTTTCAAGTTTGCAGACAACAGAAAACTGGATGTGTTGGGAAGAGGATGTAGAGATGCTTCACTGTGATTGGCCTTCCTGGTGAGAGCATTCACATACAGGAACAGGGGCATCTTGCTGCAATTGTATAGAGTCTTGGTGAGACCACACTTGGAGAAATGCATGCACCTTTGCTCTCCTTATCTGAGGAAGGATGTTCTGGCTATGGTGGGAGTGCAAACAAGGTTTTCCAGACTGATTCCTAGGGATGAATTATGAAGAGTGACTGGATCAGTTAGGACTATATTTACTGGTATTTAAAAGAATGAGGAGGGTATCTTATTGAACCTACAAAATACCAGCAAGATGAGATAGAGTAAACATGGGAAGAATATTCCAGATGATGGGGGAGTCCAGATTAAAGATATATTTAGGACTGAGATGAGTAGAAATTCCTATACCCAGAGAATGGTGAGCCTATGGAATTCTTTACCACAGGAAGCAGTTGAGGACTGAACTTTTAATGTTTTCAAGAAGGAGGTTGATGTGATTGTTGGGGATGAAGGGAGCAAAGAATATGGGGAGAAAGTGGGGACAAAGTATTGAGTTGGATGATCAGCCATAATCCCATTGAATGGCAGAGCAGGCTCGAGGGGCTGAATAGCTTATTCCTGCTCCTCACTCACTGTTTTTAACTGTTTACTTTGTTTAAGTAATTGTGGAAATGTTTTAAAGTTGTAGCTAGCTTTCCCTCATATTCTAATTTTAACCCTTTTTGTTTTTGTTAATATTCTCTCCAGTTGTCTAAGCTGCAAACCATCTTTGCATATGAATATTCTTTCTCTTTATGTTTAATACTATCTTTAAACATTTCTAGTTAAGCACGGATAGTGGGACCATTCTTTGGCATTCTTTTTGCTCATTGAAATGTATTTATTGTGTATTCTGAAATAATCCCATAAATGTCTGCCATTGTTTCTCTATTTAATGTATGTCGTCAATTCATTTTAGCCAGCTCTGTTTTTCATGTCTTCATAATTGGCTTGACTGAGGTTAAAAGGAATAGCCATCCATCCATCCCTTCGTAAAAGTAAATGTAAACTTTAATCATTTTATGTTTGGTGGTACCTTGGGACACTTTGGTTATGGGATTGCTTTTTGATATCAGGTCTAGTAAAGCCAGGCGTTTGATCAACTCCATGATATTTTTTTAAAAAAAGCTGTCTTGAAAACATTTATAAATTACTTATGAACTGTCTTTGCCCATCTGATTCTCTCTGCCCTCCCAGTAGGGTAAATACCTGTGATTACTGCATGGCTTTCTGACAAGTTCTCGTTATTTCTTTTATGCACCACTGTCCCACGTGGTTACTGATATAGTGCCATTGCCCAAAGAGTATTCTTGACTTTATTGTTTCCAATTGTTACCTAAACCATTTCTAGATCCTGATCTTGTGAACTTCGCCCAGTTTTTGTATTGTGCCAATATATCAATAATGAACAGAGTCAAGCCTTCTGTTTTTCCCGAGATTACTTTCCTCTGTAAATGCCCTGCAGCCTTCAAGGTTCATATCTCTGATTCACATTAACTGTTACTCTGTAATAACTATTAGATTGTACTAATTCCTTTCAATTTGCGCTCTTAGTTGATCTGCATTTTTTTTAATGCAATGTGTATTCGCATACAGAGCAGTTTTAATTTTTCCTGTTTATTCTAATTGTAAAGACTAGCTTGCCTGTTGCTTTCAGATTTGTACTTTCCAACGCTTCATGTCATGGTCCATTTATCATTTTCTGCATTAATACCTTATAATTTGGCCTTGCTTATCGCTTTGATTTATCACATTGTGTCAGAAACGATCCGTTGCTCTCACTGTTAAGTTCAAAGCTTTCTCTACATCCCTAGTTACGCTGCTAACTACTGGTTCAGGCTGAGGCTGTTCCATTGG
This sequence comes from Stegostoma tigrinum, assembly GCF_030684315.1. Classification (NCBI taxonomy): domain Eukaryota; kingdom Metazoa; phylum Chordata; class Chondrichthyes; order Orectolobiformes; family Stegostomatidae; genus Stegostoma; species Stegostoma tigrinum. The sequence goes on from NC_081354.1 coordinate 66,624,025, forward strand.
TTTGGATCCCACTTTCCCCGATATTAGTGCCAGTGACCTACGAACCAGAAGCCACTTTTCCCACACCAGTCTTCGAGCATTCATGTCTCTCGGCTGATTTGTTCTCTGCCAGTTACATGTGGCTCAAGTAATAATGGAGAGATTATGACCTTTAAGGCCATGCTTCTTTATTTGCTGTCCAACTCCCTTTACTGACTTTATAGAGCGACCTTTGTCCTACTGGTGTTGTTTGTGCCTACTGGACCATAATGATGCAATCTTGTCCCTCCCATTACATTCACCAGTCTCACTAGGCAGATGTTCCAGACTCTGCTACCTGGCAGGAAACACAGCCTATTTGAACCCATGCGATTAGCTGCGGAGAAGAATTACTGTCTCCTTCACGAAACTGTCTCCTGCTACCACTACATTCCTTTGTCTCTCACCATCACTTCACTTGAATGGCTTCCTAGGCCATTGTGCTATGGTCAGTTAACTGATGCATTCTTCAGCTCTCACTATCGTCCAGACCTGAAACAGCCTGAAAGAACCTGGTAGGTGTTGGACTTGATCCTGTTCTGTGACCTCTTACAGCAGGTTTTTATATTTGCCTTGCAGCTGGCCTTTGAGTCAAACTTGAGCAATAACAGTAAAAGCAGCAAGATGTTCAGCAAGCCCATGCTCCCTTGACTGCAAGCGTGCTAAATTCTGGGATTTTTGACTTCTCAGCATTTAACTGAAAAATTGGGTATTGAATCAGCAGCCGAATGACATCAAAATGTGGAGGGGTTGCCAAAAATTGTGGAGAGACAGAGCTGAATTCTATTAAAAATGTAAAAGCAGACCCTGATGTTGCCAAAGTGCAAGATGTACATGAAGAGCGGGAAGGCCAAAGACACATCATTTGTGAAAATCCAGAGATCATGACCGGAAATGAACTGTCTATGATTGGCGAAATAGAGATGGCCATCTCCCGGCGAGGTAGACACACTGGCAGGGGAATGGCAGAAAAAGCATTTGCGCACATTGTCTTTATTAAAGCCTGCAGGGAATTCAAGTGGAGGTATTTGGGTTATATGTGCAGGTTTGTATGTTATGTATGTCGCTATGTGTACATGTAAAGAAGTTTGTATCTAGTTATGTTTAACCTGTGATAGTGAAGTTTCAGGTTGTAGCGATCTGGATGAAATGATTTAATACATGAAATTTGAAGGCCTTTAAGGAACAATTTGGAAGGAGACTCCGGCAATTGGATGATTTAGGATTGGAGATGAACAATATGGCTACCGAACAGAAAAATCAATGACCATGGAAGGTTGCAGCCCACGATCCTTGAAAAGGCTCCAAAGCATTTGTGGAAGGATCACAGACTTCTGGTCCAGGCTTTGAAAGATTTAATAGTCACTGTAAAGGAGAGCGAGAGAGAAACTGGCAGAAGCGAGGCCAAAGGCTTTCTTGCGGACCTGGGGTATATGACATTCACCTGTTCCTTCTGGTCCAGAAGAAGTGTACTTATTTCTGGAGCATGCAGTTCCTTTTTTTATTGGTAATACCTACATTAAAATCGAGCCGCCAGTTGCACTGCAGGACTCTACATACAAGTCTATAAATAAAACACCTCCCTCCTCCAAGATGGGATATTCACAAGGTCTACTGATCTCTGCTTTAAAAATAACAAATGGTAGCAATTACATTTGTGTCAAACTGAGGTCACATTTCATATTTATATGTATTTAATAATTTCCTCTGCCGTCTTACCTTGCTCCTAACGGGGAATGGACTTCAATATTAGAAGTCCAAGACAAATTGTCTATTTATCTCACCTCTCTCTGTCTTCTTTTTCTCTTGAATTCTGTATGACTTCAATTCCATACTGTCTCACATGCTTGTAGAAATAGATTTAGTCATGCTATCTTGTCACAATACTGCTGTGTGTCAAATGTGAACTCTATCTGTTATTCACAGATGAGTAAATGGGTGTTAGCCCAATAGATGCTGTTGCTGGAATGTAAAAATGACAGTCACACTTATCAGCTAAAATATAGTTTTTCGAAATGATTAATGCTTCTCCAGGGTGGAGTTGGGCTAGGTGAGGGAGTAGCGCAGTCTTTAATCCTGTCTACAAGGAGACTGAACTAAGTATACAAATTCAGAAATTGCTGGTAAAAGCTCAGCAGGTCTGGCAGCATTTGTGAAGAAAAAAATCACAATTAATGTTTCTGGTCCGATGACCCTTCCTTAGAACGTTAACTCTGATTTTTCTTTTCTTCACAGATCCTTCCAAACCTGCTGAGCTTTTCCAGCAACTTCTATTTTTGTTCCTAACTTACAGCATCTACAGTTCTTTCCATTTTTATAAAGTATACAAATTGCCTTGCTGCCAACGTACTCTGTATCAGCTGCAACCTGACATTTCCCACTCAAGTCATCCCCTTTACATTACCACATGTGCTTGGCTGTGCAAGTAAATGTAATTAGATACTGAAATGATCCGACACATTCACTCTTATTTTTATATTGTATCACTTGCTGGAGCTTTTCTCTTCCTGGATGTTGTTCTTGCTATGTTTTTAAGACTGTTGAGGTCCCTACTGATTCTTCAATCAGTTCTAAGGATAAAATAATGATTTGGGCCCCAAAAAATGCCATCTTTCTCTTTTTAAGAGGGCTGCATTAGTTTATCATTAAGACGTGAAAAGAGTAGGTTGTAATAAAAACAAAGTTGTTGGAAAAGCTGAGCAGGTCTGGCAGCATCTGTGAAGGAGAAAACAGAGTTAATGCTTTGGGTCCACTGACCCTTCCTCAATGGGTTGTATTGTGGACCAGACCAGACCACCTCAAAATATTTTAAGAAGGTAGCCTAGACCCTAACTTTTTTTTATTACAAAGACAAATGTGAAGTACAATGTTCCAGATGCAATACGAATAGTCAAGTTACTTGACATTGAGAAACAACGCAATTTATTTAAGCACTATAATTAGAATACAAACAAAAGAAAGAAGAACTTAGAATAACTTAACTGTATTGGCAAACTTAATTGAATAACAGTAACTATTACTAATTACCTGTTTCGTATAATAAAATCCCATCAACACACCCCTTCGTATAAAGGCAAATTCAGACACAGATTCTCACAAACAGTTCTCTAATCCGGGAGGAAGAAACTTCAAGTGAAAATTCAGAAAGAGTGGCAGGCAGGAGACATTTATGGAAGCTTCCAACTATGTTGAGAACTCAACAGCTTCTGATGCAACTGAAAAATCAAAACCCTGAAATCCAGATCTGGGAGAGCTGGCCATACATGTTCAGGCTGCATTAAATAATAACAACCAAAGCCTCCCAAGCAGTTTACATTCCCCCAGACTGCTAGGCACTCTGCCTTACAACCTCTCTTCAAAACAAAAGAATAGGACAAAATAACCTCTTAAAGCCACAGCATCATCACAGTCCCGGTACCTGTTTCTTCAAACTGCCTAGTCTCCGTCAAATGGAGGGGTTAAAATCAAGGCCAATGTCGAAATTGGCAGCAAGCCTTCAGACTTCATTATCAAAAAAAAGCCCACAAATATTTGTACACTCTGTGTAATGGGCATATGTGTCTTTATACTTGAAGCTTTTTCCAAATCTCTGAAGTTACACTACTCCGTACAACAGTGCAAGCTAATTTCGGCTGTGCATCTACTGGAAAGTTGTAAGCTTGAAATCAGTTTAATTGCCTAATTCTCAGAATATTCAAAGTGAGAGATGTAAAACAATGGAAGAAAATAGGACTCAGTTAATATAATATAACACCAGTCCAGTGCAAAGCTAAGAAACTGGAACAGATAGGTCAGTGTGTTGCATATGGTATAGCAGAACTCCATTCTCTGGATAATTTAGGTGTAAGATGCAGTCACCTATACAACTTAAAATTTGCTAAATTATAGCTTGCTGTACAGATGTCATTTATAGACCTGTATCTACAATATCAGTGCTCCTTGAACAACCTGGTATCATAAAAGCACACATTTTGCTAAAATTTACTTTATCTAAACATCATTATCTACAATTAAATAAATATTTTACAAATTCAAATTTCCAAACACATATTAATCACAGTCAAAACCCAATTATAGCCAAACCAGTCTTGGGAAAATGGACCAATTTAAATTTGGAGTGCAATTTCCAGTCCCCATGAAGTTAGAGTGCAATAAAGTCAATGTGATTTCACCTTGATAGCATGTAAATAGGTTAAGCAGCTGGAACCCTCCTCATTTTGATGGGTGGCTGAGGCTGTAGTCAGGGGTAAAGTACTGTAATAAATCATGACTTTGTCTTCAGAAATGTGGCAAGGCATTTTCTTGCAGCTATTGGCAGACCTGTTGAGCAAGAAAGGACAGATGTGGGATGAATATCAGACTATAAATTGATGGGAGGTGGCCAACGGGGCAGCTGCTTGCCAAGTGGGGCTGTTCAAATAACCCACCTCCGTTCTCTGGGACTTGTCTCAGTGGGTGATTATATTTTAACACTCTGGTCTGCATCAACCATACTGCTGTTCTCTCTCAAAGCCACATCACACTCCCTGTTCATCGTAATGGCTCCTATTGCCTCCGTGCCAATTTATCACACTCCCATGACCATTTACCTGGGGAATAATCAGTGCAGAGCCAATAATTCATATAAAAATAATCACTTTAGTGAAACTGTTTCAAAAAATCTACTCATTCATAATTCTCTCTAAAAACAAATCTGTTGCTTCAACCCTAGTATTTTGTCATCAGACCAGGCATTTAAAGTATCAATTGCAAAGCATTTAAGGACATGACACCTCTTTATTGGTTATAACATTGAGCTGTTGACAGGAGAGATCACAGAAAAAATAATTGATGACAACATTATGACAAGTGACAATCATGCAGTGTTTTCCCTTCCCTCTAACCATGTCACCAAATAATAGCTATTTGTTGTATGTGAGGGGGTCATGCTTATGTGGATAGCGAGGTATTGAAGAATTCAACAGATATGTATTGCAACTATCTATAATGTACAAATATTGTATTCATCAACTGAAGAAAATATTTAGAGCATGAAAGTGTGACATCGTCTCACAGGGTTGTGTCAGATTGGATTAATTGTATAGCTTGGGGCACTGAAAAATCACTGGGCAATCCTATAGCTGATTTTTGATTTCTCCTGTCTGCTATGGGTGGGTCAGGAAATGAAACAAGTACACACCAAATGGCGATCTGCATTTGTGGAATCTGAGTGTAGAAAGTAATCACTTTCTGCTGCTGGTTTGTTCCTCCAGAGATTCTGTGCACACAGTCCCTTCAGCTAAGCATTGCGATGTCAAAAGTAGAATCAAGCATTAATTTTACTAAAAGTAGAGCTTATAAGCTGGCAGCTGTTTAAGAATAATTGCAAGACCTTTCAACAGAACATGGTGATCTAGTTTTAGTGAGATGGCTCAGCCAGGGTGCAGTTTTATGAACTGAGGAGCAAAGTGAAAGTTTATTATGAAGACACGTGGGAAGCCTGTGGGTGGAGCTGAGTGCGCTGTGAGACTGTGCATTCATGGGTGACATCATGCAGAACGTGTCTGAGCTCGGTGTTACTGCCTTGCAATTTGACGACAAGGTTTTCAATTTTCTTCCTTCAATTGGGGAATATTTTGAAGCCAAATTAAAGCTATGACAAACGCATTGGAAAAGGGCAACATATTTTCCAGTTTCCATTAATTTGTATGAAACGAGACAAACCTGGGTAAAAGATTACTATTTTAAACACAGGTAAAGGTGAGCATAATTAAAGTTTTTGCAATCTGTCATGCTGCTTTAACTAATGTAAAGTGGGAGCTGACCTCACCCACAGAAGTGGCTATGGCTCTGTTATGTAATGTTTTAAGACACTGGAGCAATCTTGTTATGATGTTACAGAGCTCCTCCTCACTGGGCATAAAGAGCACAGTGTGGGCGGACAAGAAAAGAATATGGAAAGAAAAGAAGAGCTAGACAGTAGTCTTCTCTCTTCTTTTTCTGTCTGTACCAAATTAGATGGTAACAATTGTCTAATTGAAAATGTGAGGGACATTGAGAAACTGAGCAGTGTAGTGACAGATTAAGAAGAGGTGCTAAACAGGCTGGTAGTACTCCAGGTTGTGATGTCACAGGCCCACATGGGATGCATCGTGGATTGCTAAGAGATGTAAGGGAGCAAATTGCAGAGACATTGACAGAGATTTTCCGGCTTTTGTCTGAATACAGGACTAGCCCTGGGCGACTAGAGAATTGTAAATGTAACATCACTATTTAAGAAAAGGGCAAAGGATAACCCAGAAAATTACAGACCTGTTAGCTCGACATCAATAGTGTGAAAACTGATGGAGTCCATAATATGGGACAACGTAAATGTTTATTTCAAGGGGAAAAATAATCTAATACTAGACAATCAACATGGTTTTGTCAAGGGCGGGTCATGTCTGATAAACTTAATTGAATTCTTTGAGGTAACACAGGCAGTGGATGAGGTTAGTGCTGTGGATGTTGTATATTTGGACTTTCAGAAAGCATTTTGATATGGTGCCACACGGCAGGTTGTTTACTAAATTAGAAATGTTTGGGATTGATGGGTCGTTGGCAGCTTGGATTAAAAGTTGGCTGAAGGATTTAAAAAAAAAACAGAGGATAGGTATACATGGGCATTTCCCAGACTGGAGACAAATTGAAGCTGGATTCCCTAAGAATCAGTGTTGGGACCTTGCTTTTTCTGATTTATGTAAATAATTTGGAGTTGGGTATCGAGGGCAAACTCTATCAGCTTGCAGATGATACTAAGTTAGCGGGATAATGAATTGTGAGGATGATGCTGAGTGACTTCAGAGGGGCATTGACAAATTGGCCAAATGAGCAGACACTTGGCAGATGAATTTCAAAACAGAGAAAAAGTAGAAGAAACACAGAGAGCCAATACAGGCTCAATGGTACAACTTTAGGTAAGTACAGGAGCAGAGGGATCTTGGGGTTCATGTGCTCAATTCTCCGACGGTGGCCAGGTAAGTTGTGACAGTTGTTAAGAAGGCTTATAGGATCCTTGGGTGTATAAATAGAGGCACAGAGCATAAAAGCCAAGAAGTGGTGCTACACCTACAAATCATTGGTCAGACCACCTTTAGAGTATTGTTCAGTTCTGGGCACAGTTATGTAAAGAAAGATGTTGAGGCCCTGGAGACAGTTCAAAGAAGATTTATGAGAATGATGCCAGGTATGAGGGATTTTAGATACACAGCAAGAGTAAAAACATTTGGGCTTTTTCTTTTTGCAGCAGAGAAGATTTTGAGGTAGCCTTTTTGAAGGGTTCAAAATTATGAACAATTTTGAGCTGGTTAAGAAAGGATATTCTCTTTCCACTAGTTGTTATGTGAGTAACTAGAGGTCATGATTACAAGATTGTCAGCAGGAGAGCAGGAGAGGATTTGCAATGCGAAGGCAGGGAGATCGGTGCATGCAAATTCCATTGGAGGTTTTAAAAGAGAGCTGTATATACATTTGACAGTGATGAATTTAGAGGACTACTGAGATAGGGTTGGAGAATGGACCAGCTGGGTAACTCTTTCAGGAGTTGGTCCAGACGCGTGTGATGATATTATGATTTCTGGAGGTGTATTATGTCCTTTCTTTTGATGAAGAGAATTTTTGAGCTGTAAGTACAGTGCTGTCTAGTCCAAGCCAATAAATTAAACAGTTGCGAGGCCTTGGGTTTTTAAGAGAAGCAGCATGAATGGGAGGAATTAGGCTCCTGCAGAATCGGGGTTTTAGTTTAAATTTCAGTAGTTGTTGGGGCTTTGAAGTTGGCTGTGAAAGCTGTCTCTTTCTTTCTTACCTGTCATACCAAAAAGCTTGGGTTCTGTCTCTGCCAGAGTTTTCTCTTGATGTTCTTTCCTGCCAGACTGGAGAAACATTGCATGTAAGACAATCTATTTTTTTGAATTTACCTTTGCCAAAATTGTGTTTATAGGATATTGCTATGTAGGAACAGTCACTGTTTAGTAGTTAAATAATCTATTGTTCTGTTAAGATTTTCAGTTGAGTTAAGGTTACACTGATTCTTCATTGTTTTGTTTGTATTTTAACTATAGGGTAAGAATGAAGTGCATTTGCTTAAAGCTGACTACTATAACCAATTGAATTGATTCTCAAATACAGAACCTTGCAATTTAAGTAAGACAAAAAGATAGCGTCTAGGCTATCGCCTTGATATATTTGAGGGGAGTTTGGCCTGGTCAATAGCCTATGATAGGTTGAATGGCCTTCTTCTGAACGATAAAATTCAATGATTCTAGTGTTTGTAGAAAAGTCTGTCAATAGTAGAACCATAAGATTCAAGAGATATAACAAGAACGCAGATGCTGGAGTCAAACACAGAGAGATAACACAGTGTGGACTTGGAGGAACACAGCAGGTCAATCACAGCACGTAGTTTTTTTTTAGTACTTCTTCGAGGGTTTGTGTTTATAACTAAGCAAGTGAGTATAACAAACAAAAAGACTTCACTTTGGAAAAGCAGGGCAATTCCAGTTTATATTTGTCAAAATTGTCAACTGCATCCCAAGAATTAATACTGCCCAAATTCTGTATCCTTTTGATGTCAATATGTTTACCTTTGAGGTACCAAACCAAAGAGTTACTGTTTCTGGCATTGCTTCGATAAAATTTGTTTTCATGAATATGATGAGAGGAAATTGAAGTGAGCTGCCATCAGCTCTTTGAAGAGTGCTAAAACATCTGAAAGAGGAAATTAAGCCCCTTAATCTCATGAAAGAGGCAACAGCCCACGGTAAAAGCCTCTCCATGTTACTTGTGCCTTTCCAAGAGTGAGCAAATTTGTCAAAACTAATTCGATCCCACGTTTATGTTACTTCTAATTCTGATGAAACATATTCCAGACAGACTCCCAGCAAAACAATCAAACAAAAACAAAATACAGCTGGTGTTGAACATCTGAAACAAGTACAGAAAATACTGGGAAAATTCAGTAGATCTGGCAGGGTCTGCTACGAGAAGAGTCTTACCAGGCTTGGACGTTAACTCTTTTCTCCACAGATGCTGTCAGATCTGCTGGGATTCTCTAGTACTTTTCTGTTTTTATCATGGCAAAACAAGAGCATAGAGATCCAAAAAATGTCCGTCTGTCCGTCTGTCCATCTGTCCGTCCGTCCTTCTTTCCTTCTGTATGTCTGTACTTTCCTTCATGGTTTGCAATCCAACACATTTTTTTCTCAATGGCCTAATCAACAGCATTAAATAGGCTTCTTAAGACCATAAGACATAGGAGTGGAAGTAAGGCCATTCGGCCCATCGAGCCCACTCCGCCAATTAATCATGGCTGATGGTCATTTCAACTCCACTTATCCGTACTCTCCCTGTAGCCCTTAATTCCTTGCGAGATCAAGAAATTATCAATCTCTGCCTTGAGGGCATTTAACATCCTGGCCTACACTGCACTCCATGGCAATGAATTCCACAAGCCCACCACTCTCTGGCTGAAGAAATGTCTCCTCATTTCCATTTTAAATTGACCCCCTCTAATGCTAAGGCTGTGCCCACGGGTCCTAGTCTCCCCACCTAACGGAAACAACTTCCCAGCGCCCACCCTTTCTAAGCCATACATTATCTTGTTAGTTTCTATTAGATCTCCCCTCAACCTTCTAAACTCTATTGAATACAATCCCAGGATCCTCAGCCGTTCATCATATGTTAGGCCTGCCATTCCAGGATCATCCATGTGAATCTCCGCTGGACACGGTCCAGGGCTAGTATGTCCTTCCTGAAGTGTGGGGCCCAGTATTGGACACAGTATTCTAAATGGGACCTGACTAGAGCTTTATAAAGCCTCAGAAGCACATCTCTGCTTTTATATTCCTACCCTCTTGAGATAAATGACAACATTACATTTGCTTTCTTATTCACGGACTCAACCTGCAAGTTAACCTTCAGAGAGTCCTGGACAAGCACTCCCAGATCCCTTGTACCTCGGCTTTATGAATTTTCTCACCGTTTAGAAAATAGTCCATGCCAGTATTCTATTTTCCAAAGTGCAAGACCTCACATTTGCTCATGTTGACTTTCATCAGCCATTTCCTGGACCACTCTCCTAAACTGTCTAAATCTTTCTACAGCCTCCCCACCACCTCAGTCCTGCCTGCCTGTCCACCTAACTTTGCTCTTCAACAAAGGTCTCCTTTCTTAATTTCCTAATTTTTGATTGCACATGATTATTGCTTGTTTTGTATTCATGTCTATATTAATAAAGGATACAGTGTTCCCATATTGGGTTTAGATTGTTTGTGAAAATAACTAAAGAACTATGGGTATGCGAGGAATAGTCCATTTGGCCCATTATGCCTGATGAGTCATTCAATAAAAGTATTCTTCCTGATTTTTGACCTCAACTCAGTCTTTCTGCATTCTATCTTCATATCCCTTAATTACCTTTGTGCTCAAAATCTGTTCATTCCTGACCTGAGTTTCCCCTAACTGAGATATGTGTAATATGCCAGTTGCACACTACCTTTGAGAATAGTTTATAAAAACAGATGACTTGTTTTCATCTCTGTAGATTTTCTGAATTGTCACAGACAACTTGCGAATAAATACAGCATTGCTCTGAAATGGCAAGGCCGCGCTCTGAATCTGCCAGAATGTTTTAAAGGCAGACATCAATAAAATGGAGAGAAGATTTTAAGCTATTAGGAGGGAGCTTCCCACAAAAATATGCGGGAGTTGGTTCCTAAATGCTGCTGGGTCTTGGAAGGACATGGGGAAGCAGGGTAAATACAAAATACCAGTCTTTCTTGAAAGTTGAGTATTTTAATTACCAGAGCTCACTTGCATGCTTCTGATGCCTTAAGCCAGCAGAATACAGCAGTCAACTTCTAAGGGGAATGGGTGTTTGTGTGATTGAAGATGACAGGGCAACCCCAAAGGAAGGTTTGCCAGCGAACAGGTAACTGATGCCATGTAAGAAACAGTTCTCCTTACCTTGAATCTCTTTGGCCACCCTGCCACTCCATTCCCAAACATATATGTATGTGTGTTCACCTGGTGGAAAGTGAAGGTGGCCTCATGTGTGGTCAGATTACGCTACAGTTGAGTCATATTGAAGTAACAGGGCTCAACTTTCATAAGTTTATGACATCATTGCTTCCTTGTGTCAGTGTTTAGTTAAAGCGGTCAGTGAAAGGTCATTTTAAATTTCTACTCTTCTCACCTTGATTTCATCCTTGCTGGATAGACTAAACTCACTTCATACTTCTGGGCTAATAAAATGTGAGGCTGGATGAACACAGCAGGCCAAGCAGCATCTCAGGAGCACAAAAGCTGACGTTTCGGGCCTAGACCCTCTAGGCCCGAAACGTCAGCTTTTGTGCTCCTGAGATGCTGCTTGGCCTGCTGTGTTCATCCAGCCTCACATTTTATTATCTTGGAATCTCCAGCATCTGCAGTTCCCATTATCTCTCATACTTCTGGGCTATCTACTCTGATCTGTTGACATTCTGATCCTATGCTGTTTCTGTTAGGTCGCTTTATAATTAGAAATGAAGATGTAAAGCATCAGTCATACCATTAAGATCAGCAAAACACTTACTTAAAGCGCAGCATTCTTGGCAAACTGGAGATGGCATGTAGTCTAGCCAGAAGTTGGCAAATCTTTAAAGAAACGCGAACCAACTTCAAGATTGCTTTACAGCTCATTAAGAAATCAAAAGATATCAGAGCCATTGCACCAGTAATCGGCAAAGAAGCACTGAAAATACTTCATGTTCAGTACATTTGAAGAGAAGATAGATTTTGAGGCTTTCTTGAAAAGCAAAACAATTTTGCACTAAAAATCTAATGTACCCAGCAAGATTTCTTTCTCTGGAATAGATGGTCAAGCTAACTTGCTTGATTTTGATGAGTAATGCATATAGAGATTGTAACCATTTACAATCCCGACACTGTGGAAACAGGCCCTTTGGCCCAACAAGTCCACACTGATCCTCAGAGCATCCCACCTAGACCCATTCCCCTTATGACTCAACTAACCTACACATCCCTGGACACTACGGGCAATTTTACATGGCCAGTCCACCGAACCTGCACATCTCTGGACTGTGGGAGGAAACCGACACAGACACGGGGAGAATGCAAATTCCACACAGACAATTGCCAGAGAGTGGCATCGAACCCGGGTCCCTGGTGTTGTGAGGCTGCAGTGCTAACCGCTGAGCCATCGTGCCACCCATATTCTCAACTGCATGTCCAAAATTTCAGAATCCTAACGAAGTAAAATAGGCACTGCTTGAAATAAATGAAGATGATTATTCTTTCTCGAAGAAGAGCGAGATGTCAACAAATTACCATTAACATTCTCAAACAGCAGAAAAAAACAGAAGGTACTATTGTGACTGCGATGATGTTAACGTACTGCATAAAAGCAAATACCTTATGCTCCAAACAAGAGTGAGCTTTAGAATTTAGAATTAGGGGCGGCACGGTGGCTCAGTGGTTAGCACCGCTGCCTCGCAGAGCCAGGGACCCGGGTTTGATTCCAGCCTCGGGCGACTGTCTGTGTGGAGTTTGCACATTCTCCCCGTGTCTGCGTGGGTTTCCTCCGGGTGCTCCGGTTTCCTCCCACAGTCCAAAGATGTGCAGGTTAGGTGGATTGGTCATGCTAACTTGCCCATAGTGTTCAGGGATGTGTAGATTAGATGGGCAGTGATGGATGTGTCTGGTTGTGTGCTGTGAGGTTTGGTGTGGACTTGTTGGGCTGAAGGCCCTGTTTCCACACTGTAGGAATTCTATGATTCTAATTCCAACAACTTAGAATTCACCTTTTGCTAAATAATGGAGTATTATGGCAAAATGAAAATCTGTTCAAAAAACAGAAAATGCTGAAAATACGCAACATGGGAACATATGTGAAAAAAAAAACAGAGTTAATGTTGCAAGCCATGACCATTCACCAAGACTAAGAAGTGTTCAAGATATGTAATAGCTTTTATGGAGCATGGTTGACAAATGGAAGATCTATGACAGGGGAAAAGTCAAGAGAGGGTAAAGCAGAAAAGAGTTGGTAGTTCAGAGCCAAAGCTGGTAGTAATGGGATAAGTAACAAAAGTAACAAACAAAGCAAAATACAGATTCAGAGGAGGTGTGAGTGGTAGAATAATCCGAGAAAACAAGACTAAGTCTAATTCATTCGAGTAAAGGAAACACAATGGTGGAACAGAGATTATGATCTGAAATTGTTGACCTCAGTGCTGAGTCCAGAAGGCTGTCACCTGCTTGATAGAAGGATGTGATGCTGTTCCTGAACTTGTGGTATACTTTGTTGGAAAGCCAAAGTCGGTTGAGTACATGACAATCAAAATGCGATCAAAATAGATGATCACGTCAGCTCTGATGAAAAGTCATCTGGACTCGAAATGTTAGCTTCCTCCCTCTCTTGCTCTCTCACTCTCGCTCTCTCGCTCTGTCTCTCTTCTCCCCCCCACCCCCCCACTCTGTGTTTTTACGGATATAGCCTGAACTGCTGCGATTTCTGTTTTCAGTACAAATTCCAGCATCTGCAGTAATTGGCTCCGATATTAAAACGATTTGCCTCTGGAAGCTCAAAGTCACACTTACAGACTAAATAAAGATATTTCATAAACTTGTGACTCAATCTGCATTTGGTCTTCCCACTTGAGTGGAGACTACATTGTAAACAATGAATACAGTATATGAAATTGAAAGAAGTGCATATCTCACACTGCTCCACCTGGAAGTGAATTATTGGAAGAAAAGAGGTGTCTGTGTGATTCTGACTTTCAAATAAATTTAAATGAAACCTCCAGGTATTGGAATCCTACAATATGGATGTCTTTTATCAGCAAACCATGAGAACGTACAACGGCAGGAATTCCTTCAAATTTTACAAAATAAGATGAACTAACCAAATGCTACAATGATATCCAGGGAAATGAAGAGTTAGGTCATGGCATCATACAGCAAGGAAACAGACCCTTTGGTCCAACAGTTCCAGGCCGAACATGTTCCCAAATTAAATGAGTCCCAATTGCCTGCATTTGGCCCATATCCTTCCAAACATTTCCTGTTTATGTATGTAGCCACATGTTCTTTAAATGTTGTAACTGTACCTGTATCCACCACTTCCCCTGGTAATTCAATCCATACATGAACCACTGTCTGTGTAAAACAAAAATGTTGTGCCTCATGTCCCTTCTGAAACTTTCCAACATTCTGCAAATTGTGTCTAAGGTCTTGCCTGTACCAGCAGGAAAGATATTTCTGATTGGGAAAGAATTTGTCAAGAAGAACGTTAATGAGCTTGTGAATAAAGTATGGAAATAGTGTAATGATACCATTCTGAACAAGGATGCTATGATGCGCAATGAATGAAAAGTGAATGACTTGAGCCATCCAATTTCTAAATATTGGTCACGCTTCATTGAAATGGAAGTAATGCTTGAAATGTCTCCTTTCACTGACACAAAGGATTATCAAAGTACACTTGGAATGACTAAATATCTGTTTAACCTCTCTTCAAAATTATCAGACAGAACCACGTCAGTTTGAGCTCTACTGAAGTCTCAGATTGATTTAATACGAGATTGACAGAGAAGTGCCTGCAGGTTGTCAAAAGAATATCATCTATGACATGCCGATACTAAAATGCTTTGATGTTAAAGATGCACTTCAACAGTGCAATTTGCCTGACAAAGGACTCCAGAGCATTTCTGACAAAAGAAAATCAGACTACAACTTAGATCTGACAATCTCCGATTGAAACAAAGATAACACTTGGAGTGAAAGCAAATGTTTGGCCATTTTTAATTTTGATCAATTTAAAAATTGTAGGGTATATATTTTGTTCCTGATCAGATGATAAAATGACCCATTTACAATTTGATGTCTTCAGTGCTGGAGATTCCTCGACACAACCAGCCTGTCAAAATGATGTCCAGAAATCCATGAATCCAGTAGTGAAGACAAATTTAACAAAGACCATCCCCATTTGCAGCCATCAGTGTGTCGTGTCCTGAGGTTGAACTGTCTAGCAGCACAACCGAATACTTTGATAACTACTCTGAAAGGGAATGTGTGTAACGTAAGGATGGGATCAGAATGCCAGGCGGGTGAGGAGGGAATAGTGTGCCAGCTGGGTGAGGCCAATAGGGTAGAGGTGAGTGTGTTTAGTAGCATGCCAAGCAGGTGAGATTGGTGTGGTGGGAACAATATCAGGATGACTGAATGAGTGCTTTGGGTAGTTTTGGTTGAAGGAATGCCAGATCCAGAGCAGGGGCAGTTGGGATGTAAGGTCAGTGAGAAAGTAGTCTGTTGAGACTGATGGGTGGAAATGTGTGTTTGGATCAGGCAGTGTGGGTCTTGCCAGGTGCAGTGGGAGCGAGGACAAATGTTGGGCTGGGGGTCCGGTGTGGAGTGAGAGGTGTCAGGACCAACAGATAGGAAGGAGATGTTCAGCCTGGTGGGGTTAGCGAGTAGTCAGGCTGGGGATTCAGTGGAGTCAGATTGTGGCCTGTTCAGGGGGTTGATTTTAGACGTCCAGATGAGATTATAAGACATTAGGTGAGGTGTTTCGGGAGATTCAGTGGTAAGTTGGGCTGTAAGTTTAATAATCTCCCAAGAGTTAGAATATATTTTTAATGCTCTAAAGTTTCCTGTGTAAATTTTCAACTTAACTGAGTGAGTATTCTCCAATGTTGCAGACTTTAAAGAGCTGTTTTGTTGGATTCCAGATGTAGGAAATTGACCGTCAGGAAGTTTCAATTGCCCTGCAGTTCCTGACAGATTCTGTTACGTCAGGGGTTCCATATGGTTCTGACATGTAACTCCCATCTGTGCTGCTTCAGTGAATAACTCTGCCCATTGGAATATCTGGGGCACATGTTTGCAAAGAAAATCACTCCTATAGGCCTCAACTTGGTAGATGCAGGAAGAATGTTTTCTCTGCTGGGAGTAGAAAGAGGGAACATATTCTCAAAATAGAGGGCATGCCATTTAGGATAGGAATGAGGAGGCATTTCTTCATTTGCAGGTTGGTGAATCTTATAATTCTCCATTCCAGAGGTATGTAAGAGATTCATAGAACATAGAACAGTACAGCACAATACAGTCCCTCTGACCCACGATGTTTTACCAACCTATTATCCAACTGAGATCAATCTACCTTGCATACCCTACATTTTACTATCCTCCATGTGCCTATCCAAGAGTCACTTAAAAGTCTCTGAAGCATCTGACTCCACTACCACTGCTGGTAGCATATTCCACACACCCACTACTCTCTGTGTGAAGAACCTACCTCTGACATCTCCCCTAAACCTTCCTCCAATCACCTTAAAATTATGCCCCCTCATAATAGTCATTTCCACCCTGGGTAAAAGTCTCTGACTATCCACCCTGTCTGTGCCTCTCATCATCTTGTACACTTCTATCATGTCACCTTTCATCCTTCTTTGCTCGAATGAAAAAAGCCTTAGATCTCTCAACCTTTCCTCATATGACCTACCTTTCATCCTGGCAGCGTCCTGGTAAATCTCCTCTGCACACTCTCTAAAGCTTCCACATCTTTCCTGTAATGAGGTGACCAGAACTGAACACAATATTCTAAGTGTGGCCTAACCAGCGTTTTATCGAGCTGCAGCATAACTTTGCAGCTCTTGAACTCAATTCCCCTGCCAATGAAAGCCAACACACCATACACTTTCTTTACAACCCTACCAACTTGGGTTACAACTTTGAGAAATCTATGGACGTGGACCCCAAGATCACTCTGTTCCTCTACACTGCCCAGAATCCTGCCATTAACCATGTATTCTGCATTCAAATTTGACCTTCCAAAAGGAATCGCTTCACACTTTTCTGGGTTGAATTCCATCTGACACTTCTTTGTCCAGCTCTGCATCCTGTCAATGCCCTGTTGCAACCTACAACAGCCCTCCACACTCTCCACAACTCCACCAACCTTTATGTCATCGGCAGACTTGCTAAGCCACCCTTCCACCTCCTCATCCAAATCATTTATAAAGATCAGTAAGAGCAGAGGCCCCAAAGCGGATCCCTGCAGAACACCACTGGTCACCGAGCTCCAGTCTGAATACTTTCCATCTAAAACCACCCTCAATCTTCTATTGGACAGCCAGTTTTGTATCCGGACAGCCAAATTTCCCTGAATCCCATGCCTCCTTACTTTCCTTACTTATCATACTCAGTTCAATCACTGAGTACCTTCAAGACTGAGATTGATAGCTGCCCATATATTAAAAATATCATGGGATACAGGGATACTGCAAGAAAATTGTGTAATGGCACCAAATCAGCCATAATTTCATTGATTTGTAGAAGGGACTTCAAAAGAGGGATGTATGGTGTACTCTTGCTTTTTACGTTTGTAATCACATTGGAATTGTTTTAAAAAATTGTGTTCTTTCATGGACGCAAAAGACTTCAGACGCCTCAATTACATGTTCAAAAGTGCAGATTTCTCCTCGTGAGGTAAAGAAGTGTTCTGAATGACACATTGAGAAAGTGACCAAAAATTTTGGACAATGAAAATACATGTTAATTGTTGTATCTTCACAGTAGAGATGATTGAAACAATCATATTTTGGGCTATCTGAGCATTGCCACATTAATGCAAAACAGCTCATGGATTTATAGAGAATAACATCAAAATGAACTCTTCCTCAGAAAACAAAATGGAAATTGGAGACCATATTTTGTGAAACAAATAATGTTGCAATGTCACAGTACCTCTTTCTTTCATTTCAATGTATAAAACATTACAGGAGCTCTGTTTCATATTTGGATACAACATTTAAATATAAATGAAGTTTCAGGACATCTCTTTGAGAAGTCATTCTCAACAAACCTTTCTTGTGGTTAATGTCTACTTGTGCGAACAATAAAGTGAATTTATTCACAATACTTTCATTGCACACCTTTTGGTTTCGGATTCCAAACGATAGGTTTGAAAAATATTACTACTCCATCAGAATATGTCCGAGTGGATCTCGGAATTGTTTGACGATGGCCAAGTCTTCAGATACCGTTGTGATAGCAATGAAAGCCACTCACAAAACAGAAAACAAGTTTTTATTGCTGATAGGGAACACTTCATAAGTCATTTCATTTGGAGCAAAACATGGAGAGAAAGACCACCAGAGGAACAGGATCAAGCTTGATCAGTATGAAGGCAGATAATTTAAGTTTGCCTTGATTTAGTGATTCAAGGCAAGTTTTCACTGTATGGAGCTAGATGAACACAGCAGGCCAAGCAGCATCTTAGGAGCACAAAAGCTGACGTTTTGGGCCGAGACCCTTCATCAGCCTGCTGTGTTCATCCAGCTCTGCACTTTGTATTCTCTGATTCTCCAGCATCTGCAGTTCCCATTATCTCTGATCACAAGTTTTCACTGTAGATGTTTAACTGCACCTCAAACAGTCTGAAGCAAAATAAACCTGCTACTTCAAACAGTAGAACGCAGTAAATTCAACTTCTTAAACCTCCAAACTCTCTCTCTCTCTCCAGTGGACTTAAAGAGAACAGCAAATCAACAATATTTCCAGACTTTGTCTGAGGAGAAGCAATTATGACCGTCATTTCTTTGGAATTTTAACACCTAAGTGCATGGTACCTCTTGGTAATTTGTGTGTGTATGCCTGAGTGTAAGTGGGCACAATGAGTGCTAAACGCTTTTTCAAAAAAAAACACAATGAGAAAACTTATTTGCCTGTTCTCGACAATTACAGGACTGCGTGTAAAAATATTTTAAAAAATATTAGCCAGATGTGGGAATGCAGTGGAGCATACTATCATTTCTTACCTGCCCATAATGAATGGAATAAATAAGATAAAACAAATTAAGATTTGGAGATGCTTATCAACATTGAACTTTTTTTTCAGACTGGTTATTCACCAGTAGCTCGTACTCCAATTGCTGTTTGAAAACTCAGTTGCACCTCATTGACCGAGGCTTAACCTTTTATGGGGTTGCTAACAGTGGTGTTATAAAATGAGAAGTTCACAACAGATCAATTGACTTCACTAATTGCTGCCTCTGCCCAAGCATAGCTTGTGATGGAGCAGAGAGCAGCTGACTGCAAACCCAATATTTCTGTTACTCTGTGCTCACATTAACTCTCCAATTTGGGATCTAATTCAGAAGGATAATGTTGATGAATGCTGTCAAATTCCCATGAAAATTCCTGGCCATTGTGTTTATTGAACCTCTCAATGAATAAAAACTAATGTACTGGTGCCCTGTAGTTATTTTTGAGTCTGTTACTTTCAAAATTTGATAGCAAACAATACATTATCCTTTAGTTTATAATGATAGCCCCTCATGCTTTTAAACTCCTCCATCACAGCTTCTAACAATGTGCTTTTTATGAATAAAACAAGTTAATTTGCAGGTTATTCCCAATTCCTCCACCTCCGCCGCATCTGCTCCCACGATGAGGCATTCCACTCCCGCACATCCCAGATGTCCAAGTTCTTCAAGGACCGCAAATTTCCCCCCACAGTGGTCGAGAACGCCCTTGACCGCATCTCCCGCAACACATCCCTCACACCCCGCCCCCGCCACAACCGCCGAAAGAGGATCCCCCTCGTTCTCACACACCACCCCACCAACCTCCGGATACAACGCATCATCCTCCGACACTTCCGCCATCTACAATCCGACCCCACCACCGAAGACATTTTTCCATCCCCACCCCTGTCTGCTTTCCGGAGAGACCACTCTCTCCGTGACTCCCTTGTTCACTCCACACTGCCCTCCAACCCCACCACACCCAGCACCTTCCCCTGCAACTGCAGGAAATGCTACACTTGCCCCCACACCTCCTCCCTCACCCCTATCCCAGGCCCCAAGATGACATTCCACATTAAGCAGAGGTTCACCTGCACATCTGCCAATGTGGTATACTGCATCCACTGTACCCGGTGTGGCTTCCTGTACGTTGGGGAAACCAAGCGGAGGCTTGGGGACCGCTTTGCAGAACACCTCCGCTCGGTTCGCAATAAACAACTGCACCGCCCAGTCGCAAACCG
Organism: Stegostoma tigrinum; assembly: GCF_030684315.1. Lineage (NCBI taxonomy): Eukaryota > Metazoa > Chordata > Chondrichthyes > Orectolobiformes > Stegostomatidae > Stegostoma > Stegostoma tigrinum. Next base: position 66,644,105 of record NC_081354.1, read on the forward strand.
TTTCCACTCCCCCTCCCATTCTTTAGATGACATGTCCATCATGGGCCTCCTGCAGTGCCACAATGATGCCACCCGAAGGTTGCAGGAACAGCAACTCATATTCCGCTTGGGAACCCTGCAGCCCAATGGTATCAATGTGGACTTCACAAGCTTCAAAATCTCCCCTTCCCCCACCGCATCCCAAAACCAGCCCAGTTTGTCCCCTCCCCCCACTGCACCACACAACCAGCCCAGCTCTTCCCCTCCACCCACTGCATCCCAAAACCAGTCCAACCTGTCTCTGCCTCCCTAACCTGTTCTTCCTCTCACCCATCCCTTCCTCCCACCCCAAGCCGCACCTCTATCTCCTACCTACTAACCTCATCCCACCTCGTTGACGTGTCCGTCTTCCCTGGACTGACCTATCCCCTCCCTACCTCCCACCTATACTGTCCTCTCCACCTATCTTCTTTTCTCTCCATCTTCGGTCCGCCTCCCCCTCTCTCCCTATTTATTCCAGAACCCTCACCCCATCCCCCTCTCTGATGAAGGGTCTAGGCCCGAAACGTCAGCTTTTGTGCTCCTGAGATGCTGCTTGGCCTGCTGTGTTCATCCAGCCTCACGTTTTATTATCCTGGAATTCTCCAGCATGTGCAGTTCCCATTATCTCTGATAATAATCCATTGTCTTGTTTTGAACAACACACTTTATTTCTGAGATAATAGGAACTGCAGATGATGGAGAATCCGAGATAACAAGGTGTAGAGCTGGACGAACACAGCAGGCCACGCAGCAAAGCTGACATTTCGGGCCTAGACCATTCTTCAGAAATGGGGGAGGGGAAGAGGGTTCTGAAATAAATAGGGAGAGAGGGGGAGGTGGATCGAAGATGGATAGAGGAGAAAATAGGTGGAGAGAAGACAGATAAGGTAAAGAGGCAGGGATGGAGCCAGTAAAGGTGAGTGTAGGGCGGAGGTAGGGAGGAGATAGGTCAGTCAAGGGACGACAGACAGGTCAAGGGGATGGGATGAGGTTAGCAGGTAGGAAATGAGGGTGCGGCTCGAAATGGGAGGGGGGGATAGGTGAGAGGACGATAGGTTAGGGAGGCAGGGATGAGCTGGGCTGGTTTTGGGATGCGGGAGGGGGAGGGGAGATTTTGAAACTTGAAAATTCCACATTGATACCATTGGGCTGCAGGGTTCCCAAGCGGAATATGAGTTGCTGTTCCTGCCAACCTTCGGGTGGCATCGCTGTGGCACTGCAGATTGTACATGTACAGGAGTGGAATTCCTCGTCCTGGGAGCAGATGCGGTGGAGGTGAATGAATTTGGGAATAGGGGATGGCATTATTGCAGGAAGGTGGGTGGGAGAAGGTGTCTTCTAGATAACTGTGGGAAATGGTGGGCTTGAAATGGAGAGAGATAATGGGAACTGCAGATGCTGGAGAATCCAAGTTAACAAATTGTGGAGCTGGATGAACACAGCAGGCCAAGCAGCATCTCAGGAGCACAAAAGCTGATGTTTTGGGCCTAGACCCTTCATCAGAGGGCTTGAAAAGGATATCGGTTTCGAAGTGGTGTGAGGCATTCCACTCCCGTACATCTGGTACAACCAAAACAGAATCCCCCTCGTACTCACGTACCACCCCACCAACATCCGGATGCAACGCATCATCCTCCGACGCTTGTGCTATCTGCAATCTGACCCAAGCCGCACCTCCATCTCCTACCTACTAACCTCATCCCACCTCATTGACGTGTCCGTCTTCCCTGGACTGACCTATCCCCTCCCTACCTCCCCACCTATACTCTCTCCACCTATCTTCTTTTCTCTCCATCTTCGGTCCGCCTCCCCCTCTCTCCCTATTTATTCCAGAACCCTCACCCCATCCCCCCCTCTGATGAAGGGTCTAGGCCCGAAACGTCAGCTTTTGTGCTCCTGAGATGCTGCTTGGCCTGCTGTGTTCATCCAGCCTCACATTTTATTGTCTTTAATTTGCAGGAGACTCTCTTTACACCATATACTGGTCCCAGAATCATCATTATTTTCCATCTCTGAATTCTCTCTACGCATTAATGGATATTTGACAAACGAATCAATATTAATTTTGTTGTGCTTTAACAGAGGTGAACAGACACATGCAGTTTTAGTGTAAAAGACATAGGTAAAGTAGATGGACTTCAGTCTGCTTTAAAAATGTGTTAAAGGGATTTTATATCCTCCGAAATGTCTTCTGAGGTTAGTAAAACTAGCATTGGAAACTGGCTTGTAAGCGCTTACTGTGTGCTACTTAGGTCCCAAATTGGCAGGCTAAAGTTACAGGTAAATTTCTGACTGGAAGAATGCTCTCCCAGTTTCCACAAGTGAGAGCTACTCAGATGAAAATATTGTGATGAAGAATAAAATAAAACAGAGAAAGGGTGCTTGCGAGGGAAGTCTGGTAGATAGAAAAGTAAGACCCAGGCTGAGAATAGAAAGTTAAGAGTGGAAGTAAACAAGGAATAAGATAAGCAAAGATAATGGGAACTGCAGATGCTGGAGAATCCAAGATAACAAAGTGTGAAGCTGGATGAACATAGCAGGCCAAGCAGCATCTCAGGAGCACAAAAGCTGATGTTTCAGGCCTAGACTGAATCAACGAATACCAGTCACGTTTGGACATAGAGCCGTTTTTCCACCACCTTCGCCTCCACGCTTACTTCTTTAACTGGGAGCCTAACCCTCCCTCCACTGACCCCTTCTCCCGTTTCCAAAACAAGTCCTCCTCCTGGACACCACCCCCAGGCCTCCTTCCCTCCCTCAACCTCTTCATCTCCAAGTGCACTCAAGACATTAACCGCCTCAACCTCTCCACCCCTCTCACCCACTCCAGCCTTTCCCCTGCAGAACGGGCAGCCCTCCGCTCCCTCCGCTCCAACTCGAACCTCACCATCAAACCCGCAGACAAGAGTGGCGCAGTGGTAGTATGACGCACTGACCTCTACATCGCCGAGGCCAAACGCTAACTCTCTGACACCTCCTCCGACCGCTGCCTTGAACATGACCCCACCCCGAGCACCAAACCATCATCTCCAATACCATCCATGACCTCATCACCTCAGGGGACCTCCCACCCACAGCCTCCAACCTTATTGTTCCCCAACCCCGCATGGCCCATTTCTATCTCCTTCCCTCGCTATCCACAAACCTGCCTGCCCTGGTCAACCTATTGTCTCTGCCTGCTCCTGCCCCACTGAACTCATCTTCACATATCTGGACTCCATTTTCTCCCCCTTGGTCCAGGAACTCCCCACCTACGTCCGTGACACCACCCACGCCCTCCACCACCTCCAGAACTTTTCAATTCCCTGGCCCCAGTACCTCATTTTCACCATGGATGTCCAGTCCCTATACACCTGAATCCCTCATACAGATGGCCTCCAGGTTCTCAGCTTCTTCCTGTCCCGCAGGCCCAACCAGTCCCCTCCACCAACACCCTCATCCGCTCCCCAGAGGAGCTCAAACAGTTCATCCACTTCACCAACACCTTCCACCCCAACCTCAAGTTCACCTGTGCCATCTCCAACACATCCCTTACCCTCCTGGATCTCTCTATCTCCATCTCAGGCAACCGCCTAGAAACCGATGTCCATTTCAAGCCCACTGACTCCCACAGCTACCTAGAATACACCTCCTCCCACCCACCCGCCTGCAAAAATTCCATCCCCATTCCCAATTCCTTCGCCTCCGCCGCATCTGCTTGCATAATGAGGCATTCCACTCCCCTCTCTGATGAAGTGTCTAGGCCCAAAATGTCAGCTTTTGTGCTTCTGAGATGCTGCTTGGCCTGCTGTGTTCAATAAGATAAGCAAAGAATGGGTATGAGAAAAATACTGTCAGCTCACATAAAAAAGAATTACATAAAATCTTCTGAAGGTCTGTAAATAGTATAAAGGAAGCAAGAGGCATTTTGGGAACATAACAGATGAACATCAACAGATGGAGACACTAGATGTGGCTAAGATACCCAGCATCCATCTTTACAAGGAAAGAAGATGCTTCCCAAGCGGAGGCATTTGATACATTGGACAGACGAAAGTGGAGATATTGAGTTGCGGGGGTCGAGGGGGTGGGAGGTTGCTGTATTTGAAGTTTGTTGGCTGGATAGCACATTTAAGGATAATGAAAGAAAATACTGAAGGAAATTGTGAAGGAACTGGCTATAACTTTCTAATCCTTTTTGAGATTGTGGTGGAAACTGGGAGAATTTTAAAAGAACTATCATTCAAAAAAGCCTCGAAAGGATAAACCACCAAAACAGGTAATTCAGTTTAATCCTCATTGTAAAACATGTTTTAGAAAAGAAATCTGGGACAAAATTAACAATCACTTAGACAAGTGTAAATTAATTAAGGAAAGACTGCATAGATTTGCTAGGGGCAAATCATGTGTAACTAACTTGATTAGGTTTTCTGATGAAGTGAGTGTTGATGTAATGTATATGGACTGTAATAGACATTTGATCAAATACCATGTAATAGACTTTAGAGTAAAGCTGAAGCCCATGGAATACAAGGAATTGTAACAGTATGGATAAGAGGTGGACTGAGAGACAGGCAACGGAACAGTGATGAACATTAGTTTTTGAGTTTGGGGGCAGGTATACACTGACTTTGCCAAAGGTTCTGGTGCTGTAACCATTGGTTTTCTTGATATTTAGATAGCTAGACTTAGGACGCAATTTCAAAATCTGCATATGAAACAACCTTTGAAGTATTACGATCTATAAGAAGAGTAGTGATAGACTTTAAGAGGGCATATATCAATGAAATGAGCAGACATGTGGCAGATTAAATTTAATGCAAAGAAATATGAAGTTATACATTTTTAGAGGAAGAATAAGAGTAGGTAATATTGACTAAAAGGTACCGTTCAAAAGTGGGCACAGGAATAGAGACATAGGAGTATATGTATACAGATCATTGCACATGTAGACTCCTTGAATGTGGTATAAAAAGATAAAAAGGATCATAGAGTCTAAGCTTTATAAGTAGAAGCATGGAATGCAAAAGCCAGGAAATTATGATGTATCGTAAAACAAAATAACGTAATAATAAAATAATAAAATAGACCACTGTTTTGATCTCAACTAGTGCTCCATGTCCAGTTCTGGGTAGCATACTTCAGAAAGGATACAGTTTCAGAACCAGCACGGATGTGATTTATGAGAATAGTTTTGGGGTGAAAGGCTTCATTTACGTGGATAAATTGGAAAAGCTTCGCGTCCTTTCCTCAGAGATGAGATAGTCGAGAGGATATTTGATAGAAGCATTCAAAATTGTAGGTAACTGTTCACAAGGATGGAAGGGTCAAGAACCAGAATATACTAATATAAAATGAAGGGTAAAAGAATCAACAGTAACATGATGAAAACATTTTCATACCATAGTGTTTAGGATCTGGAATGCAGTCTCAAGGAGTGGTGGAGGCAGATTTAATCACTGCTTTTAAAATGGAATTGGGTAAACATGAAAAGAAAATAAATTACAGAGTTTCAGAGAAAGGCCAGGGGATTGTTCCTCCAGCAGAGGACTAGCAAGGTGATAATGGACTGATTGGTCTCCATGGGTGCTGTGATTATGTTTCTATAAATGTTTCTATAGTTAGGGATGAACCTCCCCTCTTCCCCCTCACCACCATAATGCTTGTAGATATTAAGTAACACTGGCTGCATGCCTAAGTCATTAAAATAATTAAAGAAAGATTGTGTGCTGTGTGAGCCCCTTTTATCAGATGATTGCAGTCCACACCTTGCAAAATTCTAGTTTTGACTAGATATCTGGCACATTTCTTTAAGTAAGGTGCTTACTCCATTCACCTCTCTCTGTGCTAACTCTTCAACATGCTTTGTTGAGATGTGCCTTTACTGGCTAAAACTTCTGGCAATATAATTTTCACTGACTGTTCAATTGGAGGATTTTCTCTGTAAGTAGCCTCTATGACCAAAACAAAACGACCACCTTTTTTCTGTTTCATTTTATTCTCTATATCCTTTGTGATCCATGGAACTGTCAATAATGGAATGTATTTGTCTGTAACGAAACAGTCTCCTCTTAAGCACAGCCCATTGACAGTGGCTACTTTATAATGTCACCTGCCTGCAGTTTGAATTTTTCTGTTTGGCATCAAAAAATAGTCGGCGTTTAACCTACCAGTAAAAGAAAAAAAAACACAATATAAAATATGGGATACAAAAGCAATGAAAGTATTGTTCTTTAAAAGTTGGACATCCATCTCAACAAAGAAATTTTACAATAGGAATAGTGGTGATTTTATAGAACCCCACTTCAGAGTGGGAACAGTCACACACCAGCAAAGTATCTTAAATAAGAGATACTTTGAAGACTTTAAAGAATGTTAACCATAAAGAGCTGGTGATGGTTCTGGTGTGGACTTTTCCTTTCCACACAGCAGTCTAATTTCAATGCCAAGCCAAATAGATTTCTAATCATTCAAGCAAGATCAACAGCCAATCACGTTGATGTATTCTCATAGACAGAAAAAATCTATAAAGTAAAAGGTACAAATTATGCTTCACTTCTAAATTTTCAGGTGGCAAAATAAATAATTGTGATTTGACAAAGACATGAGCCAAAATATTTTCTTTTAAAAATCAAAAATTGGAAATGTAGTTTAGTATAACGCAAAGATTTTTGATACTCCAGAAATATGTTATTGTTACAGGACCAGTGCTGATGTTTAGCAGTAATTATAATGTTAAATACAACATTTAAAAAAAAAAGTTGGAGCTCATTCAACAAGGCTGGGTAAAGCTTGTTCAATAATTTTTAACTGAAATTAGAAGCATAAAAATGGAAGTTTTTGATGGCATGCTGATTGCTTAGGGATTGTATCCTGAGGAATTTTGTGGGGATCAGTGGGTTGGAGGCATAGCAAACTATCTTAAGGACACACTAAACCATCAAGAGACTGTTTTGAATGCCCATGTCACTCTGTGCAGATACAAACTCCACAAATTACGATCAGTTTTGCTAAAGACGGGATAGTGATTCTGACAGTCTTGAAGCCATTATTGCTCTGGCTATAAATTTAAGACATCTGCTTCTCTTTAGTTTTTGCAACCATTCATTTTAATGAACGGAAAATGGTAGGGACATCTTTGTTTTCAATTCCGGTGCAGGTTCCTGCAGTAAATGTTCTGTATCAGGTGAGTAATTTTAACCTTTTGGTCATTTCTTTGGCCTAGCACAGTGTTCCTGAAAATATTGGGGCCAGCCCTCAAAAAAAATCAGTCTCTACCTTTTCCAAGTTCACATGTAACTAACAAAACTGATTAACTACACTCGCCTTTTCCTTATTCCTGATTCTTCTTTTTTGTATTCACTTGATCCACTTGCTTACTGCTTCACTTCCTCTGATGATGATTACCAGGTCTAAACAAAAGCAATGAGCACACTCCAAAATAATTTATTGGATATGAAATGATTGGACGTGCCCAGCTCATGATAATGTAAATGTATTTAAAACTATTTGTTCCATACTGAAAGATAGATTTGTTTCCATTTATTGATAGAATATAATTGAACCTTCAGAATTGCTTAGGAATACCTCGATATAAGAGTAACAACACAAGTGACAAAACCAATTCAATAAAATTCTGTATTTTTAATGTCCAGAAATTGTCAGGCATGTTTCTGGACAACATTAATTGCAATTATCGTTTCTATTTAACAATTTTTGCATATTATTGCTTCACACATCTGTTAATTCCCATTCTATTTTGCCTCGTTATGGTCTATTTCTGAGTGATTAATCTGCATCGTGCTTTTCAGTAATTATTCATTGTCGTGTTGTCTTTCTCCGAATCCAGCCGATCTCCAACTCCTGCCGTCTGTTTTGTAATGTGTGGCTTCCTTCTTTTCACTGATTTCCATAGGTTTTCCTGTTCACGTTGTATGCTGTCACCAACAGTGCACATGCATGAGACCGTATTGTATGCTTCTTCCACTGCCTCAATCGCTCATTTATTTCTTTAAATCTCTGGTAGTAGAGGATTATATCTATGTTTCATTGAAAGCCCCTCACTATTACTAAGTAATGTCATGATAAAGCAGTGTAAATAATCAGTCATCACTAGTTATGCTTTGAGAAAAACTGTGGAGATTGTTATGACAATTTCTTCATAAATAAGCTTTCCTCTCAATCTATTACTGCCATTTAGCCTGCCAATATCCATAACATGTGGAATCAAAATGCATTTCCATTGGTGAAGTGACATTGAGACATCCATTTTCAAAGTAGATTGATAAGGTGAAAAGACATTGGCCAATATTTCATCTATATATTCAGGGTCAAAGTCAGGCCCTGAAACTAGGAGCAATCCTGTCTTACCTGTGAATGAGACTGCAGTCACATTTTCTTTGACTAACCAGAGCCAGCAATTAGTTGCTGGTCGTACTCCAATCCCTTGAAATGTTGGCACCCACTCCCAAGGCCAGCCAGGCACTGAGGGTGGTGGCCGTGGCTGGAACTGCCGAAGGCAGTGAGGACAATATGGGAGCAGGTCCGTCTCCCAGCTAACAAGGTGGTTTTCGGATTGCCAGGGCCATTAGGTAGTTTCCAGTGAGTAGGCCAGGTCGGTTGGTGAGAGTAGAGGAGGAGTTTGTTGCAATATGGCCATTTTTGCTAATGGTGGCGGTGGGTGGAACCACTATAAGGAGGTAGCCTGGGTTGATCAGACAATCTTCCAAACAGCAGAGTGCCCCCCTGAGCTGGTAAAATGCCAGTGCTAGTGGGAAGTGGCCTGTAGTTAACATTATTGACCTGTAGGCAGGAGGGCCATCCATAACTTTGCCAATGCTAGTCAAACACTAATAATAGTGAAAAGGTGACAGATTCTTTATGCCCCCTAATCATTTTGCAGCCACATTTGCCTCCAGCCTTTTAAGTTCTCTTGTACAACTGCAAACGCTACACAACAAACCAAGTTGAAGAATGAGCCCCTACAATATATGCCACCTCATTTGAAGAATTCAAAAAGGAGCTGGATCAATTCTTAACTCAGTGGGGAGAAAAGAAGTATGAATTTGAGGGGAAATAAACTTAGATGACAGGACAAGATAAGTAGGGTGAAAGGTCTTTGTTCGTTCTTATATTTCTATGTTCTCTCAATGACTTTGCAGCAGTGTTCAATGCAACAGCCCATTTATGTATTTGCATTATTCTGTAAAAGGGCTAAATGAGTCGTCAGTGAAAATATTCTGTTTGACTTTTATCTCCTTTTGTTTTTAGTGGTGGCCAGAAAGCAGAATATTCAGAAATGTTGTAACATTTGCCTTGTTTTATTTGCTAGCACAACACACCTCCTAAGGTTTCCGTTCCTGCTCAAACAAAAATTAATGATTAAATAGATGACTAGGGGTTCAGCCTGTTCCATGTCAGTATGATATTCGGTGCGGTTAGTCTATTTCTTTTGCTTGTCCCACTACCTTCAACTGCAGGAAGAGGTAACAATAAGATGGGAAAAAGTACGTAGACCAACATCAAATGAAACACTCGGAAGTTTCAGTCTAACCTCTGAAATCAGTGAAGAAGTCGCTATAGTCTGTGGTAACTGATACCACAATCACAGGCTGACCCATTAGCCATCAATAATACACTTGCCTCTTTGCTCGAAGGAAGATACAGTACCAGCTGCTTTTGGCACACTGTTCCCAAATATTACAGCTCTAGAGGATAAAATGCGAATACTTTCTGGCAGCTAATATAATCTTACTTCAATAATTTGTACTGCTGCTGCTTTTATTTTTTTTGCCCATCTTTGTTAAATACCCCAAACACTTGACCAGAATATAAGTAGCAATAATTTCTAAGTAGTAGTAATTACTAAAGCGTACGCTTACAACCCCACTGTGCACAGAACTCCAGTACCTTGAACCTAACCTAAGAACCAAGAGCCCAATGTTTGAAGTTGGAAGTTAGCACACAGTGACTGCTTTTTTGGTGGTGTGATGTCAGAATGTCCAAACGAACCCTCCACTGCATTTCCAGTGAAGTTATGTTGGTAGAGTGGGATCAGCAATCCTTAAGGAATTCTCAGAGAAGTAACATTTTGATGGCTCGATGTGCCCACGCCCTCTGAGAAACAAAACGGTGTACTGTTTTCCAGAGACGGCCCAATGACTTTACCATTGACTTTTCATTGGTAGGGTCCCATGGACCTATTGACCTATTGTCCCTCATCTATGTCTGGGAGACCATTCTTTACATGAATCTTGAGCCACAGCATTCCACAATGAGCTTGGAGCCTCTTCTTGCCAACACTCATTCTCACATCTTCATACTAAATTTTATCACCAACAAGGTAAGCAGCATAGCTAGCAGTGGAGGTTGTAAAATCGGGCACCATGCCATTGGTGCTATTCCTGCCATCGAGAAGTAGGAGTGAAAAACAAGGCTGATTTATTTCACTTGTGCCCTAGCTGAACAAACTAAGCTAATGATAGCATTAACAATCACTGAGTTCAGTCAATTCAGCACAGATTAGGAATGCAACCAGACATTCCTAATTTGTGTGACTCAGTACTGCAGCTGACTATGTGTTTACCAACAAAATCACTGAAGGAGCCTCTTCGAGCCTTATTCTTGGGAATCTTGTGAAATTTACCCCTGTACTGAGTTTAGGCTTTCCAGGGAAATGATTATTTTGAATATATACATTCAAAGCGTAGGCCTGTGCAGTTAGCTGAAATGAATTTTTCCATGCACATTTCAGCTGGAGCTGTGAAACATTTTGGAATGAGTACTATTGTTATAATCTGAACTAATATTCTTCTTTTTAAAACGTGACAAAAATTTGATTTGTTTTTCTGAATTTTTGGTGAAAGTGAAAGGTTCCAATGCCAGGTTGGAAAGGATTTTGGAATCTTTTTGCTCTGTTGATTTCAATGGAATAAAATGTTTGTATGGGTTCTAAAATAGCTAGGAGATCCATTTAGCCTGATTACGGCTCAGGGACTGAAACCTACCATTTGCTGAAAGTTGCACTTCTGAAATCTTGCTTTACGTGACTGTCGCTTAAAAATGTGTAGGGGTTTTGGTAAGGGAGAAATTGGGATCATTGGTGCTCTTTTTACCCGAGCACCTTTAAATCTCCCAAATAGCATGTGCAGCACACATGCATTCATGCACACACACTGGGGTAAATTGTGCTGGATGCCATTGTGGTGAGTGACAGTATATATGCTAAACATCTACCAGAAGTGTGCAAAGCAGGCAGTTGCAACAGCACAGCATGCCCCATGGCTGACTTGACTCCAACAATGCCACTTTGGAACTCCAGCCAACATCCTCTCTGAATCTCACATAACAAAGAATACCCTCACCAACGCCAAACACCTGACAGTTGGCTCTCTAATTGATTTCTTTTGGCCCTTTCTGGAAGTGTTCAGTGCATTCTGTATTTATTTCAAGTCATGGGTGCTTACAAGAAATGGTGTGCAAATGGTGAGGGATATTTGGCTTACCTCAATGCACTCTGCACAAATCAGTTACTGCAGATCAGGACAAATTGCTGGAAAAGGAATGAGAAGAAAGCTGTCAGCCAGGAGCTGTGTTTGCCCAGGATATTGAGTGATTGATTCTCAAATGTGAACTTCAGTGAAAAATTGAGTTAGAATTGCCTTGTTTTCAGTAAGAATATCCCCACTGAAATCTGAATACAGCTAATACCTCAGTGCAGTGGGAGGGCTGGAATGCCAGTCGTTGTAAAGGTGAGTGTAGCAATGCAGTTATATGTAAGTGTCGACAACTGGAGATATTTGCAACATTCCAAGGTTTGTCATCCAGCTTGCATAAGGAAGGTCACTGAGGCTCCCCTTCAAAAAGGGCTAGATGTGTTTAAGTCTCTTGCCCGAGACAAGTAGGCAGAAAAAGCATTGGACATTGCTGAGCTTACAGGCTACCACAAGGTGCAGGCTGCTAGTGACCACATGCAATTTGTGTTGCAGGTAATATGTATGTCAACTCTGTCCAGTAAAGTCCAAATTCAAAAGAGATTCCATTTCTTCAACATGCTACTGGTGTGTGATCACAAGCAGAGAATCAGAACTATACCTGGCAGCAAGATAATAAAGTGTGAGGCTGGATGAACACAGCAGGCCAAGCAGCATCTCAGGAGCACAAAAGCTGACGTTTCGGATGCCTATACCTGGTAGCAGTTGTGATGACATAATTCTACAACAGTTGCATTGTAGCTTGCATGGTGATCTAAAGGGTGGCCAATGAGCATGAGTGACCACATGGCTGATGGCTGCAGTGCATAGTTGTGTACAGCAAGTGTGCACAAAAAAGGTGACGGGACCCACTGTTGACACACACAAACAATGGCTTGTCTGTCTGGACTACATCAGAGGTACCTTGCAGTTCTCAATAGAGTCAGTGTCAAGATTTTGTTGAACCTTACCATCATGGAAGCAACTCTGACAGACCATTTCTGGCTCAATTTTCTCCAAGGAGCTAAACTGACTCTGATACTGGGAACTTCAACAGCATTTGTCCATTCAGCTGATGTCCCACACCTTCCCTGCTGTCCATCCTGATCTGACCTAGACAATGACACTGTTGAGAACTGCAAGATGCCTCTGATGTAGTCTAGACAGCCAATGTTCATTTGTGTAAATGAACATTGGGTACCATCACCTTTCTTGAGCAGATATCACCACCTGACCTATTGCTTGCTTGCACTAGATTTGGACATTAAAGCAACTGCAAAATAAACACCCCAAACTAAATTTAAAAATTAATACTTCAGAGTTTTCTAACCAAACACTAACCAATCACTCCTGTGCGTTGGCTTTGTGATTGTCTTCAATATACCTAGCACCTACACTGTAGTACCTCACTGGCTGTGGTATGGTTGACTGATGGCTGCTCATATTCACTGGGGAGACTGCAAATGGCTTGTCAGGATGACTTTCAAGCAATTGTAGACTTGGAAGTTCTGGCTGCATACATCAAAAAATAGGTGGCAGTGGTCTAGCCTGGCTGACACTTCAATAGCAGCAACAAAGCCACATTGGAGCAGAATTGGAGGTCAAGGGGTGAATGTCATCATCCAGAGAAAGCAATTGTCATGTTAACTCCCCACGAGCAACACCACAGCAAATGCTAGCAACTAGCTAGACTTGTGTTAGACATTGTATAAGTTCCATTGCACATTGCAATCCACAGTCATGATGGCAGTAAACTGACAGTGCATAGAAGCTAGCTCAACTTCCACTGCTATATGCAGCCTACATAATGCTAGTTGTCATTTGTAGTGATGTGGTTTTGATTCACATTTTTGCAAATGGAATTTTAAGAAATCCACACTGGGGGTATGAACTCCACACTTCATGCAAAACTCTCCCATTCTGGCACAAGACTCTTCAATGTTCCTTGACATTGAACAAAGGCCTCAGCTATCCAATATACCAAGTATTTCTGTTCAATGCACTCCCCTTTCATAGACTACTCCACTGAAATCCTAATCGGAAACAAAATTGCTGGAAAAGCTCAACAGGTCTGGCAGCATCTGTGGACAGAAATCAGAGGTAACATTTTAGGTCCTGTGACCCTTCTTCGAAACAGACGGTAGCTAGGAATATGTTTTTTTTCATGTACAAATAGGGAGAGGGTAGAGGAAAGGAGTAAACAGTAGATAGAGATAGAGCCCAAAAAGAGACAACAGTCAGACAGACAGACAAAGGAGTGGATAATGGACAGCCAAGAAGAATGAATAGCTACTAATGGAGACTATTAGTGGCTAACAATTGGGTTGTGTGTAATAGCAGACCTTGTGTGTGGTGGCTGGAATAAGGATGTGGGAAAAGGTGGCTCTGTAGTGTATCCAAGTGGAAAATGAGATGCTGTTCTTCCAGCTTGTAATGAGCTGCGCTGGAGCACTAAAGAAAGCTTGAGACGTTAGCCAAGGAATGCGATGATATATTAAAGTGGCAAGCTTCGAGAAGTTTTGCTGCCCTTGTCCTTTTTAGAAGGCAATGGTTGTGGGTTTGTAAGGTGCAGTCTACGGATTTTTGGGGAATTTCTGCAGTAGAAAATATGCACTGCCACTGAGTGTCAGTGATGAGCCATTGGATGCTTGTGGATGTGGTGCCAATCAAACAGGCTGCTTTGCCCTGGATGGTGTCAAGCTTCTTGAGTGTTGTTGGAGCTACACTGTTACAGGCAAATGGGGAGTATTCTATCACACTCCTGACTTGTGCTTTGTTAATGGTGGACAGGCTTTGGGGAGTCAGGAGGTGAGTTACTCACTGCATGTTTCCTAAGCTTTGACCTACTGTTTGAGGGCTGACGGAAGATATTGGCACAGTTGGGAGCTTACAAACACTGAACCTAACCAGACTTAAGGTATTTGTACTCCTTTTACCAATATCCCCTGATCTTTACTTCTGGCATCAATTTCCATGGCTGTCCATTTGCCATTGTCCATTGAGGAGTTATCCTCTCTCTCTCTATGTTGGAGTGCATCTCTCTTCCTCTCCAACTCCTCCACTTCAAATGCAGCAACAGGAATCCTTGTACTTGATTCTCTCTCTGCTTGTGTCATTTCTAACTCTTTCCTTGGTCAGTTTTGCTTTGATCACTTTGATGCCACCACCTTCTGCAACTGCATTGCACTTCCCCTTTAAGAGAGCGAGGCTACTTTATGTGGCACTAATTACTTACTGTCTTTGTGCTCGGCTGATTTGTCCAACTAATTGCTAGTAAGTTTTTAGCACAGGCTAGATGTTAACATTCTGGAACTGAGCAGGCCTGAAATTGGAAAGCTTGCTGCAGGGCACGATGCAATCTTACACCTGCCCCCACTGACCCCCAACACCCACCCTTGTTTTTAGGTCGCTATTTTGGGGAGGTAATTTAGCTTAAAATCTGAAATAAAAGTTTATTTCAGAAGCTAAGTGTCTGAAAGATTTTTTCCTTTTTCCCTTTGTTGCTTTTGCTGAAAAAAGTGATAATTTATGGGTTTTGTTCCTATTACCAGATGACTTTGACACATCAGATATGCCATTCACTCTATCAGTGTAAACTGAATGACAGCAGAACGTGGAAATAGTCTAATAAATTATGTCTGAAAAATTGTTTTCATTTGGTTTAGCGTCTGTAGCTTTTTTCATACAGTCAGCATTAAATGCATTCTGAGGTTTTGTTATCTTTGTAAATTCAGTCCCTGAGAAAGAGGATAAATAGATTAGTTTTATCTGATACAATGCTGTCACTGCTGAATACTCTTTTATATAATGAGTAAACTATATTTCTCCTTGTGGCTTCATCTATTAATAGCTTCTGTTACAGTCTGTTTCATTGAATTGTCTACTCTGCCAAAGTATTGTACATGTGTGATATTGATCTCTTGCCACAGCTTCATACTATGAGACTGTTGATAGTTGCTATGTAAAACAATGACTGTACAACTCCTGTTACATAAGCCATGTGTTGTAGCAGCATGGATCCTGTCTAATGACCAAACCCTTTTCCACTTTAATGCTTCGGAATTGATGTGTCCCAGAATGAGAGCAGGTTTGCAGTTGTGAAAGCAGGGGGTTTGTTGTGAGAACTGAGGCTTGTGAATGGAATCACAATACAGTTTTGAAAGTGCTGAAACTTGTCTGATCTGACCACCAGTGAGTGAAGTCATCTGCTCTCTCCCTGAAATTAGGATTACTGCCTGCTGCCACACTCCTTGACCTTCCTGCGCAATGACCATCCCTCTCAATTTGCCTCCTCCTTTACCCAAATCTCCTGTGAGCGAGGCCGCAGGAGAAGGGTACCAAATTGGGAACAAATAAACATGGGAGCGGGAGAGGTAGCAAGTTGGAGTAACTGCTGAGTGTGAGGTAGACATGTAGCAATGTAGTGAGTACTGCTGGATAATCATAAAGCAGGAAACTGATAACCAATCAGAACTTCGCTGCTGAGAGCTCCAGGCATTTGTAGTTCTATCCAAATAGCCGATAGCAACTGTTCCATTCCGGGCCTCAATACACCTGCACAGTGATCATAGCTGACTTGGAGGAGGGACAGCTTGGGTTCCCAGTGCTCATGACACAACCTTAATGGGATCATGACCCACAGTTTTGGAAACTGTTACTCAAGGCAGTGCAGAATGAAAAAATGTGATTTTATGAATGTGTAACGAGGACATTCCGGTCTAGATTTGCAGAGATCAATTAGCATGAATTGGGGTAATTGCTAAACATTTAAAGACATCACTCTTTCACTGCAGTGCCAACATTCTTCAATGTTGGCATTTTCTGCCATACTTATGCTGCATTTCTATATGTCCGGAAGGCTTGTTTATTGGGCATCTTAAGAACAATCGTGCCTAACTAGGAGAATTGTTGAGGGATGGGAAGGAAATACTTGAGGGATAATTTTAGTTTCCTTCCCCTTCCATCTAAAAATACAAGGATTGGCTTGATTGAATTTGTGCTGATTGAATAGGCTGGCCACTAGCAGATGCAGTTGTTAAATGGCAAAACATTGTTGCTATTTCATAAAATGTTGTGTGGTAGGATCTGAAGATCAGAATTGGGTATATTGGCTGATAATTGCCGTGCTCAATACCATTTGCTGTTTCTGCGGTGTTGAACCAGTTAGTGCCCACAGATAGCTAGCCTTGGATTCCATTTTGAACTGGGCTGGTAAGTGGCAAGTAACATCCAATCAACATGAACAGACAGCAATTGCCATCTCCATAAAGCAAGAATCTAGCTGCCATCTCTTCCTGCTCATTACAACTGCCAATGTCCCTGAAATTACTCTTACTAAGAATTACTAGGACATGCCATTTGTGTACTATCGCTACAAAAGCAGATCAGCGCCTGAGAATTTTAATGACGAGTGATTCTCCCCCAGACTCCAGAAGGCATGTCCACTGTCTACAAATTATACATCAGGAGTACGCTTGGCCTGCTGCGTTCATCCAGCTCCATACTTTATTATCTCGGATTCTCCAGCATCTGCAGTTCCCATTATCTACAATTAAGTACTTAGCAGTTGCCTGGAAAATTGCAGCTTCAACAACATCTAAAGGCTTCAGACAAAACAGCCTGCTTGATTGACACCAAATTGAGATCTCAAACATTCACTCTCTCCAATGTCTAGTAATACTTAGTGTTAGAAATGTGGACTGTCTATGAGATGCACTGTTATAATGCCCCAAGGGTCCTTTGTTAGCATCTTTGAAACCTGTGAACACCTTAACCTAGTATACCAGCAATTACAATTTCCCATTTACTGATACTTGCCTTGAAGCTATATCCTTGTTCATTCATGGTTGCAAGATCAAAATCCTGGAATTCCTTCCTTAATAGCAATGTGTTCATAAACCCCATAGTCTCTAGCGATTCAAGGAGGTAGTCCATTCTCAAGGGCAATTGGGAATGGATAAACAGGTTGGGAGCTTGCAGACTAGTGCCATTCCTGTTGCTAATTCACCTGAACTGCGTGAATCAGGTTATGTTGCCTTCTATACCACACAGGAGATCCTGCCCACATTGGGGTTTCCCAAATTTTAGGATTCTCTGCTTTTCTAGTAGCGGTCTGTTTTCTCCAATTTTCCCTCGTGTCTCCAGACACTGACAAAGGCTTTGGTTGTTCTTATTGTTTCAGGCTCTCTGTACAACAGTCTGAGGTGTTCTGCAATTTTATTGAATGTGGCTGCAAGATGGCAATCCCCACCAATTCATGGCAAAGCTCACATAACTAATGCATCGTGTACATACTTTGTGATCATAATAAAATGCATTACAAAGCACATTTAATTTAGAGATAACATAGCGTAGAGCTGGATGAACACAGCAGGCCAAGCAGCATCAGAGGAGCAGGAAAGCTGACGTTTCGGGTCTGAACCACTCTTAAGGAAAAAAAAGTGTAATGAAGGACATTTGGACAATATTAAATTCCTTTCCTTCAATTACTGCCATTGGATTCACTAACTTGTAGTTTTTGCATATTTCTTAAATCATGGCTAACCGGCCTAGAAGGGAAAATTCACTATGAAAGTTTTGTTACAATTATTATGTTGTCCTGAAATTCTGGTGAGTTAGTTTTTGCCCCTTTTTCACAGATCCACCCATTAAAGTCTGACTGCCTTCACTAACTCAGAATCGAATAAATAGTGATCCTTATCGATAGAAATTACTTCAAAGTAGTCTCCTCAAAAAGTGGTTATACTGTTATAGAAATGTGCCATGAATTCGGTGAGAATTGATAAAATATGTATTTAAAAAGTTAGACCTTGATGCTATCTAACAGATGTAGTACAGTTTGGATGCTAGATTGGCCTATGGCATTGTGAAAATACGTCATACTTAAAATATATGGTTAGTTCCTTTCGATAACAATTGCACTAACTGGCATCATTGACTCTTGTCCTAAAAGTTGTATTGGCATACAGGGGTGGCAATATTTGCAGAAAAGCAAGGAGCTTCGGAAGTCCTGCTAAAAGCAGATGGTCCCTTTAGAGTTGGCTGACATTCGATGCACCTTAGAAAACAATGTGAAAGCATCCATCTCCACATAAAGGATGAAAGCTCCTTCAAACCACAGAGTGAGATGACGAAGAACTCCGTTGGATTCTGAAAGTTTGTTAGGATTTAGGATTAACAGTGACTAGGAATCCTGCTGTGCTCTATTTCAAATTAGGTCCGCAAGTTCTTGTACAGTCACCAAAACCAGCAGCTAAGGCCCAAGTTTAATGTTTCAGCTAAAAGCTGGGAGCTCCCAAAGTGTAAATTTCAACTTTGGTTGTGCACTCAAGTTTCTGTAGTAAGAGTGCGTCTCAGAGCCTGCTGACATAGAAGTGAGTGGACTCCTACAGAGAGAGAGAGAGAGAGAGTGTGTGATGTTTAAAATGCAACAGAATATTGATATAATAATTAATCTCTTTAGTGATTGTGATGAAGTTTGAATTCTGGAACATTATGGAGACAGTAGTATTGTGAAACAAAGTCCTGTTTAATTCTAAAGAGCTTCTTTTGAATGAATAATTTTACTGTAATAGATCTTAATCATTTTTTGAACTAAAACAACCTATTTTTATGCATCACTGTTTCCTCATTATTGACGAAGAACATTATAAAACACTTCCCATGTTTTTATTTCAAGGTGAAGTTTTGTGATAAATTGGAAATCTCTTATTGCTATTGTGAACTGGTTGAATTTGGGATCTTATATTAAAGCCTTTTTTAAAAATTCATTACTTTGCAAAGCATTGAGTGGTATAAATAACATCCGTTAGAAAATGTAGACTTACATAGAAAGTGGAAGATTTTCTGATTTGATATTGTGATATTTAATGTCAAAGACTTTAGTGAACCAGGTGGGTTCTCACGACAATTGATATTGATTACAAGGTTGCCACTGGGTTTGCAGTATTTTTGTTAAATTATTCCGATTATCCATGACATGTACGCTATTAATTCATGCAACGGGTTTGTCCTGTATAGGTCCTACGGCCTTAATTTTTCTGCGCCTTTTCCATTGTCCCTTTCCCTACCTGCTTCTGTAGTTGGTCCCTTTTGGATATGGGTCAGCTACATTCCTGAACCCACAATAGACAGCTGGCAGATTGTTGTTGAAATGGATTATCCACTTTGGAAGGGACAGTTAAAACAAGTAGAACAAAGTATGAATAATTCAACAAAGTATGTCTAAACCACATCTAGTGAGAAATTTAAAGTGTCAAAATAACTCCTAATGATATAGTACAATTGATGTAATTGTACTGAATTTTACACTAAAACAGTCCTATGTGTTCCAACTAAGGAACACAATAATACATGTATGGAGTTCTCTGCTCTACCTGCATTTTTTATAATTCATGGAATGTGGCTGTAGCTGGCAAGGCCAACATTTATTGCCCGTTCCTAGTTACCCAGAAGAAGGTAGTGGTCAGCAGCCGCCTTGACTTGCTGCTGTTCATAAGGTGTAGGGGCATCAACAGTGTTGTTGTGGAATTCTAGGATTTCGACCCAGCAATAATGAAGGGACAGTGCTAGAGTTCCATGTTAGGATAGTATATGACGTGAAAGGATCTCCCCATGTACCTGCTGTCTTGTCATTCTAGGTGTTAGAGATTACGTATTTATAAGATGTTGTTGAAGGAGACTTGATAAATTGCTGCAGGTGATCCATTCTGCTGTTACAGTGATTCCCTTCACATCAGTGAAATGTTGGAGGTGGTGGATGAGTGTCCAACCAAATGGGATGCTTTCTCCTAGATGATGTCAAGTTTCTTGAATACTGTTCGAGCTGCACTCATCCTGACTTATGCCTTGTAGATGTTAGACAGGCATTACAGAAACAGGAGTTAATGTTACATGTCACAGAATTCTTAACCTGTAACTTTGTCTTGTAGCTACAGTATTTGTATGACTGGTTCCAGATCAATGGTAACTTCAAGGATGTTGACAGTGTGAGACTCAGCAATGACAATACTGTTAAACACCAAGAGATGATGGCTCCATTTGCCCTTGTTGGAGATGGTCATTGCCTGGAACTTGTGTAGCAAGAATATTACTTGCCTCTTTTCAATCCAAGCCTGAATTTTCTCCAGGTCTTACTGCACAGGGATACTGACTTTCAGGATCTGAGAAATTGTGAATGTTGCTGAACACTGTGCAATCATCAACAATCACAATTCCAACCTTATGTGAGACAGAAAATTCATTGGTAAAGCAACTAAATGTTGATGGGTTTGGGACGTTACACTGAGGAACTGCTGCAGTGATGTACCAGGGCTGAAGAATTGACCTCCAACAGCCACAATTGTCTTCCTTTGTGATCAGCATGATGCCAATAAGTAGAGAGCTTCCCCATGTCCCCCCACCCACTCCCCCACCAATGATTTCAATCGGCTACAGTTTTGTTCGGGCTACTTGATGCCATACTGCCTTGATGTCAAGGGCAGTCTTTTCACCTCGCCTCTGGCGTCCAGCACTTTTGTCCATGTTTGGACCAAGACAGTATTGAGTGCAGTATTGAGAGGGGCAGCATGATGGCTCAGTGGTTAGCCCTGCTGCCTCACAGCACCAGGTACCCAGGTTCGATCCCCCCCTCAGGCGACTGTATGTGTGAAGTTTGCACATTCTCCCTGTGTCTGCTTGGGTTTTCTCTGGGCGTTCCGGTTTCCTCCCACAGCCCAAAGATGTGCAGGGTAGGTGGATTGGCCATGCTAAATTGCCCATAGTGTCCAGGGATGTGTAGATTAGGTGGTTTATAGGGGGATGGGTCTGGTGGCATGCTCTGAGGTTTGGTGTGGACTTGGGCCAAAGGGCCTGTTTCCACACTGTAGGGATTCTATGATTTCTGTGCACCTGGTAGAAGCCAAATTGAGCAGCAGCCAGCAGGTTATTGCTGAACAAGTGACACTTGATAGTGGTATCAATGATGCCCCCAACTTTACTGATAATTGATAGCAGTCTGATAGGGTGATAAATGGATATAACATGCTTTTTGTCGACAGGACATATCTGGGTCGTTTTCCACATTGTTGGGTAGTTTGCAGTCATGGAGCTGCGCTGAAAAGCTTGGTTAGGGGAGGATATATTTCTGGAGCATCTAACTTAAAAAGTATCGCAGGAATGTTGTCAGGGCCAAAAGCCTTTGCACCATCCAGTGTTTTCATCCAGTTCTTGACATTGCAGAGTGTGAATCAATTTGGTTAAGACTAGCATCTGTGATATTGAGGATTTCAGGCGGAGATCATCGGTACTTCTGGCTGAAGATTGTTGCAAATACCTCAGCCTTGTCTTTTGCACTGATGTGCTAGTCTCCCCCATCATTGAGGATGCAAGTATTTGTGGAGCCTTTGCCTCACAATAGTTGGTTAATTCACCACTAGAACAGCAAAGCTCGGATCTGATCCATTGGTTGTGGAAAAGCTCAGCTCTGTTAATAACCTGTGTCTTCTACTGTTTGGTTTGCAGAATAGTTCTATTTCTAGCTTCACCATTTCATCATGTCATGTTTTAGGTTTGTGTAGTGCTGCTCCAAGCATGCCCTCCTGCTGTCTTCATTGAACCAAGGTTGATCTCCTGGCTTGATGGTAATGAAAGAATGGGGGATATGGTGGCCCATGAGATTACATACTAGGGTTGAATATAGTTATGCTGTAGCTGATGGCTAGCAGTGCTTCTTCAAGGTCCAGAGTTGATTTACTAAATTGGTTCAAAACCTGACTCATTTAGCATGGCACATAACAGCATAACGGGTATCTCACTTGAAAGATGGGACTTTGTCTCTACAAGGATTGCAAAATGATCACACCTACTAATACTGCCTTGAATGCACACATTTGCAGCAGTTTGATTAGTGGACAAGTTCACATTGTCAGTTTCCTTCTGTCACTTTCCTCTACATCTTCCACAGGCTCAGCCGAGCAGCTATGTCCTTTTGATGTCAGCCAGCTCAGTCGATAGCGGTATTACAGAAACACTGTTAGTGATGATGTGAATGACCCCCTGTCAGAGTAAATCGTTTCCATCATATGCCCACCTTTAACTGAGTATCCCAGTCTGGCTGTAAGGTAAAACAACTTAAAGCATATATAAGTATCCCTGATAATTGTTCCGTAAGAAGCAGCAAACTGCTGATGTAACAGCTAATTTTGCGTGAAACAGCCAACATTCAGAATAAGTTTTAAGCTTTCCTGTTCTTATTTGAATTTCATGGTAGTAGAAGAGTGTTAGTGCTAATTGCTTTGTGCAGATGATTGCCTACCATAGCACAGGACAGCATGAGTGTTGGGGGACTTGATCGCCAAATCCTAAGAGAGAGTTTTAAAGACCTGAAACAGTGACTGATTCCTTTTTTCTTCCCACAGAAATGGAACAGATTTGAAATGTGGTAGTTCAGTGTTAATTAAATCCATCCCGTGAACATGCTACTGCTAACACCAAAACTAATTAAAAAGGGTGATGGATCTCAAAGGTATTTAGTCAGAAACTGCATCAGATTAACTCTGTGTGATCTATTAGAAAAGTTACATTTCTAGAACTTTGCAATCAGAATTATCTCAGATTTATGACAATAATGCTATACTACAGAAAGATTTTCAGGTTTTGACAGTTAGGTTGTGAAGTTAGTCTCACAGGATTCCATGGTACTATCTCCGTTTTGCTCATTTCTGGAACAACCATCCACAGCATTTTGACTTCTCCACCTCTTCCCTGACCAGCTTTTCGGCACTTCCCCTATACTGTTGAGCATTTCAGGCCCAATAGCTAGTTTTCTAGCTCTGCATTCCTGTGCACTGAAAGAAGTCATCCTTCAGCCCCAAACCACTAAGCATCAGATTGTTCCATCAAACAACAAATTATTGTTTTCCCCATCTCTTACCCCTACCCCCGCTCTTTACAGATCTTAGTCTCTCCTTCCTACCATTCCCACACCACCCTCTCCCTAACATCCTTAACTTCCTGTCTTTCAGCTCTTGTACAAATCCTTATTGCTTTCCCTTGTATCTGCTTCCTTGCTGTATCCACTTCACTGGCCATTTTCTTTATAGCTCTTTTATTTCCCTTCCCCAAATCTCTCCTCCTCTTATTCCTACGTCTCCATCACCATGCCCCCTATTTCCTACGTCTTCTGCTACTATGTACAATTTTACGGCCCACTCCTTTTCCCCCTTCCCAGAACCCTTCTCTCACAATCTTTAAACTTCCTTCCCTATTATCTTCCATGGAATTTCTAGCTAAATTTTGAAAGAATACTGTTTTACTGAAACCATTATCATCAGCGGTAGCTGATAACTACAAAGAAGGAAATCTTTTGTCACTTGCTCAGGTTTTGACACCAAATTGTGAGTTTTTGGTCAAAAAATGGGATTCATGAATTGTTTCTCTGTTGGATTGTGTTTTAAGGAATCTGGAAAGAAGGCAGGCAACTGGATTGGAGGCACAGACTAGTCATGACTACATTCCTGTATGAGGGAAGGCAATGGCCTCTATCGCTGGATAATAGAGACCTCGGTGACATCCTGGGGACCCGGGTTTGAATCCTGCCATAGCAGTTTGTGGAGCTTGGAATCGATTTTTTTAAAAAAAGAAAATCTAGAACTAAGAGTCTAATGATGACCGTAAATCCATTGTCGAAAGCCGGACTGTCATCTTGCCTGGTTTGGCCTACATATGATTCCAGAGTGACAGCAAGTGGACAAGAAATGCTAGCCTAGCCAGCGATGGCCTCATCTCATGAATGAATTCAAAAGAAAACTTTAAATTAATGGGACAAAAATGAAATGGGTCTTTGGCATCAGTATCATTGTTGTTGTGTCACATGAGCCTCCTTCCATCCTACCCAATTCAATCATTAAAAGTATCCTAGGAGATTTTCACTATGTAGTCCAAGTTTCATTTTCTAACTTAGAATTGTGTGTTGTTTGGTGTTGTAATAGCTCACTTGGAATTGTTCAGTAACATTTGCTGGATTTCTTGGTTAGTGTGGTGTTTTGCCAAAGCAGTGAAACAAAATAGCTTGATTCCATCCCCATTGAGTAGATGCTACCAATGTGGGTACCGCACAAGCCTTGCACGAAACAAGCAAGTGGAACAAGCTTGAGAGGTTCCAATATTTATATTCCTAAAATGAAATGCAGAGAACAACTCATTGGCATTTTGGAAACATCAAGGAATATCTTGGTGTCTGCGATAACACGGTGTAGAGCTGGATGAGCATAGCAGGCCAAGCAGCATCAGATGAGCAGGAAAGCTGATGTTTCAGCTCGAGAAGCTTCTTCAGAAAAATATTTTGGTGTCTGTTAGTTTGCTAATTTAACTTTTGAGGAAACATACCATTGCAAGTTTGTAAATAAATTCATGGGATCTATAAATTAATTCTAGCATTCCCAGTTTGTACCACTGTATTCTGTAACTTTTTCTGTGCACTACCAATTCGATGCTCTGCATGTTGTATTTGTTTCAGCCACAAATATGCTGCATGAGCTCATAGTGGTGAAATACACATATAATATTTTACATTAAAAGTGTAATATCACATTAAAAACAAGAGAGCTAGAAATGTTATAATTTTCTTGCGTAGTTGAGATGATATTTTTGAACTCATTGATCATGTAAACACACTGTGACTCACTCTCAAACAACCAGAAGGAACATATGTGTTGACTGTTACTGAAGATTGATAAACCTTTGAATGCAGTAATGAGCTGAATGCTTGAGGAGTACATGCTGAGAGTTTGGGTGAGAGAATCTGTTGGGCTCATCATTTAATGAGGTCTGCCTCCCAATATTCAGAGTATGCATTTCCAGCCAAATGTGGATACAAGAACGTGCCTAAATTAATTTCCATCTTGAGCTGTATTGCAGGAAATTAATGATGGCAAAAGAGAGAATTTAATTACAAACAGCAAAATCCTTTATATAAGATACTAGAAAGGTGAAAATAAAATGTAATTTCAGTTATAAATGGCCTGCTCCATGGATAACCTATTGTTGTTTTGACATGTTATGATGAGGAAAATAGTTAGCTTTTTTAAGGTCAGAAAAGTGAGTCCTTGAAGGTAGATGTTTCTGATTTTAAATTATAGTATAGGTTGGTACACGGATATTGCAATTAGTGTTTCATATTGAAAAGTTTCGGAAACACTGACTTTTTATAATCAAAATTTGAAACATAAAATGTACATGGCATATAATTTGCAGTTCCAATTTGTAGGACTGGACATTTGTTATCATTTTAAATAGAAATTGTGTAACCTTGCTGCTTTTAATTTATGACCCTTATGTATTAATTATTTAATCCAGTAGCATGTCAGTATCTCCAATTTCTCAAACTCTCATGAAAATGCATGCATGTAACCTACTAAACGAAAACCAGATTAATTTTCTGATATTAAATCATTCTATGTCTAGGTACTTAATGTTAGCCAAAATGAGAGATCTTTTATCTAGTTTTGGTTTATTTTATCACTGGATAGCTAGCCTACATTTTAAATTCCCAAAGTCACCTTTCTGTGAATATTGAACTGCGAAAGGACGAGAGAAGCTGTAAATTAGATATAAAGACAGAAATTGCTAGAAAAGCTTATTCTGATGAAGGGTCCTGACCCAAAACATTGACTTACCTGTTCCTTTGATGGTGCCTGACCTGCTGTGTTCCACTAGCTCCACACTGTCTTGCTAGAAAAACTCAGCAGGTCTGGCTGCATCTGTGCAGAGAAATCCAAGATATTGTCTCGGGTTGAGTGACCTTCCCTCAGCACTTGTTTAATTAACTCATTAAGAACAGTTTTATTAAATTTAGCTGTACCGATGGGGGAAAAAGTAACACAAAAGCAAAATAGTGCACATGCTGGAAATCTGAAATTAAAAGAGGAAATGCTGGCAAATTTGGCACTATCTGTGGAGAAAGAAACCCATTAAGTTTTTAATCCAAACTCTTCTGTGAAACTGCAGAGAAATGCGAAAATTGCAGTTTTCAAGCGGAACAAAGAAAGGTCCGGGGGCAGGGGATAAGGCAAGGGGAGATTAGCATTTAGAGGAGTCGCACAACAACAGATATAAGGAATGGTAATGATAACAGACAAACCCCCTCCAACCCCACCACACCCGGCACCTTCCCCTGCAACCGCAGGAAGTGCTACACTTGCCCCCACACCTCCTCCCTCACCCCCATCCCAGGCCCCAGGATGACTTTCTATATTAAGCAGATGTTCACCTGCACATCTGCCAATGTGGTATACTGCATCCACTGTACCCGGTGCGGCTTCCTCTACATTGGGGAAACCAAGCAGAGGCTTGGGGACCGCTTTGCAGAGCACCTGTGCTCGGTTCGCAACAAACAACTGCACCTCCCAGTCGCGAACCATTTCCACTCCCCCTCCCATTCTTTAGATGACATGTCCATCATGGGCCTCCTGCAGTGCCACAATGATGCCACCAGAAGGTTGCAGGAACAGCAACTCATATCCCGCTTGGGAACCCTGCAGCCCAATGGTATCAATGTGGACTTAACCAGCTTCAAAATCTCCCCCTCTCCCCACTGCATCCCAAAACCAGCCCAGCTCGTCCTCACCTCCCTAACTTGTTCTTCCTCTCACCTATCCCCTCCTCCCACCTCCAGCCGCACCTCCATTTCCTACCTATTAACCTCATCCCGCCCCATTGACCTGTCCGTCCTCCCCAGACTGACCTATCCCCTCCTTACCTCCCCACCTATAATCTCATCTCCACCCATCTTCTCCTCTATCCATCTTCGATCCGCCTCCCCCCCTCTCCCTATTTATTTCAGAACCCTCTCCCCATCCCCCTTTTCTGATGAAGGGTCTAGACCCGAAACGTCAGCTTTTATGCTCCTAAGATGCTGTTTGGCCTGTTGTGTTCATCCAGCTCCACACTTTGTTATCTCGGATTCTCCAGCATCTGCTGTTCCCATTAGCTCTACCTAAATCCAGAGTAGGTGCTAATGGTGGAATAAAGATCTGCTGTGTTGAAAGTTAAACCACGCAAACCAGATATGGAGTTGTATCAGACATAATGGGAACTGCAGATGCCGGAGAATCCGAGATAACAAAGTGTGGAGCTGGATGAACACAACAGGCCAAACAGCATCTAAGGAGCACTTTTCTGATGAAGGCCCAAAATGTCAGCTTTTGTGCTCCTAAGATGCTGCTTGGCCTGCTGTGTTCAGCTGGCTCCACACACTTTGTTATCCCAGATATGGAGTGTTGGAATAGGAGGAAGTGTGTGATAAACTTCATGGTTTGAAATTCCTTAACACAATGTTGAATTGAGAAAGCTACAAAGTGCTTAAATGGAATATGAAATGCTGTTCTTTCAACTTGCTTTGAGTAGACTAAAATTCTGTGGCAGAATAAGAAACACAAATTTATGCATCAGAGCAAGATGGTGTTTTATAATACCAAGGGACTCGAAGGATTGAGGACTGAGTGAAGGCATCCTGCAAAGCAGTCACCCAGCCTGAATAACATCAGCACCACTTTGTCACATTCACTGACCTGAGTAAAACATTTGATTTCGTAAATTAGGGAACAAAACAGAAATTGCTGGTCAAGCTCAGCAGGTCTGGCAACATATGTGAAGGGAAGAAAGCAGTTAACATTTTGGGTCAGATGACCCTTCCTCCGAACTGTTGAAACATATTGAGCACTTCCCATAACTTGGCAGCCACTTCTCTCCCTATTGATGAGGAGGTTCAACACAGGATCAACTCTGAGAACTCAGCCTTCTATAAACTGTGGCAGTGATTGTTTGACAACAAAGATATCTGCAAGTCAATAACTATCTCAGAGACTGCAGCTCATTGTCATCACCACACTCCTGTACAGCACTGAGATCTCTACCAAGTATCAGAAACACCAAAGCTCGACAGAAATTTTTACCACCAATGCTTTTGCTGCATTCTTTGAATGTCACTACTGCACCATTGCTACAAGCATTCAGGAAAAAATCCAGCAAAATCAACATAGATTGACTGGACATTGTGTCTCGGTTTCTCAATCTTAAAATTGCCAGCATTATGAGGGAGGACAGGAAAGCACTACTATGATGCTTTGAATCTCTCCTTCAAATGCACATTAATGATGGAGAGCAGCCAATCATTCAAAATTGTGACAACTTTTCCATCGAGCTACGTTATACTTTGAGTCCAGATATCTGAATGATGAGGTAGAGAGGCATCAGAGAAAATAATTAAATCCTGCACTCAGGATGTCTCACAGGTAGTGAAATTCTAAAAATCTGCTAGAAATCTGTGGGCCGAGAATTGGCCTGTTCCCTCACGTGAAGACTCTCAGAAGCAATGTGTCGCCCTGAATAGATGTCATCCTCAAATTGAGAAATGGCCAACATTGACAGCAGTATCTATGCTAACATTTTCAAAAGAATTCACATATTGATTTCTCATGCTAATACATTGAGTAGGGAATATGATTCATGTTATTATGAGGACAAAGAGATGTAGAGGTACCTTTGCCTGTACAAATATGATCTGTCATTTTCAAGGTACCTCTTTCTTTACATGAAACTACAAGCATAACCTTTATCTCTAGTTTCAATTATTAATGATCCTTTCATGGGTTACCGCTGTGCAGAAATTTAATTCTTCTTAATCGGCAAATTGAGAGAGGGTGGGGGGATGAAGTAGACAAGATACAGAACACACAGAAAAGTTAGTTTTATTCTGGATTTTGCCGTGTTAATTGAAAGAGAGCTGACGAGTAATTCAAATCCTGTTCAAATTAGGGACATTTCTCTGATTCATACCAAGATAACAATATCTACAGAATCCTCGGGGTACCAAAAGACTGTGAACGGTCTTGACTATGAAAATAAAACTCTTAAGCAAAAGATGCATTTGTCTTGGAGTAGTATTCTTTTACTGAACAGCAGAACAGAATCATTGCATTGTGATAGCATTTATCCCATGATAAAGTTTTTGGTGCTCAGGGAAAATGCTGCATAATTTAGCTGAATTGTTCACTTATGCCCATTTCAAGTTTAATAATTCCAGTCTGTAGCGCTGCATTGGTAACTTTAAGCAAGAATTAATTAAGTTTAGAAATGTTTGCTATTTGTAGCAATGTTATTTATACAGATAGCATATAACAATTCTAATTTCAGAACAGATTAGTCAAAGCAAAGTTAAAACTTCTGACTGACAGGAAAGGTTCATGATTCCTTGTCTGTACATCCCACGCTCATCTATTAGTCATATGTAGTACTGTAAAGGAATGAAAATCTCAACGTTTAAATAGTTTAATATGACTGGGTGCACTATATGGCACAGTGCTTAAAATTATATAGCTGTGAATTTAATTTGAGAATATATCTCTGTCAAGTATTATTTCAATAGGATAGGAAAAAAAAATGACAAGTGGATATCAGTTAACAATAAGACGCAAGCCACGAGGGAAATTAAATGACATTCCTATGCAAAAAAAGTGGTCGAAGTATAAAGCCTTCTCCCAAAAAACAAACAAGAGGTGTGAGTTGAATTCATTTTAAATATGAGATCAATAAATTTTTGAGAGCCAGCAGTACTTAGAGATTTGGAACCAAAGCAAATAAATGGAGTGAGGACATGATTTCATTGAATCATAGTATAGGCTTGAGAGGTTTAATGGCCTACTCATCTTTCCCTGCTTCTAGGATTAGAATTATTGATCAATGTGGTTTCATCATTGATTTCTGTTTCTGTGCTATAGATATAAGGTTAACGTGCGTAATACCCCTCAATGTTGATTTACCTGTGATGATGGTAATGATTCTGTCTGATGTCGTTACTGGACAAATCAGATCTCACACAGAAACCTGGCATGGTAGATCATATTTTGACTTATTTTGGTTTTAATAAAGTGGTTTCTAACCAGAAGCATGCAATGCTGCTGATTTTGCTTTAACAATAAAATAGAAATTTATTTTAAAAATAAGTCAAGATAAAATAGAATAAACTAAAATCTCATCATCTTATAATATAAATTCAAAGATTTTTAAGCACACAATTTAATTCTCACCACATTAATTCTGAAGCACTCTTTCTTAAATTGAAAGCAAAATGAAACAAAACCGCTTTTCTGGGGCACACCAAAACACACCACTGGCACAGGACCCAAACTTCCACTTGTACAATGCTCACACATTTTAGTATGTTTAAGTCGCTTGTGAATTTAAATTGTAGACTAGAACTGTAGATGGCTTCTTCTTGGAGTTATTATGGACCTGCTTAAATGTACTCAACTTTAAATAGCCACTTCATGGTTTTATTCCAACACTTCCTATCAAAGACTAACACTAACTCATTACACTAAGGTAATCTAGTTCACAATATCCTTTCCTACTCAGGAGCATTGGTCTACAGAACCATCCTATTCCAAAGATCTCTCAGGATTGATCAAAGCTCAAAGTAAAACTGAAACCAAAAGTCTTCCTGCTTAAGCTGAGATAAAACAACAATAGGTTTCAGAAGTTTCTAACAAATTTTGAAGCCCCATTGTTTACCTTTGCTGCATTTCAAAACAATCTAAAATAACAAAAACAATCTCTATTAGTGATGCACATTGACCCATTCTCTGAAAAATCAGACCTCGAAATCTGCTTAAAAACAAATCACCATAGGTACAGAAATACTTAGAAGTTAATTATTAACTTCAGACACATGCAAAACCCACATGTTCCTTTAGTCAAAAATCAGAAACCCAAATTAACAATAAGTTAAATTGAAATAAAACAGAGAACAAAGACAATGAAATCTGATATTAGATTTGTGGGATTTATCGGAGGTATCATTGGTGATATTTCACCAGGGATTTGAGATGTCTGCTGTACATAGTCCATGTCTGCCATGTGACACCACCTCCCCTCAGACCATGACTTTTGTTCAGAGATAGTAGGAACTGCAGATGCTGGAGAATCTGAGATAACAAGGTGTAGAGCTGGATGACCACAGCAGGCCAAGCAACATCAGAGGAGCAGGAAGGCTGACATTTCGGGCCCAGACCCTTCTTCAGAAAATTTTCTGAAACGTCAGCATTGGCAGCGATATGTAAGTTTCCTTGTTAGTTTGGGATCGTGCCCATGTCTAATTTATTCTAAGCTGCTGCCACTAGAAATAGTCAGAGTTATTAACATTGTTGAAATTACATTTCATTGACATTTTTGGGCCATTTACTTGGATATTGCTGGGTGTTAGCTTTGCAATTAATCCAGCTGACCTATCCAGCTCTCATTCTACAGAGGACATTTTGAGCTGTAATACAGCTGCACTACTGGTTTTGTAGATCTGTCACGAGGGGAAATAATAGCAAGAAGTACCCATCTTTAGTTTATCACAGGAGACGAATAAACTGAGTACCCATCCTTATTAGTCTGTCACTGGAAGAAACAATTTAATGTTTATTCAAGAATAGCAAAATATTAATTTGATCAATATTGACCTGATTCAGAACTGCAATTAAAATATATTTAACAGATTCTCTTCTCTCTTTGAATAAAAATTGGTTTATATGTCAAACCATTATTTCAAAACAAATAAAGAACTCTGTATTCTATGCAGACCAAGATTTAAAGTCCCCTCCCTTTAGAACCCTTAACAATTCTTCCATGCCCCTATTTTTGAGCAAGTTATCAGTCAGTTGCTGAGTTCTGTCTGTTTTCCCTTCCACCCTATTAAATTATAGAGTTTTTCTTTCTCCCCAACCTTTCTTACGATACGGCTAGATTAATCTGTCACCGCTCCTTACTCATGTTCATGTTTTTTGTAGAATGTTCATAATCTCACATTGCATAATTAACTCACAACATTCAATGGGCATGTTATCTTCGTTATGCTTGTTGAACCAAATATCTCAAAGTATTGAAGGCACAAAATGCCGTACCCACTGCTGGAATTTGGCAGCAGAAGTACTTTGAACAATCCTTCAATGTTCTTAGTTTCCAAAGTGAAAGGACAGAATTTCTCATTCCAACTATTATGAAACCAACTCAACTTGAATACCTGCCATGAAGATCACCATGTGAAGCATTTGTAAAAGCGACTAGCTTCATTTTCTTTGGGCGATCTAAAAATGCGAACTTGATTATGTATTCATCCAGTTTTAAATTTCGTCTTCTCTAGTTCAAGTGTGTAACCAGTAGAACTGATTAATCAAGTTTGAAATTGTTGTGTCCCATTAGATAACATCTTTCTGTGATTGACTTAAAAGGGGATCAGTTAGCTCAGATGGCTGGTTTGCAATGCAGTGTGATGCCAACAGCGTGAGTTTAGCTCCTGCACTGGCTGAGGTTATCATGAAGGAGTTTCTTCTTTAACCTCTTCCCTCACCTGAGGAGTGGTAACCTACAGGTTAGACCACCACCAGTCATCTATCTCTAGGCAGCCCTAAGGTCCTCTGGGACTGTGAGACTTAACTTTTATCTTAACCTTAACTGTGATGACCGAATGCAATTAACATGAATGGCTGTAAGGGATGAAATAGAATTGTTGATGTCAAATTATTTCCAATCTGCTTTGAATATCTGAATACCTCAATCAATACTTCTAAAAATCTCACAGACCTAGTTCCCAGTTTTAAATTTTGTGTTTAAAAGTCACGGGACATTTCTCTCATTCTGCAGGCATTTCTACCTTATTGGCAAGCATCAGTATAGTGCAGATGGCTGAAGTTTTTCCTGCATGGTACCACAAAAAAGTTGTTTAGTTTCCTTCTTTTTGCTGTTTCTCTGGGAGTTTCAGATATTTTCTCTGAAAAACATAATCTCACAGAATTGTGTTTCTTCTTAGGTTGACTTGGGCTCTCATGAATGTGACTAAAAGAGCTAAAAAGATTTTGAAGATTCCTTAACACTGATTTACTTTTCAAATTCTCCCAAAATACCCTCACATTAGCTGCATAAGTTTGGAAAATAGGTGGATTTGTACTGAGAAAATCCCATATGGCAAGACTGGCCACATCTTATAGATTCATAGAGGTCTTCAGCATGTTTAAAAAGCCCTTCGGCCCATCAAGCCTGCACCAGTTAAAACCAGCACCTGATAATTCTGAGCCCATTTTCCAGCACTTGGCCTTATGTCTTGACATTGCAAATGTACTCTGGTACCTCAGCATAAACTTCAAACTCCCTCCATGTAACTAACTCCATGTTTGTCTTTCCTGTTACTTATTCCTCATATTTATAGATAGAATACCAAACAGTACAGCACGGGAACAGGTCTTTTGGCCCACTATGTCTGTGCTAATCATGATGCCATTATAAACTAACATCATCTGCCTGCACACAGTCTGCTTCCTTCTGTCCCTGGTTTGTTCATATTTCTGTCATATCTGTTTCTACGACCTCCTCTGTTATGATCATGAAGATTTTGGCATGTAGTTCCGTTTTGAGACTGACCTGTTGTCTTGCCTTATCCATTCAGCTATGCCTGTTTCCGTCTTATTGTCTACTGGGACCTCTCCTGCAAGATTTTAATGGCAAGTCTTTTCCCCACTACATCATTGTTTTCTGTTGGAAGAGTCATTTCTGCACTTGCAGTCAATTTTTCCACTGTACTTTCTTACTCTCCACACTCACTCTCACCTCAGTAACTTGCACTTACTGACCATTAATTGCCCCTGCATCTTTTAATAGGATTGTTAACGTTTGACAAATAGGATGACCAGGTTCTCTATGAAGCCTCGATGCCAATTTTTCTTGAGATGGTAGGATCTGCCGATGCTGGAGAATCTGAGATAACGGTGTAGAGCTGGATGAACACAGGCCAAGCAGCATCAGAGGAACAGGAAAGCTGACGTTTTGTGTCAAGACACTTCTTCAGAAATGGGGGAGGGGAAGGGGATTCTGAAATAAATAGGGAGAGAGGGGAGGCGGATAGAAAATGGATACAGGAAAAGATAGGTGGAGAGGAGACAGACCGGTCAAAGTGGCAGAGATGGAGCCAGAAAAGGTGAGTGTAGGTGGGGAGGTAGGGAGGAGATAAGTCAGTCCAGGGAGGATGGACAGGTCAAGGGGGGTGGGATGAGGTTAGTAGGTAGGAAATACGGATGCGGCTTGAGGTGGGAGTAGAGGATAGGTGAGAGGAAGAACAGGTTAGGGAGGTAGGGACGAGTTCGACTGGTTTAGGGATGTGGTTGGGGGAGGGGAGATTTTGAAGCTTGTGAAATCCACATTGATAGCACTGGGCTGCAGGGCTCCCAAGCAGAATATGAGTTGCTGCTCCTGCAACCTTCGGGTGGCATCAACATTTTGTGATCAATGTTTGATGTTTGAATTTAGCATCATCGTCATTCTCTTATGAAAATTCTCTTTTTTTTGAGTGAAAAGAGAGGTCAAAGAGGTGGGTATGGAGCCAGTAAAGGTTAGTGTAGGTGGGGAGTTAGGGAGGGGATAGGTCGGTCCAGGGAGGACAGGCAGGTCAAGGAGGTGGGATGAGGTTACTGGGTAGGAGATGGAGATGGGGCTTGAGGTGGGAGGAATGGTTTGCGAGGCGGGGACAAGCTGGGCTGGTTTTAAGATGAGGTCGGGGAGGGGAAATTTTAAACCTTGTGAAGTTCACATTGATACCCTTGGGCTGCAGGGTTCCCAAGTGAAATATGAGATGCTGTTCCTGCAGCTGTCAGGTGGCATCACATTTTGTGATCAATATTTGATGTTTGAATTTAGCATGATCGTCATTCTCTTATTGAAAATTCTCTTCATTGTGTGTCATTTTGAGAACACTGAAGATTTAGTTGAATGGATGGAACAATGATAAATGGAATTCAGCCTGGCGAAGTGTGAAGCAGTTTCTTTTTGAGAGGGAACACAAAGCTAGGGAGCAAACAATAAACTTGAATACTGAGGTGTAGAGTAAGTGAGAGATCTTGGAGTGCATGTCACAAGTACCTGAAGGTGCTAGGACAGGTAAATAATGTCCATAAAGCATATGGAATGCTTTCCTTCATTGGATAAAGTACAGTATAAGAGATGTATTGCCGAAACTTTAGGAAACCCTGATTATGCCAAGGTTGGAATTTTGTGTACAGTTCTGGTCATTGCATTACAGGAAGGACATAATTGCCCTGGAGATGGTACAAAGGAGGTTTACAAGACTGTGCTGTTTCAGCTTGAAAATTTCATCTACGAGAAAAGGTTGGCTAGGATTGTTTTTCCTTGTACACAAGATGCTGACTTAATCAAGGCATGCAAAATCATGAGCTTAGGGTGGACCCTAAGTTGGAAGTCCTATTTCCCCAGGCAGAGAATATGGATAAGCATATGGACGTACATGGAATAGTGTAGGTTAGATGGGCTTGAGATCGGTATGACAGGTCGGCACAACGTCGAGGGCCGAAGGGCCTGTACTGTGCTGTAATGTTCTATGTTCTATGTTCTATGTCAGCCTTCCTGCTCCTCTGATGCTGCTTGGCCTGCTGTGTTCGTCCAGCTCTACACTTTGTTATCTCTTACCATGACTTTGGTGCTGGCTTTAAATTCTTTATAATTAAACATGCTGTTCTTCTCTGGGACATTGGAGGCGATGGTGAATTTCATCATCGATGTCCACTTTTTCTGACAGAAGACATCTCAGGATTTCAGAGTTGGTTCAGTTTGTCCGAGGAGTATTGTTGCTTAGCCAGACTAGGTTTGCAGAAAACGTAAGTCTACCAGGTGTTTAGCCTAAAGTGTATTCTCTCACCTGCCTCAATGAATGGATCAACAATGTTTTGGAGCTCAGGCCTGAGTGTGCAAGGACACAAACATAGTCTGTGTACTGCTTCTCAATGACAGAGGTTAGGGTTGTTTTCGTTCTGGATTGGGGGTAATGCAGGTTGATCAGTTTTCTGCTCATCCTGTAGAAAATCTCCAGTCCAGCAGCAAGCTTCAGGGATATGGGTTGGAGGGTTTCAGTGACAAAGATGAGGAACTCAATCCTCCATTGACAGCCTAGCTTAAAGGAGTAAACATATTTATTGTAAAAAAAATAGCAAAGTCAAAAATCATTGTTTAAAGAAAGGGCTTCAGAGAATCCAAGGAGATGGTACATTTACATGTTGTAGAGGGACATCCTCTGCGAAATAAAGGTCAAAATGGGCTTGACTGAAATAGATAATGTTGGCTGAACTGTGCATGAATTTTGAGATCAGGTGGGAATAATTTAGAGTCTTCTTTGTGGTTTCCAAGGTTAATCTTAAGAAATTCCATTGCAATATATCTTTATAGTAATAGACTGTAGCTCAATGCAGCCTTGCAGCAGGAAGATATTCAGCATTTTCGCAATTTTTCATCCACTTGCCCATGTCCGTGTTTTAACAGGTCACTGTGCATTGTTGCAATAGGAACATATTTGCCTTATGGTATGTGCAATAGGACAAGCATTGTGGCAAGTATGTTAACACAACAACTTCCAAGTATGTTTGCACAATGCCTGTAATGTGATAAAAGGTGCTTCACAGACATAATGTAAAACAAAACATCATGCAGTACCACAAGGCAGTATTATGGCAGGAGATGAAAAGCCTTGTCAATAACTGGGTTTTAAGGACTGTCTTAGGGTAGGAAGATGTGATACACAGGATCTGTGATCTGTGGACTGAATTCTAGAACCTGGTGCTCAACAACTTCAGATGTGTTCACTAATGTGGAGGGACACAAATCAGGATACACAGCCATCCACAGATTTTTCAGAGGATTGTGGGGGTGGGGGAGATTAGAAAGGTGGGCAGGGGCGAGGCTATTGAGAGATTTGAAAAGAAGAATGAGAATTTTAGAACTGACACAGTGCATGATCAGGCACCATTATGGGTCAGTATCAGATGAACTCTGGTTTAATGAGGGTAGTATGTGGGAGCTCAGCTGGAAATGTGATGGATTTTGGAGCAGTGTCCAAAATCAATTGGCTCAGAAACACAATATGCCATCGTAAGAAATTGCTGCGCACCCAGTGTGAGAGGATACAGTATGGTTTGGGAAATCAGCAATATGAAGAAATTGGAGGGTGGCAGATACGCTTGTAGCGGGTTTTTTGGCCTTTTTGCTCACCTCTACGTCCTCCCAGTTTCCTCGCCACTTTTCATGTTGCTTGCAAAAGTGCACGTTACAGATAGCAGTGCTTCCAAATTGTAGTGCAGCCACCTCAACAGCAACCCTTGATTCTTTACAAGCAACAGCAGCAGCAACAACTGTGTCAGTATCCATTGCAGTCCTAAAGGTCTTGAGCTTCAAACTATAACAATCTATTGTGTCTGAGAATCACCAGGACGGAGAGGGTCAATGACGTTACTAATGCCACCTATTTTCACAAAGAGGCTTAGATTTAAAAGTAGGCAGGATCGAGGGGACGCTGAGAGAATACATGAATAACGAAAGTGTCTCTTGGGGTCCAGTTGAGTATAGGACTATGTAGCTGTTACACGTGATGTCTCATATAGCAGAGGTCCTTGTGAACTACCAACTGAAATGGCTTTGCTGCTGTCATTGAGGTATAGCAACATCCCTTCCTTCTTCGACACCTACTTCAGGACTAAATTATGTGATGGACAACATAATGGGGGAGCCAAGCATTGCTTTATAAACCCTGCATTCTACACTTTTATTTCTTTCTATGGGAGTACTGATATTTTAAAAATCCTCCCTAGGTTGCAATGAAATGATTATGATTTAATTGATTTCCTTTCTCTCTCTGATTTTTTTCAGCATGAGAGCAACAGCAGTACTGTAAAACGTTTTCATTTAATGCATCTCGCGGTCAGTTTGTGTTATTGTAATTGTGTCTTCACTGTGCTGGAGATATGGTTGTTGACATCTTGCTTCTATTTGTCAGGCGTTTTTAACATTGTTTCAGAGTGAAACGACTCCTGAAATAAAGGTGCCATTGGCCATCAGAGACCTTGCAGTAAGATCATTTGTCACACCTTGCATTTCTCCAGATGCCATAGTGCTGTGTACAGACTCGCAAAGTTTGAGATGATAGGACAGAAGAACAGAGGATATAGGAGCAGGAACAGGCAATTTGGTCCTTCAAATCTGCTCCTGCATTCCTATCCCCTGCTGGGGAGATGATGGTGCAGTGTTTTCTCGGCATTTGGTAGAAAGAAAATTCAACTAATAATTCTAGATTTGAAAAATTAGTCTTTGGAATGTTGGCTTTGAAACCGCAATTGATTCTCATAAAAAAA
The DNA here is from genome assembly GCF_030684315.1 of Stegostoma tigrinum. NCBI lineage: Eukaryota > Metazoa > Chordata > Chondrichthyes > Orectolobiformes > Stegostomatidae > Stegostoma > Stegostoma tigrinum. The sequence continues at coordinate 66,682,776 of NC_081354.1, forward strand.
ACCCATCTGCTTCGCTCATGTCCTATCAGGAAGGATGTTTGCCATCCTTCATTGGTTTAGCCTAAATGTGATCCCAGACCCACCAGTGATGTGAATGACTCATTATGCACTCCGAATGAGCTGAACAAATCACTTAAATGAAGGGAGATTAAGGGTAACAATTGCCGGTCTTCGCGAGAAAATAAATTTAACAAACATGGATCGTAGCTGATTTGGTTGTGGTTTCAACTCCAATTTCCTGACTATCCCCATAGCTTTTGACTTCCTTGTCTTTCGAGATCTAATTTGACCTTGAAAAATTCACTAATCCAATCTCCACCATTTTTGGGGAAGAGAATTTCACAGACTAATAACTCGCTGAGAGGAAAAAAAAGTCTCCTCAATTCCACATTGAAAGTGAGACTTCTTTTTCATAATCTGTGTCCCCTGGATCTAGTCTCCCACAAGTGATCCTTCCAGAATCAATCCTATCATTGAAACTGAGAAACATAAAAAGCAGGAGCAGGAGTTTCTCAGCCCTTTGAGCCTGTTCTGCCATTCAGTATTATCATCCAGCTCAACACTTAGTTCCTGCTGGCTCTGCATACCGCTTGATCCTTTTAGCTCTAAGAACTGTAGATAATATTGCCTTGAAAATATTCAGTGTTTTGCTCTCAATCACGTTTTTATGACACAGAATTCCACAGGCCCACCACTCTCTGGGGAAGGCATTTCTCCTTATCTCAATCCTAAATGGCCTACTCTGTATCCCTCAACTGTATCCCCTGGTTCTGGACTCCCAGTTCATCGGGACTGTCCTTCCTGCATTTACCCTGTCTAGGTAAGCCTCCTTGATTTTTACAGCTTTCTATGAGATCACCTCCACCCCGCCGCCACCCCCCCCCCCCACCCACCCCGCCCCACCACCACCACCACTTCTAAACTCCAGTAAATATAGTCTTAACGGATACAGTTTCTCTCTATACATCAGTCCTGCCATCTCAAGAATCAGACCAATAACCTTTGTTGCATTCCCTCCATGGCCCCAACATCCTTCCTCAGACAATGAAGCCGAAACTGCACATATTACTGCAGGTACAGCCTCACCAGGGTCCCCGTCTCGTGGACTTGAATCCTCATGTTATAAAGGCCAAAATACCATTTGCCGCCTTCACCACCTGCTATACATGCATGCTTAATTTCAGCAACTGGACACAAATCCAAGACACTCAGATCTCATTGCACCTCTCCCTTTCCCAGTCTATCACTATTCAGATAATAATCTGCCTTCCTCCTTTACCCATATTTATCCTCATTATACTTCATCTGCCATGCATTTACCCTCCCAGTTGCTTGTCCAAATCACATTGAAGCATCTCTGTATCCTCCTTACAGCTCATACCCCCCCACCCACTCAGTTTTGTGTCACTTGCAAACTTGGACATGTCATCATTTAGCTCCCTGACTTCAATCGCTGATATACGTAGTGAATAGGTAGTGTCCCAGCACTGATCCCTGCAGTGGCTGCTACTCAGAAAAAGACAGTACCCCTTTATAGCACATTGTGTTTCAGTAAGATCATCCCTCTTCTTCTGAACTCCAATGGTTAATTGCCTAACCCTGATCAAACTTTATAAGGTAAGCCCATCATCCCAGGATGAATTGTGTGAATCTTTGCTGAACTGCTGGTAAAGCCTTTACATCACTTTTTAAAAAGGGGGAAAAAAATGGTATTCCAAATGTCATCTTGCCAACACCCTAATTTCTTACTTGACCTGAACATTAACTTATGATTCAAGTTCAAGGAGCTCCAGGTCTTTCTGCACCTCCCAGTTCTGCAATCTCTCCCCATTTAAGTTTTTCTCTTCTTCCTCCCAGAGTGAATGAGCCCACATCTACTCACCATGTACGCCATCCAACAATTTTTTGCCCACTGCTTAAACTATCCATTTCCCTTTGCAGAGTCTCTACCTCCTCGTAACAACATTCTCAACAAACCTGGACTGGAAGGTGAAAAATGGGGACCTCATCACTTTCTCGCTTGCACCTCAATCAAATCCAGGGCAGGAAGGCCCTGGACAGCTAACCTAAATGTGGCTGACAATTGAGGCCCCTAAGTAGACAAGTAATTTAGGAATAGAGGAATTAGGAGCAGGAATAGACAAATTCAGTCATTCGAGCTCACACCGCCATTTAATATGACCATCGCTGATCTTATCCTGGTCTCAGCTCCACTTTCCTACCTGACTCCCATCAACCTTTATCCTAATTTTCAGCCAAAACATATCTATTTCTCTCTTGAATCTGTTGATTGATTCTGCCTCCATTGCAATCTGGGGCAGTGAGTTCCACAGATTCACAACCTTGTGAGAGAAGTTATTTCTCCTCATCTCAGTTTTGAATCTATCTTCTCCCACTCTATATCTATGACCTCTTGTTTGAGACTGTGTCCCACAACATCTACCTTATCAATTGCCTTTAGCACTTTTACGTAACCTCAATCAGATCCCTTGTCATTCTTCTGAATTTCAGCAAATATAAGCCCAAGCTGTTCAACCACTCGTCCAAATATAGCCCTTTCATCCCTGGACTCCACCTGGTGAACCTCTTGTAAACTGTCTCTCGTGCCACAACATCCTTCTTCACGTAAGGAGACCAAAACTAGACACAGTGGTCCAGGTGAGGTCACACCAATGTCTTATATAACTACAACAGCACTTTACTTTCATAATTCTGTACTTAAGAAATAACCAACAGGATTCCATTTGCCTTTCTTATTATGTGGTACGCCGATATATCCCCTTTCTCTGATTGATGCATAGGACACTCAGATTCCTCTACACTGACGCTTTTTGAATCTGTTTCCCATTTGAAAAATAATTTTCCCTTTTGTTTTTTCCAGCCAAAATGGATAACCTTGCACTTATCCACATTAAGTCCATCTGCCAGATTTTGGCCAATTCTCCTAGCCTGTCAATATCCATCTGTAAACTATTTATCTCCTCATCACAGCCTGCTTCCCCACCTAATTTAGTATCATCCGCAAACTTCACTATGTTATACTTTGTCCCTGCTTGCAGAACTGAAACCTGCAGCACCCCAGTTGTGACAATCATCCAGAGAAGGACCCATTTATCCAGACCCTCTGCTTTCTGTCAGTCAGCCAATCCTCTACCCTTACCCCCGCTGTGATCTAACCATCTTTTATGAGGCACCAAGCCAAATGCCCACTCATTAGCCTCCAGTTCTGGTATTATTCCACATGTGTTTGTTAATGAGTTTTTAGAGAATCCATTTTGAAAGTGCACTGTCTATCCAATCAAGCGACCTGCTGGGAACCACTCCGACTACCCTTGCTACCAGATCCCCCTCCCCTATCCCACAAAAACCCCACCTCACCGTCACTCTCCATCATCTCTGGCCCTCTGATTAACCAGCAGCTGTGTGCCACCGAGGAATGTTCTGAATGGCACACAATCTATCAAGCCTTCCCGAAGAAGAAGCAACTGAGGGATTGCAGGGGAACTAGCTCATGGACCAGAGCTAGAGAGTCGTACAGCTCAAAAACAGACCCTCTGGTTCAGCTTGTCCTTGCCAACCAAGTTTCTCAAACTAAGCTAGTCCCACTTGCCTGCATTTCCATCGAAACATTTCTTAATCTGTCCCAATGCCTTTTAAATATTGCAGCTGTACCAACACCTACCACTTCCTGTTCATTCCAGAACGGTGTGAAACGGTTGCCTGTCAGGTCCCTTTTTAAAGTTTTCTGCACTCACCTTAAAATTATGCCCTCTAGTTTTGAAGCCCCTTGCCTTAGGAAAAGACCTTTGCATTTCACCTTAACTATGCCCGTCATGATTTTAATAAACCTCTATAAGGTCATCCCACAACCTCATACACTCCAGTGAGAAAAGCCTGAGCCTGTCCAACCTTTCTTTATGAACCAAAGCCTCCGGTCCCAGTAATATCCTTGCAAATCTTTTCTGAACCCTCTCCAATTTAATAAAATCCTTCCTACTGCATGGTGACGGGAACTGTACACAGTACTCCAAAAGTGGCCTCACCAGCACCCTGTACAACCACAACATGATGTCCCAGCTCTTATTCTTTGGTCTGAACAATGAAGGTAAGCTTGCCAAATGCCACCTTTACCACCCTGGCTACCAGTGATGCAATTTTCAAGGAACTATCTAGCTGAACTCCTGACTCTCGCTGTTCAACAACTCTCCCCATGGCCCTATCATTAACTGTGCAAGTCCTACCCTTGTTCATCTTACCAAGATGTAACGCCTCTCGTGTATCTAACTTAAACTCCATCTGCCATTCCTTGGCCCACTGGCCGAATTAATCAAGATCTGTTTGATTTTGAATAACTCACTTCACCGTGCACTATACCACCAATTTTGGTGCCATCCACAAACTTCCTACCCATGTTTTGTATATTCTCATCCAAAACATTGGCATAAATGATAAACGACAGTGGACCCAGATCCGATCCTTGAGGAATACTGCTGGTCACAGGCCTTCAGCCTGACACAACAACCCTCCATCACCACCAGTGGGGCTAGCTTAGTTTGAGAAACTTGGTTGGCAAGGACAAGCTGAACCAGAGGTTCTGTTTTTGAGCTGTATGACTCTCTGGCTCTGGTCCATGAGCTAGTTCCCCTGCAATCCCTCCATCCTACCATCAAAGTAGTTTTTATCCACTCTCAAGCTCTCCCTGACTTCCACACGATCTAACTTTACTAACCAGTCTACCATGCGGGATCTCATCACAGGCGTTACTAAAGTCTATGTAGACAACGTCTGTCCTCATCTATTTTCTTGGTCACATCCTCAAAAAATCTCAATCAAATTTATGAGGTCCGATTTCCAACACACAAAGCCATGCTGATTATCCCTAATCAGTCTTTGCCTCTCCAAGTGCATGTACATCTTGTTCGTCAGAATTCCTTCCAACAACTTACCCAACACCGACATCAGACTCACCAATCTGTAGTTCCTAGGCTGCAAAGAGAAATCTTTCTTAAATATAGTTGGTAAGGTTATAGAGTTAATAACTCCTCTTTGTCAGTGATCCAAAAAAAAATCATGATCTATGTCTAATTATATTCATATAATCTTTTCAAATTCGTGTAAAGATTGAAACAAAAGTAAACATTGGATACTGGTAGAGATAATAGGAGTTGCAGATGCTGGAGAATCCAAGATAACAAGGTGTAGAGCTGGATGAACACAGCAGGACCTCGACCCTTCTCTAGGCCCGAAACGTCACCTTTCCTGCTCCTAAGATGCTGCTTGGCCTGCTGTGTTCATCCAGCTCCACACCTTGTTATCACTGGATACTGGTAATTCCCTTTTATGGTCTAATTTAAAATAAAACAGCTGCAAAAATATGCAAGTCAAATGTTTACCATGCCAGGTTGGTTTTATTATTAAAATAAATATGAATTAACATTAGTAAGACCTAACAAAAATGTGCAGATGCAATATGTCTCTGATATAAAACACATCATTTACGCCCCCTAAATTGTTGAAAGTATATGAGTCTCGGAACCAGCTGTGTAAAAGTACTACTCACCTCAGCACAGAGCTTTCTTTATCAAGATGAATTACTGCAACAATGAAATATCTAAAGACTGCAGAAGGTACTGAAAGAGTGAAGTACTTAACTGAGCTGTGAAAGATTTTTATGCCAACAAAATTGAAGATTGAAAGTGTACAGTCAGCTGCCTTGTAAAATTGTGCATTTATTTTCACTGGACTGGTACACTTCTTCCTGCATGCTGTAACCAGGTAACTAATTCATGCAAAGCTTTAGACTTAAGAACCATGCATTAATTTATCTTCATCTTTATTTACCTTGGTTAGGCAGTTGTAGCAGGCAAATCAGGAATCAGGACATATCCTTCTGCATTGGTGCTTAGCAGTGTCTTTATTGCGGGAAGAAGAGGATTTCACTGAAAGGTAGGTTCAGCTCGTTGTTACGCTTTTGCAATTAATGAAAATGTTCTTGCTTACGTATTAAGCTTTCGTAATGTGGTTGTTACAAGCTCTTTGCACTGCCAAAAATGTAATTGAGTAAGGTTGCTTAGGGATAATTTTGACTTTAGAATATATAATACGGTCAATTGGATGTACAATCTCAGCCACTATTTAACATCTCTTGCAATAGAATTAAAAATCAAGTGAAGCATTTCCAGTGGCCACACATATCAGTCATCCAGCACTATCAGCCAATGTTAGAATTACTGTTCTTATTATCAATAATTTTGTGCTGGGGTAGAAAACTGAATAATTCTTGCCAATATTCATCGAGACTTGGATATCCCAACGTGGACTGATAAGCAGGGAGCAACATTTGTCAGAAAAGTGCCACACAGTGAATATTCTGGTGTTACTGATTTCCACTGCTGGGACTTCATGGTAGCGGCCAGTAAATAGCAAAAGGTGAGGGTTGTTCAAGGTGATAGTTTACTGCTGCCAATCCTCTTTTTTTCTGTACTGCTTCTAAGGTCTGTCTGATGACCAGTGGTAGAGGATAGAACATTGGTAAGCCAAAACAGAAGAGGCATCTGTCTTCATTAACACGATGTGTTATTGCATGACAGCAATAAGTACAGCTTCTATTACTACACGGGTGTAATTACTGAGGTATCTAGGGAGCTGCTCAGAATAACTCTGCTCCCTCTGAAAGCTGATGCAGAACTCCTGCTTTCTTCCCTGAAGATCTATCTGTGACATTGGGGTAAACTTCAATGTAACATGAACATTAACTTCTTCAGTTGCATTATGCCATATCTCCCAAAAGGTTTTGTCCCTGAAGTTAACACATTCTTTAACCATGTGTATAACAATATAACTTCCCCATCTCACCACCATAACCACCAACAAATGTGAACAGTATGGATAGAAAACATATAATTCTCCTCTAAATCCAAAGAGAAAGATCTTCTGCTCGGAGAATGTGGGTCTTAATTCTGATCCATGCATCATTTCTCCACTGGATCCTTTTATCTGATGGATATCCTTTGCTGGGGACATTGTTCGTCCATTCCCTGATCTAAAGAACCCTTAATCTTCTGAAACAAAAACAGAAATTGTTGAAAAAGCTCCACAGATCTGCCAGCTTCTGTGGTGAGTTAATGTTTCAGGTCGAGTGACCCTTCCTCAGAACCTTAATCTCTTGAGTTTCCTTTGCAGAGGACTCCTGCCTTAACTCATGTAGTTTCCCCCATAACCTCAGGAAGACTTTAAACTCAGGCAAGTCCACAATGGAAGGCAGCTGCTCTGTTGAAACTTCCTCCTTCACATTTATTCAGGATTTCTGGATCAGGTAAAATCTTTCTGATTGGAATAGGTGTTTTATTTTTTGATATTCTGGGTGTTTAGACAATACAATTTCTTGTTCTTAACCATATGGACAAAATTTGTCTAATTTACATATAGATTGTATGTAGTTCATCTCCCTTAATTTGTTAATCAGGTTTGATGTCTTCTGTTGCTGTCTGTTGTTGTTTGACAGTTGAAGTAGACTTTTTCAATCTTTCAATCATGGTAGTGAAATTTTCCTCCTCACTCACCACCATCTCAGTGGTTGGCTTTGATTGTTTTGTTTTAGAAGGTACACTATTGAACATTTCTGCCAATCCTCTGATGTCTATGAATTCCTGTATGTTGACAATATGAAGCAGCTGTCTTATGCTAATATAAGTAAATTTACTGTATTCTTTCTTCAGTCTGGTTTTCACTCTGCATCTGTAAAACACAATGAAGTGTCCTGCTATTAGCCCTTAACTGTGTGGTTAATAATGTTTTGTTTCAAGACTAGATGTTCTCTGTCAGTCTCCTGCAACACTTCTAATGATGTTGAGGTTGAGGTAGGCATGCAGGCTCACAAGTGAAGACTTTTGCTTGTGAACAATGTGTGTTACCTTACAGTATAATTTATAAGCATCTCTGTGGGCAGTAATTCTTGCATATTCAAGAGTGCTAAGATGTTTGATAGGAGAATAGCCCTTGCTCCTACATCAAGCTTAAAATTAACACAATGTCCAGTGATGTCGACAGGTTCTGTGATTAATCCAAATCAGCTACCTCTCCCAGGAATGCCTCAGGTGCTTTCTCCAGTGGAGGTGTTCTATCCATCATAGGTATATTACTTAAAGGAGTGGATGCTGTATTATATAGACCTCTTCGTATGTGTGGTCACTAATATTTTAGTTGCTCTGAAGCTGTCTTACTTCCGTACGTTATCTGTAAGTGACTGTTGTACAAATAGTGCATTTCTTTGTGATGGTTAGGCATTGTCTGTGCCTGTGAAGCCTTATTGTCCCACAGCATTTCCACTGGGTCCTTGCACCCAGTGCTTGGCTAACTCTTTATGTTGACTTGTCCTGTGACTGTTTAGAATATCTGTACCTTACAAGCTGAATACAGTCTCCTGATGCACTGAGCTGGGTTTGTTTTTCTTGAATCTCAAGATCCGCCTGTGGATTTTCCTAGCATCAAGATTTGAAAACTACACTTAAGTTTTGCCCCCATCACAAACACAGCGCTTGAGCCTACCTCTGGACAAATTTCAGCATCATTTCACACTATCCACCAATCTAGATCATTCTGTCACACCTAAAAATTAAACAGCAAGCTTTATAATACAACAGTCTTATAAAATATCATATTTGGCAGAAGACTGTTTTCATCACATGGAGTCCCCATGCCCAAGCTTAATCAAATCATAAGCTCTTGTGGATCATAAGAATGCTCCATTGTTGAATAGACTTAAGAGTGAGGGGGACCAATTTTCAGTCACTCACAGAATCCAAGTTTATATCAAAGGGGTGGGAAATTGGAATTAAGGCATAAAATCAGCCATGGTTGTACTAAAAGACAGTGCACTCCTGCTGTCACTTCTTGTGTTCTTATACCTTAGAAGACATTGCTTTCCAGTTATTGGGAGCAAGACCCCAACATTGCATTATTCCCTTTCTAATCATAAAGGATTCCATTTCTTCATAGACAGATATCTTTAAAAAGATAGAGACGTTGTTTCCTTAATGTGAAGCATGTGCATGCTTTTAGTTGAGATGCACCCATTTACCTAAGAGAAGAGATCTGAAACATAGGTTAATGAGGGCTGAGGTTAAGAATCATTAAACCTGTACACGTTTCTTGTTGAAGTTTGACCCGTTAAAACATTCTACAATATAAAGCACTTTTAAAATTCAAGCTGATTTTTCAGTAATTATGTCTGACTTGCTAACTGTGCCAGTTTACAGGGTAGCCTAGTACATAGAGTCCATTTCTGGGAGCTATTCTCAGCTTCTGTTCGTGATCCACACAGGCCAATGAAACAACTCTGATCTATCTGGTATTGAATGACTGATTCTGCCATTCAGGGTTGCCTTTGATTTTAGCTTTTAAAACCAGACGATCACTCCTGGTTCTGCTTACTTTACAGAAAGATATTAATTACTAGACATCTGAAAAGCCCTTCTCTAGCTGAATGATGCGAAACAGTATTTCCTTGCCTAGAATTTGGATTGGTGCACAAATTGCAATAAAACATTTGATTGAACTGCTTTAATTGCTCTAACCCCAGTTTGGGGACACACTATGTCTTGCCAAATGGTGATTCATCACTTCAAGCAGCATCTCTGCTACGCTGCTATCCAGCCCTGATAGAGGCTTTATGTGAGCAGAGGTCTAATGTCTCTCAGCATCTTTATCTCCAATTCTAATTTCCATACCAGCAGTATGGTGGACCTCTTCCTTCAGAAGATTGAAAGGGCCCACACAGGACTGCTTCCGAGGTCCAGCCACTTTGCTGTTCTACATAATCTGCTAATCCGAATACAGTACAGCATACCAGATTTCATCATCACCTAGTAATCACTGCGGTTAAAAATGTGAGTGCATTTGATGCCTCAGGTATGTCTGATTCCGCCATCAGTGACAGATCTACTAAGATTTCAAGTCTTCTCTTCTTCTACCAACCTCGTGAGTCAAGTAGAGAAGACAAATTAAATCCAAACCTGCTTGAAGGACGATATTGCATTGAGCCACTTTAACAAGCAAGCACATTCAAATCCAGGAGCAAAAACAGAAGTTGCTGGAAAAGCTCAGCAGGTCTAGCAGCATCTGTGAAGAATAAAGTCAGAGTTAATGTTTCAAGTCGGTTGTGAAGAAGGGTCACCGGACTTGAAACTCTATCTCTGATCTCTGACCTTTTTTCTTCACAGATGCAGCCAGACCAGCTGAGCTTTTACAGTAACCTCTGTTTTTGTTCTTAATTTACAGAATCTGCAGTTCTTTTTGGTTTTCATTCAGCACATTCAAATATTCATTGGGTATTCCTCATCAAACTCCACTTGCAAAATATTAAATTTAATATTTTGATGGAAGCAATTTACGAGTAGCTGGGAATGTCCAGGTGCAGCATGTGTGCTTTGTTTCCTGTGTTCCAAAGGAATTTCTTGACCTCATTTTCCACGAGTTGGCACAGTTTCTTGCTTTGGTGATATTTCAATACTGCCAGAATTAAACTATGTTATTGGTCATAGATTTATCTCCATGGTAATAATAAAGAATCTGCACCTGTGCCTTGTTGAAATGGTTAATTTCTAAATTGTGACACATGCTGAAACACTTGAACAGGAAAAATTAATGCAGGAGCATATGATAACAGAAGTAGGCCCTGCTTTGATATAATTTACATGTTCTCCAATATAGTCTGATAGTTAATACAGTTAATATCTCCATTCAACAAGAGCAACAGCTCGTATTGCTATCATAGCTTTAAAATATTAAAAAAAAGCCCTTAATGCCGTCACCCACAGGAGCAGAATTAGGCCATTTGGCCCATCGAGTCTGCTCTGCCAATTGATCATTGTTGGTATGTTTCTTTGCCCCATTCTCCTGCCTTCTCCCCATAACCTTTGATCCCCTTGCAAACCAAGAACCTACCTATCTCTGTCTTATGCCCACTCAATGACTAAGCTTCCACAGTTCGGTGACAATGAATTCCACCGATTCACCACCCCCTAATTGAGGAAATTGCTCCCCATCTCATTATGCTACATGGTTAGCTGGGGTTTTGAGGAATCGCTGATGGTGGTAATTTTGAAAGCGAAAGGGACTGTACCTTGTGAGAGGCTTTTGATTACAATATCTGTTTGCTCACAGGATAGTGAATGATCAGTGGTTAATGGAAATAGGTGTAAGATCATCAGGAGGTCTCAGGGATCAGGTAGAGAAAGACATGAGTAAAGAGCAACAGCAGAGGGAGCCAGGAGGGTGGTTTGCCTTGGTGGGGATGGAAAAAAGGGAAGAATCAAAGCTGCTGGACCCAAGGTATACATATGTACATTATACCAAGAGAAACTCGGTGAGTCAATTATGTCCATGATCTAATATTTGAGGCTCAGTGAATGTGGAGATGAAGAGTTATGGAAATTTGCTGCCTATTTTTTTTCTTGTGGGCTTTCCTCCCAGCAATCAGCGGTCTGTTGTTGGGCAAAAATGTTGACAGCACAAAGACGCAACAAATCAGTAGATTGGGAAAGATTACTGGTTGTGTTCAAAGGTCCGGGAGGAGGGGGATGGTGGGTGAGACATGGGCCTAATTGTTGGTTTGCAGAGGGGCTCTGATCTTGTGGAGTGCTCAGGAAACTGGTGCCCTGTTTTCAGAGGAATGACTACAAGAGAGTCAGGGTGTGCTGGGCCTGATGGTTCCGATGAGCAGGGTGGTGGGGGGCGGCGGCGGTGGTGTGGAGGAGGCAATAATTGTTTCATTTTTGGGGGGTGGCGGAAGTGCTGATTCTGATTTCAACGTTCAGGGAAAGGTGTCAGCTGGCAGCAGGCAGAGCATTTGGGAGGGATTTAGTGTTCCTCGGTTGGGCTTGAAGAAAGCACTTGTGCTGTCATGCTGGCTGTGAGCAATGCTACAAGGGCCCTCTTCTTATGGCACAAGCCCTTCTTGTCTCCTTTTACTTGCTGGTTTTCCTAGGGCCTGGGAAGCCTGGCTGACACGATTTAAAAATCAAATCTCGGTCAAAGCAAGGCGATGTCGACAACTTGAAAGCTTTCAATGCTTGACCTGCATTCTGTGAGCAGATTCATCCTGCCTTGGTTAAAACTGGAAGTGGTTTGTGTTGAGATAAAGGTGAAATAGCAATCAATTCTACAATATTTCGTTATATACTGCACGTAAACAGACCTACTTTGATGCAGAGAGGAGGAGGTTAAAGTAACTCCTCAGTACATTTGGGAAAGGAATTATATTTACCCATAGCTTCAGCAAACATTTTTAGTCCTACTTGAGAAATATGTGCATTGGACATTGCAATCACTAAGGATAAAGAAAAAGGAGGATTATTTTATAGGTGCACGTTCCAGTTGACACTTCTTTGAATAGGCACTGTATCCAGTAACCCCAATATGCCTCAGCTTGGACCCAGGGGCATTTATGGAACAGTTATCAGTTCATACATTCCCCATCCTGGTGTGACTCTGCTTACCAACTGTTGTCCCCTCCATCCTAATCACTTTCTTTGCTCCTGGTCACCTCATTGCTCCTCATACTCCTGAACTAACCATATGTGGGTCAGATACTGATAAACAGCAGTTTAGAATCCATTACAGGTTCACCTGCAAGCAGACTAGTGATACCTTGTACTTATTAATTATGTTTATTTCAATGTAACTGGTAGGTATTAGCTGGGGTTGTGCTTGTGCTCATAATAGACAGAAAATGACTGAAACTGTGGTTAGGAAGTGCATATTTTGTATTGTGTACTACTTTAGATACAAGTGTTAAAAGATTGGCTCCATTTCTATCCTTCACTGCTGGGCTGCCTGAAATTGAACACAAAGTATGAGTCTGTAGCTTGCTGGTCTCATTTAAATGACCTGCATTGTTGAGAGTGCCTCACGTCTAACCATTCGTGTATGGGGATTGTTCCGTACGCCCAGTTCATGCTGCAGGAAACAATTTCTAGGCCGCAGTGTTTTTAACCGCTGTGTGATAAGGTCAGATCAGATTTGACTAGAACATCACAAACACTATTGCGAAATGACAGGTCAGGCCAGGAAATGGAATGTTTCCTGGTTTGAGTCAAACAGGCAAACTGTTTTGACCTAGATTTGATTCCCAGATTGGAGTAGCAACAAGACAGCTCGCTGACTGCTCAAGAAAAATCTTAGCTGCAATCAAGCCCTCAAAATGCTCCTTTGATTGTTGCACTGGGGTGAGCCAGTCTGAACTCCAACCAGTCAAAATTTTTATTTAACCAGTTCTAAGAGCTACTGAATACTGCATTGCTGCAGTGATACACTGAAATAAGACAAATTAAACTTTTCAGAACATATATTTCTATTGAATAAATTTCTAAAGTTTACATGACAGTGCCAAATTAATAGAAAATTATTTAGTATTTTAAACATAGTTTAGAGAAAAACAATGATGTAAATTGAGTTATATTTAGATGCTAGTCTTAGCACTGGTAACACTTTTAACTTGCAAAGAGGAGATTGTGACTTCCAAACCCTCGACCTGCTTTTTAACTCAGGAACAGTGAAGAATAGCAACACAGTCCCAAGTCAGGATGGTGTCTGGCTTGTCAGCGGCACTTCTAAGTGGAGATGTTACCACACATCTTTTTTCCTTTCCCTTGGAGGTGGTGGAGAAGACAGGCTTGGGTGGTGATCTTAAAGAAGCCTTGGTGAGTTCTGGAATGCGTCTAGTTGATGGTACAATTGTTGTAACTGTGCATTGATGGTGAAAATGTTGAGGTACTTGCATTCAAATGGATTGTTTGGTCCTGGATGGTATCAAGTTTGTTGCATGTTGTTGGAGCTGCAGCCATCCAGACAAGCAGAAAGCATTTAATCACATTTCTGAAATGCTGCCTGAATCTTGTTGCATATGGACATAGACTGTTATCTAAGAGGTTGTGAATAGAACTCAACACTGTGCAATCATCAGTAAAATTGTAACCTCTAAGTTTATAATGGAGAGTAAGTTATTCATGTCGCAGTTGAAGGTGGTTGGGCCTGGGACACTGCTTTGTGTAGCTCCTGCTGTAATGTTCTGAGGCTGTGATGCACAGGATCTTTCAATACCATCATCCTTTCGTAGACAAGACTCCAAAATGAAGCTGGCGACAAATTGTAGCTTAACTAGGAATGGAGAGGAGCATGCCAGGAAGAACACCATGTGTACTTCCTGCCTGATGACATTCCTCATAGACTACTTGCATGATAAATAGTGGAAGCAGCATTTTATACACAGAGCCTCATCGATCTTACAATCACTGGATCAGATCCACTAAACGTAGCTTCTTAAAATAATTAATTGTTACATCTAGCATAGGCCATTCTCATGGAGCCTTAGATATATTTAAAACCCTATTGCTTCGCTGCCTCTTCATCCCCCCCAAACACACGCATGCGCATGCACACGTGTATATACACACTTGCACGCATTCACACAAATATCACTTTTTCGCAAGTTCATCTGTTGAGGAGATCTTACACCATCAAAGAAGAGGTGAAGAATCCCACCATTTGATTGCAATATCAAGCAACAAAACCTTAATTCCTGTGTCATTTTTTTAAAGTTCTTGGATGAAGAGATAAGTGAACTGTCAGGAAGTACATAGATTGACTCCTTGAAAGGACTCATTCAACAAAATCAATCTTTCTGCAGAGATTGCTGTTTGAACCGGAAGATTTTCAGTCAAGACTGTTGGAACTGCATCTGGAGTCATTTTAGATGAAATGACAGGACAGCAGAACTTTCAACATTGCCTGTTGTCATCCTGATAGTGTCTCTGGATCAACAAGTGAAAACAAAAATAATTCCAGTTTTTCTATAAAAGCACAAAATTATTCTCATGCTTCATAACTATTTGGACAAGGTCACCAAGAATATCCTGTGTGCTACTACATGATGTTGTAGTGAGAGCACCCTTTAATGTTGAAAGTACTTTAGCTTCCTTTCACTTTCTTCGTTGTATCGCAATGCCAGCACTTCAAACTGGCAGTTCATGCATTTACTTTGCTTCCTGGAGGGCTTCTTTTTAACCATTACCGTGATATTTAGGTCTAGCATATGAATATACGTTAACTAAGCCTTAACCTCGTGTCAGAACACTGCCGCTTCTGAGAATGTCTCTCAGTAATTCACTTCAGCCAAGTTTTCAATTACTTCACCAGACTTTAGTGAATCATTGAACCATCTTCTTGAAATCCTCTGAGGACCTCTTGCCTCATGGTTGTTCAACTGTGCATCACGGTTCTTCAGGTTCCTCTGAGGAAAACAAAAATCATCTTCCTTAAATAGATGTCTGCATCACTGTCACCAAGCTTGACTATGTTGTTGTAAGGTTTCTAGAAATATCAGTGGTAGCTCAGGCTTACATTCCTTACTCCAAAACCTTAGACTGTTAATGTATATTAGTTGCTAAACTGCACATGGTGGTAAGACTATGGAGTAGGAATCCAACTTCTTGTTGGAACTCCAACACATGACAGTGTTTTCAGAAACCTATTTACAGCATTACCAACCTCGCATTACAATGTTTTCATGCTTTCATTATCACCAGGTCAAAATCCTGAAGCTTTCTGTCTGAGACGCCTAGGGATTCAGGAACATAATGGTTTCAAGTTTGTGTCCCATGTAGACAAACTGGTTAAGAAGGCGTTTAGCACGCTGGCCTTAATTGCTCAGATCTTTGAGAATAGCAACTGGGACATCATGTTGAGGTGGTACAGGACATTGAGGCCTCTTCTGGAGTATGGTGTCCAGTTCTGGTCACCCAGTTATAGAAAGGGGCAACTTTTTCGCACAGTGTGTGATTTGTGTATGGAGTGTACTTCCAGAGGAAGTGATGGATGGAGTACAGTTACAATGTTTAAAAGACATTTGGATAAGTACATGACAAAACTTGGAGGCTCAGGCAGGTGGGATTAGTTTAGCTTGGCATTATGGTTGGCATGGACTAGTTGGACAGAAGGGTTTCTGTGCTGTATGACTCGATGACTCAATCTAGCATCACTGCAGCTGTTCAAGAACATAGCTTATCAACATGTTCTCAACGGAAATTAGGAATAGGTCATAAATACTGGCCTTGCCAGGAATGTCCACATTACGTGTACAAAGAAGTAAAGGACAGATTGCTGAATAGAGTCCAGTCACTTGGCCTTTCAGTGTTGTCAGCATGTAAAATTTCCTTGATTCCTGTTTAGAACACATACAGTAGGTTGTTTGATGTCAAGTGAGTCAAACTGGAAGGTCACCAACATTTCTGAAGCTCTGTTAACCATTGTTATGTTAGCAGATCAAAATCAAGTGTTATAAGTCTTCCTATCTATATTTTTAAAAATGCAACCACCTCCAGCTATTCAAACCAAACTAGAGAATGAACAAGCAATGCAGTATCTCAAAAGCAAAGTTATACTCACCAGAAAAGCCCATACACTACATCCAGATATTTAAATTCAGAACACAGCTAACTTGTGACCATTTTGCATCTCTCTAAGAATCTATTTGAATGCAGTTGCATGTATTTTTCACATCATTGTTGATTCAGAACATACCTTGCAAGATTTATGTGTGATAGTGTAAGCTATTCCAACATCACTTACAAAATGTGCTCTAAGCTTTACTATCTTGAAAGCACATGTAAAAAAACGTGACAGGATGTTGCTGTTCTGCCCATGCTGCCTCCCCACTGTGAGCAGAGGGACAAGTAACCTTTCTATCATTTATGCTATCCACAAACAGCACTGACCTGTTAAATTGCTGATGCATTTGACGTATCCTGAATATTTTTAATAACTGAACGTTTCATGGACATTTTTCCCTTGATCCAACAGCATTAAGTCTCTCAGCCCGTTCCAAACAGTTTGCACCATCACAACCATCATCCGAATAGTTTGCATTTATATAGCATCACTAATATAGAAAATAACCCAATCTGCTTCATGCAATTGTCCTCAAAAATATTGATTCAAAGCTAAGCAAAAAGCACTAATACAACCATGTCAAAGATATATAGTAAGGGAAGTTGCTGCAAAAGGAGATATGGAGGGAGACAGAGATTGACAGTTTAATTTGTGGTGTGTGGTGGGGGCAGGCAGGTGAATCCTCTTTGTAATGGAATGGTATCCTCCAGGTTCGTAGCTAGGCACTGTCCTTCACTGCATCTGTTACACCAACACATCATCTTCGAAAGGAAACATTGTGTTCACATCAATTGTAGAACACTTAGGAGGAATGACAGTAGAGATGAGCTGAAGTCAGTAAGTAAAGCAACAAGGTGGGACGATTTCAATGGAGTTGCAGGGGTTAAGCTCAAATGGTCTGCCAGGGATGCAAGGAGTGTTCACAGAGGGTCATAATCAGAGGACGAGTGAGCAGACTGGCATACATAATATGGAGGATTGACTGCAGAGAGCTGGAATAACTCCTCTGTGTGATCTGTAAATAACTTTAAGAATTTTGAATTCAACATATTTTCTTCTCGGGGTCAAGGAGCCCAGAGAGCTTGGTGAAGGCGAGAATGATGAGTGACCAGGAGTTATTCTAGGTTAATAATAAATCAGTTTTGTGTTTTTTTTTCCCAGAACTACCTCTCTGGTCTGGATGGTGTCTTCATATTATATGTCCAGAGTCTTCCCACTGTTGAACAGGTCGCAGTACAGACAGCATGGCTTTGATGGATTAACTTGAACTGATTTGTCAATTTTCCCAGTATTCATCTTTATTGTTGCTACACATTATTGAGCAATAGAAAACAAAAAGTTAGATGATATCCATCGATTTCCGTCAACTTGACTCTGACAACTTATATCTAAACCCACCGATTACGCCTGCATTGTCAATATTGAACATCACATGCTGCTCTTAACTAATAAAAGAATAACAATACACGACGATTCTGTGGGTCATCTTCTAGACTTCTATTCCACTCTAAAATATTGCACTGAATAGGAGTCCCAAAGCATATTTGATATCTTAACAATTCTGCAATTTAAACGTCAAGTTGAAGTGAAAGCTTTGTATTCCTGGTGACGGTAGTGATGGTGCAAACTGTATGGAACTGGCTGAGAGAATTAATACAGATGGACCGAGGGGAAAAATGTCTGTGAAATGTTCAGTTATTAAAAATAATCAGGTATTCAGGATACATCAAATTTGTATTCCTTAAAAGGACTTCAGAAATCTAAGGCCACAACCCTGCTATTAAATCAGAAATCTTCAACACATATCAGCTCCTTGTTACTAGAAAAAATGGTATCTGGCTTTCATCTTGTGAAAATAACTGCATGGAGTATAATTCCTTATTTATCCATCACCTCTTGTGATGCTGCCACCGTTCTGCTTTCCTTGACTGGATCCAAGGGAATATTTTGACAATATGGCAATGATCAGAATGGGTGAGGCTTAACACCAGTTCCAACATGAATTCTTTCACTAAAGTATTCAATATCTCCCCAAAGTTTTTCTCCCATTGTTGACGTTTGTAATTTGTGTAGAGTTCTATTTACCCCATCCCTCCTCAAAATCTCTGTCTTTAAAAATCGGGCGATGTGCTGCCATTTTCTCTCATTCTTGCTGCTTTGTTGTGCTGTATTAGTTTGCCATGCTTAGAAATCTTTGTGGTCATGGATTCATTTCAGAGTGGGAAAACTTATCAACAGCTTTCATTTTCTTTGGGGTAGACATTATTCCACCCTTGTTGATCATGTGTCTCAAGAAATGAATAGATTTCTTGCAAATTTGACACATTGTTGAGGGCAAGCCCTTTGTTCTGTCATTGTTTTAAAGTTACATGTATCCAATGTTAATACAAATACAGAGGATGGGAACAGAAGTAAGCCATTTGGCCCTTTGAGACTATTCTGCTATTCATGAAGATCATGGCTGATAGTTGAGCTAAAAACCCTCATCTCACCACCCCCCCCACCAACCCCCGCCAAATTCCTTAATCCCTTTCGGCATATCTGCTTCTTGAAAACACACAATGTTTCGGCCTAGTGAATTCCACTTGCTAACCACTCACTGGATGAAGAAATGCCTCCTCAGCTCCAACTAAAAGGTTTACCCTTTATGCGTTTGAACATCTGGTGTATCAAAATAGCATCCATCTTCTAAACCCTGTCAAACATCGGGCATAGTCAGTTACTGGTGCTGAAGCAATCCAAGTTAGCAGTCTATTCATGCAAAATCTCCTGAAGAAAGTCATAAAGGTAGCAAACAGTCATAATTACTCATCTATTGGTATCTGCCACTGTTAATATCAAGTTTAGTGAAAGCTCTACTTTTAGAAAATTTTGATTAAACATGTATCTACTATAGAATATAGAGTGGATTCCCCATTCTGCTGCTTTGTTGTACTGTATTAGGTCAACATATATTTTGATGGACTCCTCTTGGTTTAAGTACAATAAGCATGCCCCAACACTATTATAAGATAATAAAATGTGAGGCTGGATGAACACAGCAGGCCAAGCAGCATCTCAGGAGCACAAAAGCTGACATTTCGGGCCTAGACCCTTCATCAGATAGGGGGATGGGGAGAGGGAACTGGAATAAATAGGGAGAGAGGGGGAGGCGGACCGAAGATGGAGAGTAAAGAAGATAGGTGGAGAGAGTGCAGGTGGGGAGATAGGGAGGGGATAGGTCAGTCCAGGGAAGACGGACAGGTCAAGGAGGTGGGATGAGGTTAGTAGGTAGGAGATGGAGGTGCGGCTTGGGCTGGGAGGAAGGGATGGGTGAAAGGAAGAACAGGTTAGGGAGGCAGAGACAGGTTGGACTGGTTTTGGGATGCAGTGGGTGGGGGGGAAGAGCTGGGCTGGTTGTGTGGTGCAGTGGGGGGAGGGGACGAACTGGGCTGGTTTAGGGATGCAGTAGGGGAAGGGGAGATTTTGAAACTGGTGAAGTCCACATTGATACCATATGGCTGCAGGGTTCCCAGGCGGAATATGAGTTGCTGTTCCTGCAACCTTCGGGTGGCATCATTGTGGTAGTGCAGGAGGCCCATGATGGACATGTCATCAAGAGAATGGGAGGGGGAGTGGAAATGGTTTGCGACTGGGAGGTGCAGTTGTTTGTTGCGAACTGAGCGGAGGTGTTCTGCAAAGCGGTCCCCAAGCCTCCGCTTGGTTTCCCCAATGCAGAGGAAGCCGCACCGGGTACAGTGGATGCAGTATACCACATTGGCAGATGTGCAGGTGAACCTCTGCTTATTGTGGAATGTCATCTTGGGGCCTGGGATGGGGGTGAGGGAGGAGGTGTGGGGACAAGTGTAGCATTTCCTGCGGTTGCAGGGGAAGGTGCCGGGTGTGATGGGGTTGGAGGGCAGTGTGGAGCGAACAAGGGAGTCACGGAGAGAGTGGTCTCTCCGGAAAGCAGACAGGGGAGGGGATGGAAAAATGTCTTGGGTGGTGGGGTCGGATAGTAAATGGCGGAAGTGTCGGAGGATAATGCGTTGTATCCGGAGATTGGTAGGGTGGTGTGTGAGAACGAAGGGGTTCCTCTTGGGGCGGTTGTGGCGGGGGCGGGGTGTGAGGGATGTGTTGCGGGAAATACGGGAGACGCGGTCAAGGGCGTTCTCGATCACTGTGGGGGGAAAGTTGCGGTCCTTAAAGAACTTGGACATCTGGGATGCGCGGGAGTGGAATGTCTTATCGTGGGAGCAGATGCGGCGGAGGCGGAGGAATTGGGAATAGGGGATGGAATTTTTGCAGGAGGGTGGGTGGGAGGAGGTGTATTCTAGGTAGCTGTGGGAGTCGGTGGGCTTGAAATGGACATCAGTTACAAGCTGGTTGCCTGAGATGGAGACTGAGAGGTCCAGGAAGGTGAGGGATGTGCTGGAGATGGCCCAGGTGAACTGAAGGTTGGGGTGGAAGGTGTTGGTGAAGTGGATGAACTGTTCGAGCTCCTCTGGGGAGCAAGAGGCGGCGCCGATACAGTCATCAATGTACCGGAGGAAGAGGTGGGGTTTGGGGCCTGTGTAGGTGCGGAAGAGGGACTGTTCCACGTAACCTACAAAGAGGCAGGCATAGCTGGGGCCCATGCGGGTGCCCATGGCCACCCCCTTAGTCTGTAGGAAGTGGGAGGAGTCAGCTCGAACAGTTCATCCACTTCACCAACACCTTCCACCCCAACCTTCAGTTCACCTGGGCCATCTCCAGCACATCCCTCACCTTCCTGGACCTCTCAGTCTCCATCTCAGGCAACCAGCTTGTAACTGATGTCCATTTCAAGCCCACCGACTCCCACAGCTACCTAGAATACACCTCCTCCCACCCACCCTCCTGCAAAAATTCCATCCCCTATTCCCAATTCCTCCGCCTCCGCCGCATCTGCTCCCACGATAAGACATTCCACTCCCGCGCATCCCAGATGTCCAAGTTCTTTAAGGACCGCAACTTTCCCCCCACAGTGATCGAGAACGCCCTTGACCACGTCTCCCGCATTTCCCGCAACACATCCCTCACACCCCGCCCCCGCCACAACCGCCCCAAGAGGATCCCCCTCGTTCTCACACACCACCCTACCAACCTCCGGATACAACGCATCATCCTCCGACACTTCTGCCATTTACAATCCGACCCCACCACCCAAGACATTTTTCCATCCCCTCCCCTGTCTGCTTTCCGGAGAGACCACTCTCTCCGTGACTCCCTTGTTCGCTCCACACTGCCCTCCAACCCCACCACACCCGGCACCTTCCCCTGCAACCGCAGGAAATGCTACACCTGTCCCCACACCTCCTCCCTCACCCCCATCCCAGGCCCCAAGATGACATTCCACATTAAGCAGAGGTTCACCTGCACATCTGCCAATGTGGTATACTGCATCCACTGTACCCGGTGCGGCTTCCTCTACATTGGGGAAACCAAGCGGAGGCTTGGGGACCGCTTTGCAGAACACCTCCGCTCAGTTCGCAGCAAACAACTGCACCTCCCAGTCGCAAACCATTTCCACTCCCCCTCCCATTCTCTTGATGACATGTCCATCATGGGCCTCCTGCACTGCCACAATGATGCCACCCGAAGGTTGCAGGAACAGCAACTCATATTCCGCCTGGGATCCCTGCAGCCATATGGTATCAATGTGGACTTCACCAGTTTCAAAATCTCCCCTTCCCCTACTGCATCCCTAAACCAGCCCAGTTCGTCCCCTCCCCCTACTGCACCACACAACCAGCCCAGCTCTTCCCCCCCCACCCACTGCATCCCAAAACCAGTCCAACCTGTCTCTGCCTCCCTAACCTGTTCTTCCTTTCACCCATCCCTTCCTCCCAGCCCAAGCCGCACCTCCATCTCCTACCTACTAACCTCATCCCACCTCCTTGACCTGTCCGTCTTCCCTGGACTGACCTATCCCCTCCCTACCTCCCCACCTACACTCTCTCCACCTATCTTCTTTACTCTCCATCTTCGGTCCGCCTCCCCCTCTCTCCCTATTTAATCCAGTTCCCTCTCCCCATCCCCCTCTCTGATGAAGGGTCTAGGCCCGAAACGTCAGCTTTTGTGCTCCTGAGATGCTGCTTGGCCTGCTGTGTTCATCCAGCCTCACATTTTATTATCTTGGAATTCTCCAGCATCTGCAGTTCCCATTATCCCCAACACTATTAGTTTGGTTTTATCTCTAGGAAAGCTACACCTATTCTGGTAATTTCCTCAAATTTTTTCCTGGACTTGACACATTTAAAGGTGTGGAATCTTCCTGGATGGTTAGAGGCTTAGCAGTTTACCATACTTTTATAAAGAGATGCTGCATTGTCGCAATTAAAGTATCCCATCTCAAAGGAACTTTTGCTCCTATACAGTTTAGTTTCTTTTATCTTTTGAAAAGGTTTGAGAACAAACACACATTCTTGCTGAAGAGTTCTCCTGAATTGGAATTACATTCTCTATTATCTAGTGTAGTCTGTGTTGCAGAATGGCTTGTAGCGTATCTTTTAATCTTGCAAAATATGCCACTTGGACCGTGTAATTTCATCCCTGAAGACTATAACTTCAGCTTCTTCTGCCTGATAAAGCAGTGACACCCACCATTGCATCAAGCCTAACATGAACAAACTATTCGTTGAAATAACCAAATCATGTCAAACTTGAGTTAACTTGATCACCATGCACAATTTTTCTTTAAACCATTAATTTTGAGTTATAGGCCAAATATATTTGCTTCTTCGACAAACCCCGAACAGGAAATGCTCCTACAAATCATTCCTCCTCCATATAACATTTAAGCTCTAACTAGCTCATTCTGATTCTTCTGTACTTGTTTTCTGGTCCAATGTAAAGGCTTTAGCCTAGAGAGCTTTGTCTGCCTTGTTGGTCTTTCCACAAATTTCCTATTGCATGCTTGTTTTATCAAGTGCTTGTAGCTGCTGACTGTCTGCATGAATAATTCTTCAAGTGTAGAGTCCTTAAATCTGTAAACTCGCTTGGTCTTCTAAAAAATTCTTGTTCTGGGTCTAATTGATTTTGTTTTTTGCCATTTTCTCTTGTGGTGTGAAGTAGTAATGCTCCCCCAGTGATCATCATGTGGTATTTGTGGGTGGAAAAGTGATGCAACAAATCCTCTTTCCTTAACCCATCTAAAAACCTATTTTGGTTCACAGTGGTATTGGAGCAACCACTGTAGAGATTCTTGGCTTAACCAGATATTGTTTATTGTGTGCTATGAATTAAGTACAAGTAACCCCGGGAAGTTTTATGGGCTTTTACAGCAATGACAGTATTGCCTCTACCTCTGGGCGGGAAGTCTGAGTTCAAGACCCACATACACCAGAGGTGTGCAATAATGTGCCTGGACATGTTGATTAGAAGTGATTTTAAGAAAGGACACCAGCTAGTTAAATATTACTACTAAGACTACTGGGAGACATAAATAACACATCTGTCAACTTTGCAATGCCGGCTATTCTCCTGATTTTCATACCCAAGCCAGTATAGCATCATCAGATTGGGTTAAACTTAGTGCAAATTCCTACAATAACGCATTCAGAAATCATTGCTTTATACAACATGATGTACTCTGGATGTGGCATTTCATTATCAATGAGCAAGGGTGCTTTGGTTGGATCAGTATTGAATGAGCTGGTTGGGTCCCAAAGGATATAACTGGTAGACCGTGTCTACAGCAGGCAGAGACAGAACTGTCAGCAAGGGATTACTTGCTTGAGCTTGTTCTCACCTATCCATCAATTCCAGATGCAAGTGTCTGAGACATTGTTGATAGGTGTGAGTACTGCACAGTCCATGTAGAGGCACGCTGCTGTCCTCCCATTGTAGATTCCCTCCATTGTTGTGCGGTAATATCACCATGCTACAAGGGAGTGATTTTAAACAAATATACAATTCAAAACAGGTATCTTTGAGGCACTGGGGGTCTTCAGCTGCAGTGGAATTGTACTCAGAAATAACTGTAACCTCAGCACCTGGCATATCTGCCATTCTACCATTACTGTCAAGCTAAAGGAGCAGAGATAATGGGAACTGCAGATGCTGGAGATTCCAAGATAATAAAATGTGAGGCTGGATGAACACAGCAGGCCAAGCAGCATCTCAGGAGCACAAAAGCTGACGTTTAAGGGTCTAGGCCCGAAACGTCAGCTTTTGTGCTCCTGAGATGCTGCTTGGCCTGCTGTGTTCATCCAGCCTCACATTTTATTATCTTAAGCTAAAGGAGCATGTTTGTTTCAGTGCACAATGCAGGAGGACATGCAAGGAGCAACACAGGATTACTTGCATGTCAAAGAGTGAAAGCATCATGTAATATAAAGGGCTAAACAAAGCCCGAAGCAATAAATCAGCTATGCATTCCTGCTATATCCAGTCGTGAATGGTAGTGGACAGCTAAACAGGAGGAGGAGGTTTCACACACATCCCAGTTCTCTAACACATCAGTGTAAATGACAAGGTTGAAATATGTGCATCCAGCTTCCAACTGGAAGTGCCAAGTCCATCTCCGGTTCCTTCTGAGGTCCCCAGCATCAATCAATTTCATCCACCCTATATGATATCAAGAAACACCTGAAGGCACTGGATAGTGCAAAACCTATGGGCTCTGACACCATCCCAGTCATAATTGTTCTCCAGATCTAGCCACAAACTCAACCAAGCTGTTGCAGTCCAGTTATACATTTGGTATCTACTTGGCAATGTGGGAAATTGCCTGTACGTAAAAAGCAGGACAATTCCAACCTGGTCAGTTATGGCCTTATCAGTTTATTCTTGATCGTCAGTAAAGAGTGGAAGGAACTCAAGCCCTTTATATTACATGATGCTTTCACTCTTTGACATGCAAGTAATCCTGTGTTGCTCCTTGCATGCCCTCCTGTCATTAACAATGCTATCAAGTAGTACTTGCTTAGCAATATCCTGTGAACTCTCGGTTTGAGTTCCGCCAGCGTGACTCAGCTCCCAACCTCATGATAGTCATCGACAAAAAAGCTGAATTCCAGAGATGAGGTGAAAATAATTGCCTTTGACATCAAGGCTACATATGACCAAGTGGGGCATCTAGGAGACTGAGCAAAACAAGATCCTTAGGAATCGGGAAAAACTCTCTGGTGGTTAGAGTCAGACGAGGCACAAAATGAAGATTGTTCTGACTGTTGGAGGTTAGTCATCTGAGTCCCTGGGCATCACTGTTAGAGTTCCTCATGGGAATGTCATATGAATGTACCCTCATTTAACCATTGAATAAAATTATGGCTAATGATCATAACCTCAAATTCATATTCCTTCCTACCCCTAATAACCATTCACACTGTTTTTTTTTCTCCTGGAGAATTTCTTTTCCTCTGCCTTAAAAACATTCAAGGACTCTGCTTGCAATGCCTTATTAAGAAGAAAGTTCCAAAGACTCATGATCCTCAGAGAGAAAAAGAAATCACTTTATCTTCTAGATTCCTCCAATATTAGGGAATATCTCCTCCACATCAAGCCTGCCACAACCCCTCTGGATCTTACATGGGGTCTATTCAATCCCATCTTCAACTGCTTCATCAATGACCTCCCCCCCACCCCATCATAAAGTCAGATGTTGGGGATATTTGCTGATGATTTCAATGTTCAAGACCATTTGCAACTCTTCAAATACTGAAGTAGCTCATGTCAAATGCAACAAAATCTGGACAATATTCAGGCCTGGGCCAATAAATGACAAATAGCATTGGCAATGTGTCAGGCAAGGACGATCTCCAGGATCTAAATGTCATAACTTGAACTTCAAAAGGATTACTGATAATGGCTGAATCCCCCACGATTAAAATCCTACCAAATTCCATTGACCAGAAATTGAACCGGACTAGCAATATAATTACAGTAGCTACCAGAGAAGGTCAGTGGCTAGAAGGTCTATGGGGATTAACTCTGTTCCTGTTTGCCAGTGCCCATCCACCATCTGCAAGTCAGGAGTGTGATGGGACACTCCCCATTTGCCTGAAAAAAAATGCAGCTTCAACAACACTCATAAAGCTTGACATCATCCAGGACAAGGCAGTCCACTTGACTGGCACCACCAGTTTACATGATCACTCCCTTTAGTACTGACAAACTGTAGCAGCAGTGTAGACCATCTCCAAGCTTCACAGCAACAACTCACCAAATTTCCTTGAATAACACTTTCCAAACCCAATATTTCTACTGTTAGAGGGAAAGGGCAGCAGAAATATTGAAACATCACCATCCCTAGCCACTCGTTGGCCTGACTGGGATCTACATAGCTGCTCCTTCAAGACCATCAGATGAACATCCTGGAATTCCCTTCCTAACACCACTGTGAGTGTCCTTACACTCCAAGAACTGCAAGAATGTAAGAAGGCACCTCATCACAATCTTCACAAGAATAGTTACAGATAGGCAATAATTGCTGGCCCAGACACTGATGCTCACGTTGCGTAGACATTTTTGTTTAAAGCCAAGGAATAAATTGAGTCTTTCCTTCAGAGGCCCAAGGCATTCCTTTGCTCGGATAGTTCACCCTCCTCATGGCAGCTCTTTGTATCCATCTCGAAAACTGGATTGCCTGATTCATTTCTGCCAGAAACGCTGTGGGAGGTTTTGTCTTTTGTCGATAATGGGAAAGATATTGGACAAATGGCCTCTCTGTCTGTCTA
The DNA here is from genome assembly GCF_030684315.1 of Stegostoma tigrinum. Taxonomy (NCBI): domain Eukaryota; kingdom Metazoa; phylum Chordata; class Chondrichthyes; order Orectolobiformes; family Stegostomatidae; genus Stegostoma; species Stegostoma tigrinum. The sequence goes on from NC_081354.1 coordinate 66,709,901, forward strand.
AATCTATGTCAGTGCAGTTCAAAGAATTTTGATTTTGAGACCTATTTGAAGTAAATAATAAGCTATGTCTAACTGTATTTTTGAAGCAAACATAAATTTTTGAACAGCAAAGGAATTAAGTGTGATGGTGATTGGGCTGGCAAGTAGAGCTGAGTCCATTCCAGGAGCCATGATTGTATCGAATGTGGAGCAGCTCAGTGGGCCAGATGGCTTACTCGTACTCCTATTTCTTGGTTCTTATATTCTTATATGGAGCATGGAAAATTGGACGTCTCCAGTGTAGATTGAGTTGGCAGGTCAGGCCACTTTGCCAATTCCCTGGCTGGGATTGCCACTGTTTTGAGTGCTGGGACATTCAATTCATGTTACAATTGGGCAAGCAAAGCTTTTGACTGATCCTTGCACCTGAAGAATGCAATCTTTGAACGTGTTGGAGACCTTTACACAAGTAAACATTTTCAAAGTGTACCATTCGGTGTAAGACCAATTTTATGCCATGGATCAGAAACAATTGCATCAAAGCACTTTAAGCAATTGGTATTTTTACTTTAACCGCTTATTTAGATCTTTCTAGCACTCTTCTTAATTGCAAGAAAGCATGCTTGCAAAGCAAACATGTTGCTCCAAGAATTAAATGCTAACTTTTGTAAGGCCGCTCGCAACAAAAGAATTGCCTCGAAACCACAGTAGACAGTGATGGTGGTGGAACAATTTTTGTGGGTTTGTTTCCTAGCACATCAATCCCAAGCTTCTCTTCACCTATTCTCAGCTAACCAAGATGTTGCTTTTTGTACAGACGCGCTTGTGTGCCAGATGTAGATAGCAGTGGTAGGAAATGAGAGTTGGTTACTGCATATGCCTGCTCATTGCCTACCACCCATCCTTCCTCCTACATGACTCATACATACAAGTCCTCCCACTCACCTGCACTCCCCCATGCTGTCCTTCTAGAAGATAGTGTATATTCTGATTGTCTGATTGTAACTGAGTTCTCAGAATATTTTCAGTGACTGTCTAAAACTGTTTTTCTCAAATTATTAGAATCAAAATGTGGAACTGCACTAAATCTTGTAATATTGTTGTAAAGAGTGCAACGTAGCACTTTGTTGAATTCATTCATAAGATATGAGTATCGCTGCCTGGGTCAGCATTTATCGTTCCTCCCTAGCTGCCCTTGAGAAGGTGGTATTGAGCTGCCTTCCAGAACTGTTGTAGTTCTTGTGTTGTGGATTGACCTGCAATGCCATTATGGATCGAGCTCTCGGACTTTGAACCAACAACTTTGAAGGAATGGCGATATATCTCCAAGTCAGGATTGTGAGTGGCTTCGAGGGGAACTTGCAGCTGGTGTTGTTCCCATCAATTTGCTGCCAATCAAGCTTGGCCGCACAACAAAGAAAGTATTACAAAAATGTCAGAGTTTTGCAATAATGTGGAATAAAAAGACCGTGACCTTGATGTTCAGTGATGCAGTACCTATTTTTCATGAGTTTGATTGGCTTCACTGAGAAGGCTGCATAGAACATAAGCTCTGGTTGACACTTAACCATTAAAATTGACTCAGTTGTACAAATTATATAAAACCCTGATTGAAATGGTTCAATTAGCATCCAGCCTTTATTCAAACCAAAAATTCCAAGGCCTACACAAAGATAAAACTCACAGGGGACTCCACAGCTATTCAGTGGCTAGCACTGCTGCCTCACAGTGCCGGGGATGTGGGTTTGATTCTACCCATGGATGACTGTGTGGAGTTTATACATTCTCCCCGTGCCTCTGTGGGATTCTGCCATGTGTTCCAGTTTCCTCCCACAGTCCAAAGATGTGCAGGTTAGATGGATTGGCCGTGCAAAATGTCCCAAGTGGCCAAGATGTATAAGCAGTAAGCAAAGCTAGTTGAATAAGCCCTGGAAATGTGAGGTTTATGGGGACAGTAGCTGGGTCTGCTCTTCAGAGGATCGATAGTGATCGATAGTAAGAGGCTGAATGGCCTCTTTTTCGCAGAGTAGGAATCTATGACTCCATAATTCCTCCCTGGCCAAAGTTTTGTCTCTCTGCTGACTCCAGTGTGAACAGACTGCTATTCAGGCCTTTTTTTTAAACAAAAGATTATCTGTTTTATTTAATTTCAATCGGTTTTATTTAAAATACTATTTTTAAAGTTTTCATGGTTGCCGAATAGAGTAGTTGGGTTTTGTTTTTTTAACTTTCTCCCTCTGAAAAGTAATTTATGGTCACTTATCACTTCCGAAAAATAGGGAGCAAAATTAAACAACGTCAGTTGGGCATCTTGGAGAGTAGCTGTTGTATTTGCATTTGATTTATGGTGTGATGTATTAATCTGCTTCATCTCAGAGTAATGTACAGATGACTCTAATTCTAAATTCAAACAGAATATTGACAGAAGTTTAAACTACTTCCATTTTTACCAGAGTATCGAGATAGAATCTTAGCAAGAAGCCCCAAATCTTCTAGAATCGTTTCTCAGTCAGTAGAATGAATTACTTAATTCTCCACTAGCAGGCTTAAGCAATCAAGCACTGTTATAAGGATTAGTGAATGGGTAACACAATCAAATACAGATTAATCACACTTGAACAGTAGCTCCTTCCCCTTTTAATTGTAAACCTCATTTTCAATTACATCTTTCAAATCAAGCCACATGTACAGGCCAAGATAACAAAGTGTGGAGCTGGATGAACACAGCAGGCCAAGCAGCATCTTAGGAGCACAAAAGCTGACGTTTTGGGCCTAGACCCTTCATCAGAACTGAAACATCAGCTTTTTTACTCCTAAGATGCTGCTTGGCCTGCTGTGTTCATCCAGCTCCACACTTTGTTATCTCGGTTTCTCCAGCATCTGCAGTTCCCATTATCTCTGATACAACATATACAGGTCATTTCTGCAAGAGCTGTTGTGGGACAGTGGTACTGCCCCTGCTTCTGAGTCAAAGGCATGGGCTTAAATCCTATCTGCCCCAGGGGTGTGTAATCATCTCTGAACATGTTGATTTTACAGTATCTGTAATATATGTAATTTCTCAGTTCAGCTTATTACTTTGCAGTTCCATCAACTTTCACACTGATATTCTCATTGACTCAAGTTTTCATTGTTAACCTAGGCTTCTCTTTTGCCTAAATGTTTGTTACTTTCTGAGAATTGACAAGGTTTTTTTTCTCCCCATATTCTCGCTAAAAGGTTTGTCGCTTTTTTGGGGGATTTTTGGCCAGACTAATCCTCTTCTCTCCACTACGTGTCTTTTTATGACTCCTAAGTAAAGAGGTAATGCCTAAAGCTTTATTGAACGGATCACATCTAAAAGTTTGTTCACTTATTGCGTATCAGCAGATATCACTGCATGGTGAAACAAAACTGCACCCACCATTGATTGGAATGGGGCTATCTTCAAAAGTGTATCTTTTTGTGATTCTTGTACATGCTTCTGGGTGTAACATGTACAGTTCTTAAAAAAAACTTAATCTTTGCTGTTTGTGGTAGTATATGCATGTCATACTACACTTTCAAGGGAAGGCTGTACTATATATCAAACTGATTAAGCCATTATCTTTGATTACCTACACACCTTTCACAAGGATTCCACTTTTTCCCCTGGAGCTGGAAATAGTGTTGCAACTTGGTGGGCAATTCCACAGTTTGGACCCTGTATTGAAGGTAGCTGATCATGGTGGAGCATGTATCCAGGAGATTGCTGTGATCTCCTGTTCCATAATCCTTGAGTTTGAGTTGGTTGAATAGGCTGTATCTGTAAACCTCAGTCTAACCATGCATGTCTCAGAAATTAACATGGCCGCTGCCATTTGGACGTCCAAAGTTATGCTTTTTCCAAAGTTAAATCATTATCCTCTGTGAGAAGATGTTCACGTTAATGAAATTGAAGTCTTTTAAATTAATTAGCCGCAAATTAGTTCATTGCTGGTGTACCTTTGCAGACTTTCCACGTGAGAAAGCCAGTTGCTCTAACACAGCCATTTAGTTTGATGAACAACACATTTCCCTGAAATTTCTGCTAGAATATTTATCATTCAATCATCATACTTCCTGAAGTATTTTCTGAGAGCATTTGCTGTTGTATCGAGCACAGATGCATCTTCGATGATAATAGTATGGAGCTGGAGGAGCATAGCGGGCCAGCAGCACGAGAGGAGCAGGAAAGTTGATGTTTCGGAGTGGCACCCTTCTTCAGAAATGGGGGAGGGGGAAGTGAGCTCAAATAAATAGAGAGGAGGAGTTGGGCTGGGGAAGGTAGGTGGAATGGTGATGGGTAAGTGCAGGCCGGGGGGGTGGGCAGGTTTTTGAAACCAATAAAGTCCACAATAAGACCATTGGACTGTAGGCTCCCAGGGTGGAATGTGAGGTGCTGCTCCTCGAGTTTCCTGGTGACGTCATTGTGATACTGGAGGAGGCCCAGGATGGATGTGTCACCCTCAGTGAACTGTTTGTATATTTGTTATCTTCGAGCAGAAGGACAATGTACAAGTGTTGTTTGCTTACACATCACTGTGACAAGTTCTGCCTCCATAATCCATCAGGATAAGGACCCGGACTTTGCCAGACCAGAAAATTTGCTGAATCCCAGGAGTTATCATGCCAAGACCTTCACATGAATTTAAAATAGCTCCTCAGCCTTTAGTTTCTGTGACATCTTGAAGCATTTCATTTTTATGCTTTGTACACCCAGCTGTGAACAACAAAATAAATCCTTTTATCATAAGGTCCAAAAAATACAATCTGAAATATTCCTGGAAAAATAAACACTCTTCAAAAATAAATGAAGCACAGATTGGGCACATGCATAACATGAACTAGTGATCTAAGCAGCAATTTTATAACACCAGAATTACCACAACCACACAGTACCAGATTGGGGAGGTACAACTTGTATATCCAGACCATCCAGCATTACAGTGAATGAGAGGTCTTCAACCCCGAATTCCGTCACTTCCATGGCATGGAAGGGAGAGTCCTGTGGCAAAGAAACAAATGGTGTTTGGACTTGTAGATTTGAACTGTTTTCCAAATCCATGTTTGGTTTAATTGACCTACGAATCCAAAGATTAAGAGGTTAAGTATTGGCCTATTCTTGAAGACCCGTGGCAGAAATTCCTGACAATGAATATTTTCCATGATTCTTGATTCAAAGAGAAACCAACATTTTGACATATACTGTAGTATATTAGGAGGTTCTCCTAGTATATCAAAACATTCTGCAACTTATTACTGAATTTGAAAACATTCTGAAGTGCACTATGAAATATTGGAATGTAGCTAAGAAAAGCAAGTCTCATACATGCATAGCACCTATCTCAATCTCAAGTCATCCCAAAGAGCTTTTTAAGCAATGGAGTACATTTTCAATATAGTCTGTTGTAATGAAGGCAATGCAGCCACTAATTTGCAAGCAGCAATATTGTAAATTGCGATGAGATGGTAGTGACTGAGACACTTGGGAGAATATCCCTTTTTTTTCAGAATATTACCATGGATGTATTATGTCAAGGCAGGTGAGTCCTTAACTTAATCTCTCATTTGAAAGATGAAATTTTATTCAATTAAATTCATGCGATTGGTCTGCGTTGCAATGCATTTCAGTATATCCGTATGAACTGTGGTAAATTACATTAAATGAGAATGAGTTATAGTAAATTACCATTATTAGGACTCTGCAGTCATACCATCAGAATGAGTTGCAGTACATTACTGTACAAGGGAAATAAGTTGAAATAAATTCAGTTTGCATTCTTTCTCTTTGAATTGAAAAGTCTTAATTTAGTTTTCCATCATTAAGAAACCTGGCCATTCATGAGTTAAAAACACTGACTCCTTAGTGATGTTTGCACTGTGATGGACTGTGTTGGAGGCAAGCATAATTGCAAGTGAAGTCCTTTTCTGATTTAGCCATAATTTTTCAGGAGATTGCTGATCATGCATTTTTCTCCCTGGCCTAAACTGACTTGTCAGCACTCAACTCTCTAGAATGATAGAGCAGCTGGCTGTAAAGGGAGTGTCTCAGGTTAGTCAAAACATTTATAATCACACTTCAGACTAATAAGACTAAGTTGTAGGCATATTATACTTTTAATTTTATATTTCACATTTATAATAAGGGAAATGTCGATGCAAACTATATTCAACAATGCATTTGAGAATTCAGCACAATGGACAATTTTCCATGTCCTCACTAATGGCATGGAATTTGATTGTAAACCGGAAAAATACAATTTTAGTTTTCCAATCATACTGTCAGTGGGCATGGGAACTTGATATAGTTGTAGAAACAAGCGTAGGGTTAATCCAATGGATACAAAAAAAAATGGCTTTGAGAAAAGGTGTCTAAATAGATTAGACATAGCAAGAACTGCAGATGCTGGAATTGGAGACCATACAATGCGGAGCTGGAGGAACGGAGCAGGAAAGTTGAGGTTACGGGTCAGGACACTTCTTCAGAAATGGATTAGTTTGATTTATATTTGGCCATCATCAATTGAACAAATTTGCAGCACATTTTGAATTGAAGCAAAATTTCCTTAGTTTCAAATCCATCTGCTTTGTATAGACCAATATACACAATGGTCTTTAGTTGACTGACTGGGGACATTGAAAAATTTATTTAAAATTCAATTTACTTGTTACTGTCAGTAATGAATCAATTAACTAGTTCTTTTAGTGAGTTTTGAGAAGATTTGTAGCTCAGGTTGAGTTTCTGGATGTGAGTTTGTTCGCTGAGCTGGAAGGTTAGTTTTCAGACATTTCGTCACCATTCTAGGTAACATCTGTTCATCTCATGATCTCATCTGCTCTGCTGATCAACAACAAATCCAAACAAACAGACAAAACATGCCCAGACCCCATAACCACTCTCCCTTACATCAAAGACATTTCCGAAATGACTGCCAGACTACTCTGACCTCTTGGCATCGGGGTAGCCCAATAACCCACCAACACCCTAAAACAGCAGCTAATGAACTTAAAAGACCCTATACAGACAACAACCCAAACAAACGTCATCTACAAAATACCTTGCAAGAACTGTGACAAACACTACATTGGACAAACAGGCAGAAAGCTAGCCACCAGGATACATGAACATCAACTAGCCACAAAACGACATGACCCACTCTCACTAGTATCCTTACACACAGATGAGGAAGGACACCACTTTGATTGGGACAACACATCCATCCTAGGACGAGCCAAACAGAGACATGCACGAGAATTCCTAGAAGCATGGCATTCCAACCGGAATTCCATCAACAAACACATTGATTTGGAGCCAATCTACCATCCTCTGAGAAAAAGAACAGGAAATGACATCACCAACCCAAGGAAACCTAACCAGATAAATAGAAAGCGGGACATAACACCAGCGCTTTGTCGGAGGCTCACTGATGATGTTACCTAGAATGGTGACGAAACGTCTGAAGACTAACCTTCCAGCTCAGCGAGAAAACTCACATCCAGACTTGTTCTTTTCTTTTTATAAGCACTAAGTTGTAATTAATTGTAGATGCAGAAAAGAACAATACTGCTTGTCGGTTTGGTGACATGTTCTGTACCTGACTCTCTTGTTGATTTTATATCATTTGAATTTGATTTGTTTCTCTTTGTGGAAAACAATACGGAAATGATCACATTCATTTTTCACACTATCTTTCAAGAGGCTGGCATTTTGGCACATTTGCAAAGTTACACTACCCAAAACTTGTACCTCTCTATATTTTTTGTGTTTTTTTTATTTGTAAATGCATATGATTTTATGTTCAGGTGGCCATATTGATTTTCCAACATTCTAGTTATGATCCAGTTGAATTCGCATTAAGTATACATTGTTAATTGCTTGGACCGAAAGTAGTATGTAAAAAGCTGCCAATGATCTAAATTCTCTGGCACTCTTGTACGGTAGAGTAGTCTTGTGAACTATACAAGCAACTGTCTAGAAACAACCTGTTGCATGCAGAGTTCCTCACAGCTTCATGGTTTTAGTTACAGAGCAGCCCTGGTGTCAGGGAAAGATGTGTCAAGGTCAGGATCATGAAAGAAAAACATTGCTGGCCTGTGCTGAGAAATTAGACCACTTTGTACCTAAAGCAAAATATTTCCACAAGATGACCAGTTATGCTTGCCACCTGTAGTCATTTTCTTATGAATGTACCAAGTTGACCTGTTTTGTAAAGTGGTACTTTGTGCCTCTGGGTATCCATAAGCCACCTAAGTGTATGTTACAATTTTATCTGCAAGTCCCTGGAAACAGCATTGAAATACAACTGGCATAACTGCTTTGTGCCTCACTGCCTGAAGGGAAGGGTCTGTTAAGGCAAAAAGATGGAAAGATTGGCTTCTTTGATGTTTTAACTGCAAATGTATTCTTATTGACTAAGTTTACCTTTGGTGAGATAGAGGACTGCCAATTTTATTGCCTGGCAGGAAGTGATAGAAGAGAAAGGCAATGCGACATTGGGGTCTTCCTTCAAGACCTGCATGTTTTCAGTGAGGAGCTTTGTTAAGAGTGCTGCCAGTCAGATGTCCTCCTCTTCTCAACAGGATAGGGAGGGTGAAGGGGATCAGCAGTGACATGAGATTGATAGATTCCTGATATGGTTGGACTGGACATTAGGTGCCAGCATGGACTGGGTTGGAAGACTGTTGTTCCGAAAACATTTTTTCTCCATTTTATAATTTATTCCTAAAATCTACAAGGCTGATTTTTTTAACTTCTCTATTTTTCTAAGAACTGTAACTGAAGTAGTTGTGCCTAGGGATCTTTGTACCTGAGGTGGTGCAGTAAGCGGCAAATTTTCACTGTACGCATTTGAGTACATGTGACAATAAGGGTAATTCGAATTCGATTGTGAAGATATTGCAATTGTGGAGGAAAGTGGGGAGTGGCAAATTCAGAGCACAAAAGGATTGGGTTTTCCTTCTGGGATTTGAAGATGTGCAGTTGCTTGCATGTCCTTGCTGACTTGGAGAGCATTTTACGGTGCATCTACGATAGGTGCAGTCAGAGTGCTATGTCGGCTTGGCATGCCATACCACTGATCCATTCATTCTCTCCTTTCCTGCTATCTCTGGGAAGAACTTCACAAATATCTCTGAAGCACAGCAATGTGCAGAAAATTATTCAACTGTGCACAGAAATCACATCAATGTCTGCTTCAATTAAAAACATAATCTTGCACATTGTTTTTGTTTTCTGCTAGCGATTATTTCCCTTTGTAATGTGTTTCATAGGATTTGTTCAGTATGATGAACATAAAGCACTCCTCATGTATTAATGAATAAGAAGAGACAATCAAGTTAATATAATACAATACGTGTGAATGAAAATGTTTGCCAAGGGATTCAGTGAATTGCTGGCAGATGACATTGCCAGATCATGGACAGACATTTCATCTATCTCGGCTCTTTTTCAAACACCTTGACATTGATGTTGTCAATGTCAGTTGATTCGATATTTCAATACTTCAGAATTATTCATCAAATAAGATGGTGCATGCCAAAATATTATTTTTGAAATCTTTCATTTTTTTGATGATGGACTGCAGTTGAAGCTTTCAATTTTGTGAATGTGTTAATGCTTAAACTTTCAAAGAATGTTCAAAGGTCTAGCAAAATCGATGGAATTCCACAGCACTGATTAAACTGATAATGGTGTCACACGTGAAGGACATCGTGGATAACCAATCACAATGTCCCTCCTGGTGAGTGATACACCAGCAGTATATTTTGATCCTTTAAGAATTCTACATTCCTTAGTTTCCAACACTTTAACACACATCATTGGAAGCTTGACTAATGAACAAATGACGTGGAGATGCCAATGCTGGGCTGGGGTGGACAGCTCAGAAATTGCACAACAGAAGGTTTCAGTCCAACAGATTTATTTGAAAACAAGAGCTTTCAAAGCCCCAGTACATCTTCAGGTGTTATTGAGAGAGGTTGTATCAGACAGAGTTTATAAGTAAGGGTCACATCATTGGTGAGGATGTAGCAAACAAACCGAAGATGCAGTGAAATCTTTAATCAGTTTGAAGGTTTTAATTGATTAATATGTACATGTAAATCCTCGAATTTCTTTCTCAAGTCACGGTCCAGAGAGAACTTAAGATCTTATCAGTGTGAAGAAGAGGTGGCATTTTAGGTCAGACAATGCATGTTAGGGGTGAGGCCTTGTTGAGAATTTGTTTGTATTTTGGTTTGGAGTCAGGCTGGTTTTATTTCTAAAGTAAAAATTTATAAAATGTGATATTAACTGTCTGTCTCCCCCTGCCTCTCACACACACTCATTCTCTTGCCCCTCACCCACCCCCACCAAAGACACTCACTCTTCCCTCAACCACACAAACTCAATGTATATAAAGTGTGGGTGGGGGGTAGTGAGGGAGGGGGTGACGGTGGAGGGAGAGAGTGTGTGTGTGGGTGGGAGAAGGGTGGGGGATGTGTGTGTGTGTGGGTGGGAGAAGGGTCGGGGGTGTGTGTGGGTGGGGGAAGGGTGGGGTGTGTGGGTGGGGGAAGGGTGGGGTGTGTGTGTGGGGGAAGGGTGGGGTGTGTGTGTGGGTGGGGGAAGGGTGGGGTGTGTGGGTGGGGGAAGGGTGGGGTGTGTGTGTGGGTGGGGGAAGGGTGGTGTGTGTGTGTGTGTGTGTGTGTGGGTGGGGGATGGGTGGTGTGTGTGTGTGTGGGTGGGGGAAGGGTGGTGTGTGTGTGTGTGTGGGGGGTGGGGAAGGGTGGTGTGTGTGTGTGGGTGGGGGAAGGGTGGGGTGTGTGGGTGGGGGAAGGGTGGGGTGTGTGTGTGGGTGGGGGAAGGGTGGGGTGTGTGTGTGTGTGTGTGTGGGTGGGGGAAGGGTGGTGTGTGTGTGTGTGGGTGGGGGAAGGGTGGTGTGTGTGTGTGTGTGGGGGGTGGGGAAGGGTGGTGTGTGTGTGTGGGTGGGGGAAGGATGGTGTGTGTGTGTGTGTGTGTGTGTGGGAGGGGGAAGGGTGGTGTGTGTGTGGGGGGGGGAAGGGTGGGGTGTGTGTGTGTGTCGGGGAAGGGTGTGGGGTGTGTGTGTCGGGGAAGGGTGTGGGGTGTGTGTGTGGGTGGGGGTGGGGTGAGTGTGTGGGTGGGGGTGGGGTGAGTGTGTGGGTGGGGGAAGGGTGGGGTGTGGGTGGGGGAAGGGTGGGGTGGGGTGTGGGTGTGTGTGGGTGGGGGAAGGGTGGGGTGGGGTGTGGGTGTGTGTGGGTGGGGGAAGGGTGGGGTGGGGTGTGGGTGTGCTGGAAGGGTGGGGTGTGTGTGTGTGGGGGGGAAGGGTGGGGTGTGTGTGTGTGGGGGGGAAGGGTGGGATGTGTGTGTGTGTGTGTGTGTGGGTGGGGGAAGGGTGGGGTGTGTGTGTGGGTGGGGGAAGGGTGGGGTGTGTGTGTGTGGGTGTGGGGGAAGGGTGGGGTGTGTGGGTGTGGGGGAAGGGTGGGGTGTGTGGGTGGGGGAAGGGTGGGGTGTGTGTGGGTGTGTGGGTGGGGGAAGGGTGGGGTGTGGGTGGGGGAAGGGTGGGGTGTGTGTGTGAGTGGAGTGGGGTGGGGGAGGGGTGGGGTGTGTATGTGAGTGGAGTGGGGTGGGGGAGGGGTGGGGTGTGGGTGGGGGAAGGGTGGGGTGTGGGTGGGGTGGGGTGTGGGTGGGGTGTGGGTGGGGTGGGGTGTGGGTGGGGGAGGGGTGGGGTGGGTTGTGGGTGGGGGAGGGGTGGGGTGTGGGTGTGGGTGGGGGAAGGGTGGGGTGTGTGTGTTGGGGGGGATGTCGGGAAAGGGTGGGGTGTGTGCGTGTGCGCGTGTGGAGGGGGGAGTAAGGGTGGGGTGTGTGCGTGTGCGCGTGTGGAGGGGGGAGTAAGGGTGGGGTGTGTGTGCGCGCATGGAGAGGGGAGTAAGTGTGGGGTGTGTGGAGGGGGGAGTAAGGGTGGGGTGTGTGCGTGGAGGGGGAAGTAATGGTGGTGTGTGTGAGAGGGGGGATGGGGGGAAGGGTGGTGTGTGTGTGTGTCGGGGGGAATGGTGGGGTGTGTGTTGGGGGGGAAGGGTGGGGTGTGTGTGTGGAGGGGGAAGTAATGGTGGTGTGTGTGAGAGGGGGGATGGGGGGAAGGGTGGTGTGTGTGTGTGTCGGGGGGAATGGTGGGGTGTGTGTGGGGGGGGATGGGTGGGGTGTGTGTGTGTGCGCGTGTGTAGGGGGGAGTAAGGGTGGGGTGTGTGTGTGTGTAGGGGGGAGTAAGGGTGGGGGGTGTGTGTATGTGTAGGGGGGAGTAAGGGTGGGGGGTGTGTGTATGTGTAGGGGGGAGTAAGGGTGGGGGGTGTGTGTATGTGTAGGGGGGAGTAAGTGTGGGGTGTGTGTGTGTGGTGGGAGGGAGGGTGGTGTGTGTGTGTGTGGAGCTGGGAATAAGGGTGGTGTGTGTGTGTGTGTGTGTGTGGAGGGGGGAGTAAGGGAGTGATGTGTGTGTGTATGTGTGTGTGTGTGTGTGTGGAGGGGGGAGTAAGGGAGTGATGTGTGTGAGAGGGGGCATGGGGGGAAGGGTGGGGTGTGTGTGTTGAGGGGGGAGGGTGGGGTGTCTGTGTGTGTTGGGGGGGAGGGTGGGGTGTGTGTGTGTTGGTGGGGAGGGTGGTTTGTGTGTGTGTCGGGAGGGATGTGGGGAAAGGGTAGGGTGTGTGCATGTTGGGGGGCAGGTTGGGGTGTGTGTGTGTGCCATGTGGAGGGGGGAGTAAGGGTGGGGTGTGTGTGTAGGGGGGAGTAAGGGTGGCGTGTGTGTGTGTGTGTGTGTGTGTGGAGGGGGGAGTAAGGGTGGGGTGTGTGTGTGGAGGGGGAGTAAGGGTGGGGTGTGTGTGTGTGGGGAGGAAGGGTCGAGTGTGTGTGTGTGTGTGTGTGTGTGTGTGTGTGGGCGGGGAAGGGTGTGGTGTGTGTGGGCAGGGAAGGGTGGGGTGTGTGTTGGGGGGAAGGGTGGGGTGTGTGTGGGGAGGAAGGGTGGGGTGTGTGTGTGTGTGGGTGGGGAAGGGTGGGGTGTGCGTGTGGGGTGGAAGGGTGGGTGTGTGTGAGTGTGTGGGGTGGAAGGGTGGGGTGTGTGTGTGTGGGGAGGAAGGGTGGGGTGTGTGTGTGTGGGGAGGAAGGGTGGGTTGTGTGTGGAGAGGAAGGGTGGGTTGTGTGTGGGGATGAAGGGTGGGGTGTGTGTGTGTGTGGAGGGGGGATGGGTGGGGTGTGTGAGTGTGGGGAGGGGAAAAGGGTAGGGTGTGTGTGTGAGCGTGGAGAGGGGAAGGGTGGGGTGTGTGTGGGGAGGAAGGGTGGGGTGTGTGTGTAGGAAGGGGAAAGGGTGGGGTGTCTGTGTGAGTGTGGAGGGGGCAAGGGTGGGGTGTGTGTGTGTGTGTGTGTGTGTGTGGGTGTGTGTGTGTGTGTGTGTGTGTGTGTGTGTGTGTGTGTGTGTGTGTGTGTGTGGAGTAAGGGGTGTGTGGGGAGGAAGGGTGGGGTGTGTGTGTGGGCGGGGTAGGGTCAAGTGTGTGTGTGGGGAAGGGTGGGGTGTGTGTGGGGAGGAAGGGTGGGGTGTGTGTGTGTGTGTGTGTGCGTGTGGGGTGGAAGGGTGGGGGGTGTGAGTGTGTGGGGTGGAAGGGTGGGGGGTGTGAGTGTGTGGGGTAGAAGGGTGGGGTGTGTGTGTGTGGGGAGGAAGGGTGGGGTGTGTGTGTGTGTGTGTGTGTGTGTGTGTGTGTGTGGCCGGCGGGGAAGGGTGTGGTGTGTGTGGGCGGGGAAGGGTGGGGTGTGTGTGGGGGGCAAGTGTGGGGTGTGTGTGGGGAAGAAGGGTGGGGGGGAAGGGTGGGATGTGTGTGGGGATGAAGGGTGGGGTGTGTGTGTGTTGGGGGAGGGGAAAGGGTGGGGTGTTTGTGTGAGTGTGGAGGGGGGAACAGTGGGGTGTGTGTATGTGTGGGGAGTAAGGGTGAGTGTGTGTGTGTGTTGGGAGGAAGGGTGGGGTGTGTGTGTGTGTGTGTGTGTGTGTGTGGAGGAAAGGTGGGGTGTGTGTGTCTGTGTGTGGGGAGGAAGGGTGGGGTGTGTGTGTGTGGGCGGGGAAGGGTGGGGTGTGTGTGGGGGGGAAGGGTGGGGTGTGTGTGGGGGCGAAGGGTGGGGTGTGTGTGGGGAGGAAGGGTGGGGTGTGTGTGGGGAGGAAGGGTGGGGTGTGTGTGTGTGGGGATGAAGGGTGGGGTGTGTGTGTGGGGATGAAGGGTGGGGTGTGTGTGGGGAGGAAGGGTGGGGTGTGTGTGTGTGGAGATGAAGGGAGGG